>NC_133731.1:1094899-1247399 GCF_048934315.1 Petromyzon marinus | reverse complement strand
GAACGTGATGGAGCTGCCCGTGCTGAGGATCGCCGGCGGGATGGCGGAGCCACAAAGCGTGGCCCGGTACCCGGTCAGGGTCGTCGCGCTGTCGTACACCATCAGGAAGTCTCCCGAAGACCCGCAAGGGGTCGCTCCCGTGAGGCTGTGGGGCCCGGGGAGGGGGAGGTTGTTGTCAGTTTTCAGTTTCATTGATTTGGTGTGGCCCTGCGAGCCGTTCGGCTCTTGAATCTGGCGCAACCGCAACAAGCGAAACAACAAATACACGAACAAGGAGACAGGCCAAAGTGGCTTTGTGCAAACGCAAGAATCCATGGGAAAAAAAAGGAAAACGGCTAAACATCGCAGAAAAAGCACCGTGCACAAACCAACGCCGTGCACAAAAAATCCCCAGTGGGATGCAAGTCAAACAACAACAACAACAACAACCACAACAACCACAACAACCACAAGACAACTTTAGATTGAGGCCATCAGTCATCACTCGGTACCACAACAAAAGAAACATGGGCCAAAACCAATTTTTTTTGAAATCACCAAAATAAAAGCCATAAAAGCAATGTAACAGTGATCATAGCAACTGTGACCCATTGAGATATGTTCTTCAATCTTGGTGAACTGGATGGCCGGGTTTTGTGAATTGAGATGATTTAGAAAATCATTAAGCATTATCTTTACCACGTGGCCAGACAACCAAAGTGTCATCAACATATCTCAACCAAAAAGATGGTTTTAATGTACTCGAGGCAAGTGCTCTTGTTTCAAAGTTTCCCATGTACAGATTTGCTGTAGCCGGAGATAAAGGAGAGCCCATTGCTGCTCCTTCCTTTGGTTTTGAGAAATCCCCTCTTTCTTGACTCTCAAGCTTTCGTGACTGCAGGGATCTTTCGGTAAAAGTCATCACGGAGGTAGAAAAATAATAATGGGTCGCGACGTTTCCATCGCAGCTCGCAAGCAATCTTCATCAAGTGGGACAACCACAGCCAGAAACAGACTGCTGAAGTAGTGCTAGTAGTAATCACCTCACCATGAGAAGTGTTCTTTAAAGATTCTGGCTTAGCAATCATTGGAAGGATTTGATGAAGCATTTCGGGTTTTAATTGATTGTTCACGCTTACGGTGGCTTTCAGACCGCATCCATTATTTTTCGTCTCCCCCCTCTCCTCTTTTCCGAACATAGATGGACTATATATTTTATTATTTTATTGTTTTCTTTCAGCGTGACTTTACCGAAAGAGCTAAGAACATAGATGGACTCGTCCTTCTGAATAAACTGCCAAATCGCTCTCCGTGGTGCTAACGTTAAAAAAAAACACCGCCACTTTTTTCCAAATTTTCTTGCTGTGGTTTTCACACCTGATGATGATTGCTTCTTGTGTTGCAGTCGAAACGTCGTGATAATTTTATCGTTTTATATATTTTTTTTATTATTATACTGTTTCCCTTCTACGTGGTGGTGACTTTACCGAAAGAACCAAGAATATGATATCAATGTTGCGTCATATAAACCAGACACCCATCCCGACACACGTCCAATTAGCAAAGGGTTTAGATTTGAAGCTTTCGTGACTGCAGGGATCCATACTCTTTGGTTCTTTCGTTAAAATCACGTAGAATGGAAATAAAATAATTAAAAATATTTTTTTATTTAATTTCGTTTTAATTTTTTTTTTCCATTCTACGTGACTTTACCGAAAGAACCAAAAAGATGAGCTCACAATTATTGAGAAACAAGAGAGAGACGGAGACACACAGAGAGAGACACAGAAAGACACAGAGAGACACAGAGAGACAGAGAGAGACACAGAGAGACACAGAGAGAGACACAGAGAGACACAGAGAGACACAGAGAGAGACACAGAGAGAGACACAGAGAGAGACACAGAGAGACAGAGAGAGACACAGAGACACACAGAGAGACACAGAGACACACAGAGAGACACAGAGAGACACAGAGAGAGGCAGAGACACACAGAGAGACACAGAGAGAGACACAGAGACACACAGAGACACAGAGAGAGACACAGAGAGAGACACAGAGACACAGAGAGACACAGAGAGAGACACAGAGAGAGAAACAGAGACACAGAGAGACACAGAGAGACACAGAGACACAGAGAGACACAGAGACACACAGAGAGACACAGAGACACAGAGAGACACAGAGAGAGACACAGAGAGAGACACAGAGACACACAGAGAGACACAGAGAGAGACACAGAGACACAGAGAGACACAGAGAGAGACAGAGGCACACAGAGAGACACAGAGAGAGACACAGAGACACAGAGAGAGACACAGAGACACAGAGAGACACACAGAGAGACACAGAGACACACAGAGAGACACAGAGAGAGACACAGAGAGAGACACAGAGACACACAGAGAGACACAGAGACACAGAGAAACACAGAGACACAGAGAGACACACAGAGACACAGAGACACAGAGACACACAGAGAGACACAGAGACACAGAGAGAGACACAGAGACACAGAGACACACAGAGAGACACAGAGACACAGAGAGAGACGGAGACACACAGAGAGACACAGAGACACAGAGACACAGAGACACACAGAGAGACACAGAGACACAGAGAGAGACACAGAGAGAGACACAGAGAGAGACACAGAGACACACAGAGAGACACAGAGAGACACAGAGACACACAGAGACACAGAGAGAGAGACACAGAGAGAGACACAGAGAGAGACACAGAGACACACAGAGACACAGAGAGATACACACAGAGACACACAGAGACACGCAGAGAGACACGGAGAGAGACACAGAGACACACAGAGAGACACAGAGACACAGAGAAACACAGAGACACAGAGAGACACACAGAGACACAGAGACACACAGAGAGACACAGAGACACAGAGAGAGACACAGAGACACAGAGACACACAGAGAGACACAGAGACACAGAGAGAGACGGAGACACACAGAGAGACACAGAGACACAGAGACACACAGAGAGACACAGAGACACAGAGAGAGACACAGAGAGAGACACAGAGAGAGACACAGAGACACACAGAGAGACACAGAGAGAGACACAGAGACACACAGAGAGACACAGAGAGACACAGAGACACACAGAGACACAGAGAGAGAGACACAGAGAGAGACACAGAGAGAGACACAGAGACACACAGAGACACAGAGAGAGACACAGAGACACACAGAGACACAGAGAGATACACACAGAGAGACACAGAGACACGCAGAGAGACACGGAGAGAGACACAGAGACACACAGAGAGACACAGAGAGACACAGAGGGAGAGAGAGACACACAGAGACACACAAAGAGAGACACAGAGGGACACAGAGAGAGACACAGAGAGACACAGAGAGACACAGAGACACACGCAGAGACACAGAGAGAGACACAGAAAGACACAGAGAGACACAGAGACACACAGAGACACAGAGAGAGACACACAGAGACACATAGAGAGACACAGAGAGAGGCACAGAGAGACAGAGACACACAGAGACACAGAGAGAGACACAGAGAGAGACACAGAGGGACACAGAGAGAGGCACAGAGAGACAGAGACACACAGAGACACATAGAGAGACACAGAGAGAGACACAGAGAGACAGAGAGAGAGACACACAGAGGCACAGAGAGAGACACAGAGAGACACAGAGAGAGACAGAGACACACAGAGAGACACAGAGAGAGACACAGAGACACACAGAGAGACACAGAGACACAGAGAGACACAGAGAGAGACAGAGAGAGACACAGAGACACAGAGACACGCAGAGAGACACAGAGAGAGACACACAGAGAGAGAGACACAGAGGGAGAGAGAGGGATGAGACTTTAAAACAAATAAGAAACCGGTCGACTCACCTGAAGGAGCTGAACTTGGTGCAGATGAACTTGCCGGTGCGTGTGATGGTGACGGTGAGGTTGGCGTTACTCGCGAACGTGGTCGCCGTCTCGTTGGGAGCCATGAAGCTGCCCGTGGCGGCGGTGAGCGTCACCCTCCTGCGGTAAACTGCCGACGGGAGAGAGACACGTGGTCACGGCACGGCCATTGCTGGTGGTGGTGGGGAGTGGTGGTGGTGGGGATTGGTGGTGGTGGTGGGGAGTGGTGGTGGTGGGGAGTGGTGGTGGTAGGGAGCGGTGGTGGTTGTGGTGAGTGGTGGTGGTGGGGAGTGGTGGTGGTGGTGGGGAGCGGTGGTCGTGGTTGTGGTGGTGGTGAGTGGTGGTGGTGGGGAGTGGTGATAGTGGTGGTGGTGGTGGGGAGCGGTGGTAGGGAGCGGTGGTGGTTGTGGTGGGGAGCGGTGGTAGTGGTGGTGGTGGTGGGGAGCGTGGTGGTAGGGAGTGGTGGTGGTGGGCAGTGGTGGTGGGGTGGTGGAGGTGGTGGGGAGTGTTGGTGGTAGGGAGTGGTGGTGGTGGTGTTGGGGAGCGGTGGTAGTGGTGGTGTGAGTGGTGGTTGTGGGGAGTGGTGGTAGTGGTGGTGGTGGGGAGCGGTGGTGGGGAGCGGATGTGGTGGTGATGGGGAGCGGTGGTAGTGGTGGTGGTGGTGAGTGGTGGTGGGGAGTGGTGGTGGGGAGCGGTGGTGATGGTGATGGTGATTGGTGGTGGTGGGGAGCGGTGGTGGTGGTGGTGGTGGTGAGTGGTGGTGGGGAGTGGTGGTGGGGAGCGGTGGTGATGGTGATGGTGATTGGTGGTGGTGGGGAGCGGTGGTGGTGGTGGTGAGCGGTGGTGGTAGGGAGTGGTGGCGGTGGTGGTGAGCAGTGGTAGTGGTTGTGGTGGTGGTGAGTGGTGGTGGTGAAGAGTGGTGGTAGTGGTGGTGGTGGGGAGCGGTGGTGGTGGTGGTGGTGAGCGGTGGTGGTGGTGATGGTGAGTGGTGGTGGTGAGGAGTGGTGGTAGTGGTAGTGGTGGGGAGCGGTGGTGGTGGTGGTGGTGAGCGGTGGTTGTGGTGGTGGTGAGTGGTGGTGGTGAGGAGTGGTGGTAGTGGTGGTGGTGGGGAGCGGTGGTGGTGGTGATGGTGAGTGGTGGTGGTGGGGAGCGGTGGTGGTAGGGAGTGGTGGTGGTGGGGAGTGGTGGTGGTGGGGAGCGGTGGTGGTAGGGAGTGGTGGTGGTGGGGAGTGGTGGTGGTGGGGAGCGGTGGTGGTGAGTGGTGGTGGTGGTGGTGGTGAGCGGTGGTGGTGGTGGGGAGTGGTGGTGAGTGGTGGTGGGGAGTGGTGGTAGTGGTGGTGGTGGTGAGCGGTGGTGAGTGGTGGTGGTGGTAGTGGTGGTGGTGGTGAGCGGTGGTGGTGGTGGTGGTGGTGCTGGTGGTGGTGGTGAGCGGTGGTGGTGGTGAGCGGTGGTGGTGGTGAGTGGTGGTGGTGAGCGGTGGTGGTGTTGAGTGGTGGTGGTGATGGTGAGCGGTGGTGGTGGTGAGTGGTGGTGGTGGGGAGCGATGGTGGGGAGTGGTGGTGGTGGTGGTGAGCGGTAGTGGTGGTGAGCAGTGGTGGTGGTGGTGAGTGGTGGTGGTGCTGGTGGTGGGATGCGGTGGTGGTGGTGGTGAGCAGTGGTGGTGGTGAGTGGTGGTGGTGCTGGTGGTGGTGAGCGGTGGTGGTGGTGAGTGGTGGTGGTGGGGAGCGATGGTGGGGAGTGGTGGTGGTGGTGGTGGTGAGCGGTGGTGGTGGTGGTGGTGAGCGGTGGTGGTGGTGAGCGGTGGTGGTGGTGGTGAGTGGTGGTGGTGGTGAGCGGTGGTGGTGGTGGTGAGCGGTGGTGGTGGTGGTGAGCGGTGGTGGTGGTGGTGGTGGGATGCGGTGGTGGTGGTGGTGGTGAGTGGTGGTGGTGGTGGTGAGCGGTGGTGGTGGTGGTGGGGAGTGGTGGTGGTGGTGGTGGTGAGCGGTGGTGGTGGTGGTGAGTGGTGGTGGTGATGGTGGTGAGCGGTGGTGGTGGTGGTGTTGGTGTCCGCGTACAGGAGGAGTAGCTGCACTGGAAGCCCGTGTCGAGCCCTGTGCCCGAGTTGTAGTAGTCGAGCAGGAGGAAGTTGGCAGAGCTGAGCGCCGGGGCGGTGAGCGCCTTGCACACTTTCTTGGTGGACGTGGCGGAGAGCACGAGGCTCATGTTGGCGTAGGTGCACAACCCCGCATCGCCAAACCTGCGTGCGTGGGGACGGGGCGGACAACACACGGATGGATGGACGGTCAGACAGAGAGATGGACAGTCAGACAGGTGGACAGACGGATGGATGGACGGTCAGACAGATGGACAGACGGATGGATGGACAGTCAGACAGATGGACAGACGGATGGATGGACAGTCGGACTGACAGTCGGACGGAGACACGGACAGATGGACAGTCAGACAGGTGGACAGACGGATGGATGGACAGTCGGACGGACAGTCGGACGAACACACGGACAGATGGACAGTCAGACATATGGACAGACGGATGGATGGACAGTCGGATGGATGGACAGTCGGACGGACAGTCGGACGAAGACACGGACAGATGGACAGTCAGACAGATGTACAGACGGATGGATGGACAGTCAGACAGATGGACAGACGGACGGATGGACAGTCAGACAGATGGACAGACGGATGGATGGACAGTTGGACGGAGACACGGACAGATGGACAGTCAGACAGATGGACAGACGGATGGATGGATGGACAGTCAGACAGATGGACAGACGGACGGATGGACAGTCAGACAGATGGACAGACGGATGGATGGACAGTCGGACGGACACACGGACAGATGGACAGTCAGACAGATGGGCAGACGGACAGATGGACAGTCAGACAGATGGACAGACGGACGGATGGACAGTCAGACAGATGGACAGACGGATGGATGGACAGTCAGACGGACACACGGACAGATGGACAGTCAGACAGATGGGCAGACGGACAGATGGACAGTCAGACAGATGGGCAGACGGATGGATGGACAGTCAGACAGACGGACAGACGGATGGATGGACAGTCGGACGGACACACGGACAGATGGACAGTCAGACAGATGGGCAGACGGATGGATGGACAGTCAGAAGGACACACGTGAGGAATTTTCGGACGGACGGACGGACGAGACACACACACGCAGGCCGCGCGTGTAGAACTCACAGCACTTGTCCGCAGGTGATGTTGACCCGGTAGAACTGGGGCAGTGTGATGTTCCACGTGCACGTCTCGGACACCGCGAAGCCGATGTAAGGGTAGCCGGGAGACGAGATGGAGTCCGACAGCAGAGACATGCTACCACCACACTCTGTGAGAGAGAGAGAGAAGGGAGTGGGATCAAAGAGCTTCATAGCTCAGCGGATTCACCGACAGCAGAGACATGCTACCACCGCACTCTGTGAGAGAGAGAAGGGAGTGGGAGCAAAGAGCTTCATAGCTCATCGGATTTGCCGACAACAGGGACATGCTACCACCGCACTCTGTGAGAGAGAGAAGGCAGTGCGAGCAAAGAGCTTCATGGCTCATCGGATTCGCTGCCAGTATTCAATCGGATTGATCCTGAACGGCAGCAGCAGCAGCAGTCACACGGAGAGAGAAAGAGAGAGAGGCGGGGGCACCTCAGGCTATCCATCCAGCAGTGGACAAGACGAGTAGTAACTCCCCCCCCATCACCACCATCACCACCACCATCACCACCATCACCGCCACCACCGCCACCACCATCACCACCGCCACCGCCACCATCACCACCATCACCACCACCACCATCACCACCACCACCACCACCATCACCACCGCCACCACCACCACCACCGCCACCACCACCACCACCACCACCGCCACCACCACCACCACCATCACCACCACCATCACCACCACCATCACCACCACCACCACCACCTTCACCACCGCCACCACCACCACCACGCCGACGTACTCATGCATGCGCTCTCGTTGTCCAGCAGCACGTAGCCCACGTCGCACTTGCACGAGAAGGAGCCCGGGCTGTTGACGCACAGCTGTTGGCAATTCCCGTTGCTGCTGGCACACTCGTCGATGTCTGCGTGGGGGCGCGGGCAAAGGTAAAGGCAAAGGTCACCCGCGTAGCCTCAACAGACTGCTGGGGGGTTAGGGGCAAGGGTGGGGGGGTGTCAAAACGCCGAAGTGAAAATCCTTCCGCAAGGGTTCGGCGCGCTGTGATTGACCGCGCAGCACGTGATGGAAGACAGCCACGCTCTCTCTCTCTCCGCTCGTGTGCGGTGCCTTCTCTTCGAATCGGATTGGTCCACACCACCAGCCTCAGACGAGAGGACTCCAAAAGGCGAACATCACAGGGACAACGCGTCATCATCACCACCATCATCATCAGCATCATCATACACCAGCAGAGCGTGGTTTGTTTGGCGTGTGTGTGCGCGTGTGTGTGTGTAGCAGTTAGCGCTATGAACCCGGCGACCCGGGTTCGATTCCCGCTCACGGCCAACACCGCCAGTGACGATTATCTGAACCGGTCCCGGGCCTCCCTTAGGTCGACTCGGCCTCAAATGAGTACCTGGTGCGGTGTGTAGTAAACATCGCCACTGGGGGAGACAAAGGCGATCGGGCGTGGTGCTGGCCACCCACCCCCTCGTGTACCGCTCCGGCCTTCACGGGTGCTGCTCGCTAACAGCACTTGCCCCTACAGTCTGTTAAGGCTACACGGGGGATCTTTGATCTTTGTGTGCACGCTCCTCACGGGTGAGTGAGGCTTCATGCGGCGTACGCTTCCCTGCGAAAGGTGATTCAGTTTGGTGCCCCGAGCGTCTCAGCACCGCCTGCTTTTTTTTATTTGCCAGCAACGGAGACCCTGATGCTTGCAAGGGACGCGCACGTACGGACGGACGCCCACTCTCGCTGACCCGCACAGAGACAAAGATCGCCCGTACAGCCTCAACAGGCTGCTGGGGCGAGTGCTGTTGGCCAGGTAGCAGCTGTGAAGACCGGCACTGCGCCCAGCTCGCTTCTCAATGAGAGCTGTACAGCTCAGTGAGCCTTACCTGGTGACATTAAACATTTTTTGTTGTTGTTGTAATATATATAGTGAGTAATGCTTCGTTGTTAGCCTGCGTGTCGTGTTTAGGTTGTTGTTGTGCTTTCCCCCGCACCTCCGATTAGCGTGGCTGGCTACCGCACGGTGCGAAAGAAGTTTAACACAGACACATACACACATAAAGTCACACAGAGTCACACACAGAGACCCACAGACTCACCACACAGAGACCCATAGACTCACCATACAGAGACCCACAGACTCACCACACAGAAACCCACAGACTCACCACACAGAGACCCACACAGAGTCACACACAGAGACCCATGGACTCACACACAGAGACCCACAGACTCACCACACAGAGACCCATAGACTCACCACACAGAGACCCATAGACTCACCACACAGAGACCCACATACTCACCACACAGAGACCCACAGACTCACCACACAGAGACCCACAGACTCATCACACAGAGACCCATAGACTCACCATACAGAGACCTACAGACTCACCACACAGAGACCCACAGACTCACCACACAGAGACCCATAGACTCACCATACAGAGACCCACAGACTCACCACACAAAAACCCACAGACTCACTACACAGAGACCCACACAGAGTCACACACAGAGACCCATGGACTCACACACAGAGACCCACAGACTCACCACACAGACCCACAGACTCACCACACAGAGACCCACAGGCTCACCACACAGAGACCCACAGACTCATCACATAGAGATCCAAAGACTCACCACACAGAGACCCACAGACTCACCACACAGAGACCCACAGACTCATCACACAGAGACCCACAGGCTCACCACACAGAGACCCACAGACTCATCACACAGAGACCCACAGACTCACCACACAGAGACCCACAGACTCACCACGTAGAGTCCCACAGACTCACCACACAGAGACACATAGACTCACCACACAGAGACCCATAGACTCACCACACAGAGACCCACAGACTCACGACACAGAGACCCACAGACTCACCACACAGAGACCTATAGACTCACCGCACAGAGACCCACAGACTCACCACACAGAGACCCACAGACTCACCACACAGAGACCCACAGACTCACCACACAGAGACCCACAGACTCACCACACAGAGACCTATAGACTCACCGCACAGAGACCCACAGACTCACCACACAGAGACCCACAGACTGACCACACAGAGACCCACATAGACTCACCACACAGAGACCCACAGACTCACCACACAGAGACCCACAGACTCACCACACAGAGACCAACAGACTCACCACACAGACACCCACAGACTCACCGCACAGAGACCCACAGTCTCACCGCACAGACACCCACAGACTCACCGCACAGAGACCCACAGACTCACCACACAGAGACCCACAGACTCACCACACAGAGACCAACAGACTCACCACACAGACACCCACAGACTCACCGCACAGAGACCCACAGTCTCACCGCACAGAGACCCACAGACTCACCACACAGACACCCACAGACTCACCACACAGAGACCCATATGAGCGGGACTGCCTCCGTACGGTGCGAAAGAAGTTTACCAAACACACGCCGTCTCCCGCGCCCGCGTGCCACGAGAGGCGAGGTCTCTACCTTGGCAAGCGGTCTTGTTGAACAGCTGATATCCAGGGTGGCAGCCGCACTTGAAGGAGCCGTTCGTGTTGATGCAGAAGTCGCTGCAGCCGCTGAGCGCTGGGTCGGCACATTCGTTGATGTCTGCGGATACGGGACACGGAATACGCAAACACAGACACACACACACACACACAGACACACACAAACACACACACACACAGACACATAGACACACACACAGACACACACACACACAGACACACACAGACACACACACAGACACACACACAGACACACACACAGACACACACAGACACACACACACACACAGACAGACACACACACACACAGACACACACACATACACACACAGACAGACACACACACACAGGCGCACCGTGGACCATGAATCGGTTGTAACATACACAGGGGATCGGCAACCTACTCACTCAACCACTCACGCTCACTCACACACTCACCCGCCCACTCACCCGCACGCTCACCCACCCGCCCACCCGCTCACCCGTGGCTCACCCGCACACTCACCCACACACTCACCCACACACTCACCCACACACTCACCCACACGCTCACCCACACACTCACCCACCCACTCACCCACACACTCACCCACACACTCACCCGCACGCTCACCCACACACCCACCCACACACTCACCCGTGGCTCACCCACACACTCACCCACCCGCTCACCCACCCACTCACCCACACACTCACCCACCCGCTCACCCACCCACTCACCCACACACTCACCCGCACGCTCACCCACACACTCACCCACCCGCTCACCCACCCACTCACCCACACACTCACCCACACACTCACCCACACACTCACCCACACACTCACCCATACACTCACCCACACACTCACCCACACACTCACCCACACACTCACCCACACACTCACCCACACACTCACCCACACACTCACCCACACACACACTCCCCCACACACTCACCCACACGCTCACCCACACACCCACCCACACACTCACCCACACACTCACCCACACACTCACCCACACACTCGCCCGTGGCTCACCCGTCCACCCGTGGCTCACCTGAGCAGCTCTTCCCATCAGCCTGCAGCTTGAAGCCGACGGGACAGGAGCAGGCGAAGGAGCCCACGTTGTTGGTGCACGAATCCTGGCAGGCGGCGGTATTCAGTGTGCACTCATCCACGTCTGGCGGTGGGGAGAGGGCCGTGTGTGTCGTGGTGTTGTCGTGGTGGTGTGGTGTGTGTGTCGTGGTGTTGTTGTGTTGTTGTTGTGGTGGTGGTGTGGTGTGTGTCGTGGTGTTGTCGTGTTGTGGTGTTGTTGTGATGTTGTGGTGTTGTCGTGGTGGTGTGTGTGTGTGTGTCGTGGTATTGTGGTGTTGTCGTGGTGGTGTGGTGTTGTGGTGTGTGTCGTGGTGTTGTCGTGGTGGTGTGGTGTGTGTCGTGGTGTTGTTGTGGTGTTGTGGTGTTGTTGTGATGTCGTGGTGTTGTCGTGGTGGTGTGTGTGTGTGTCGTGGTATTGTGGTGTTGTCGTGGTGGTGTGGTGTGTGTCGTGGTGTTGTTGTGGTGTTGTTGTGATGTGGTGTGTGTGTGTGTGTGTCGTGGTATTGTGGTGTTGTCGTGGTGGTGTGGTGTTGTGGTGTGTGTTGTGGTGTTGTTGTGGTGTTGGTGTGGTGTGTGTCGTGGTGTTGTTGTGGTGTTGTGGTGTGTGTCGTGGTGTTGTGGTGGTGTTGTGGTGGTGGTGTTGTTGTGGTGTGTGTCGTGGTGTTGTCGTGGTGGTGTGGTGTTGTGGTGTGTGTTGTGGTGTTGTTGTGGTGTTGTTGTGTGGTGTTGTGGTGTGTGTGTCGTGTTGTTGTTGTGTGGTGGTGTGTGTTGTGTTGTTGTTGTGGTGTTGTGTTGTTGTGTGTGTGTGTTGTGTGTGTAAGCAGTGTGAGTCACAAGTCAATTATGTTTCTGATAACACACAGAGACGCGTCTTGCCACAAATCTGCCTCTCAGTGCCGCCACCAACATCATCGTCACATGCATAGACTGATTTGACAATTCTTTACTTTAGTGGGTGGGTGAGCGAGTGTGTGGGTGGGTGGGTTAGTAAGTGGGTGGGTGAGTGGCTGAGCGTGGGTGGATGAATGATTGAGTGGGTGACTGAGTGTGTGGGTCAGTCGGTGGGTGAGTGTGTGAGTGGGTGGGTGAGTGGGTGAGTGTGTGAGTGGGTGAGTGAGTTGGTGACTCAGTGAGTGGTTAGGTGAGTGGTTTGGCGAATCGGTGGGTGAGTGTGTGGGTGAGTGGTTGAGCGTGGGTGGATGAATGATTGAGTGAGTGAGTGTGTGAGTGGGTGACTGAGTGAGTGTGTGGGTGAGTCAGTGGGTGAGTGTATGAGTGGGTCATTGGGTGAGTGGTTGGGTGAATCGGTGAGTGTGTGGGTAGGTGAGTGGGTGAGCGTGTGAGTGGATGGGTGAGTGAGTGACTGAATGAGTGGTTGGGTGAATCGGTGGGTGAGTGTGGGTGAGTGAGTGTGTGGGTGGGTGGGTGAGTGTGTGGGTGGGTGAGTGGGTGGGTGAGTGTGTGGGTGGGTGGGTGAGTGTGTGAGTGAGTGTGTGAGTGTGTGGGTGAGCGTGCGGGTGGGTGGGTGAGTGTGTGGGTGGGTGAGTGTGTAGGCGAGTGTGTGAGTGTGTGGGTGAGTGTGTGAGTGTGTGGGTGTGTGGGTGAGTGTGTGGGTGAGTGTGTGGGTTAGTGGGAGAGTGTGTGGGTGGGTGAGTGAGTGTGTGGGTGAGTGTGTAAGTGGGTGGGTGAGTGTGTAGGTGAGTGTGTGGGTGAGTGTGTGAGTGGGTGGGTGAGTGTGTGGGTCAGTGGGTGAGTACGTGGGTGGGTGAGGGAGTGTGTGGGTGGGTGTGTGGGTGGGTGGGTGAGTGTGTGGGTGAGTGTGTGAGTGGGTGGGTGAGTGTGTGAGTGGGTGGGTGGGTGAGTGTGTGGGTGAGTGTGTGTGTGAGTGTGTGGGTGAGCGTATGGGTGAGTGTGTGAGTGTGTGGGTGAGTGTGTGTTTGAGTGTGTGGGTGAGCGTGTGGGTGAGCGTGTGGGTGGGTGGATGTGTGTGTGTGTGTGGGTGAGCGTGTGGGTGTGTGTGTGGGTGAGCGTGTGGGTGAGCGTGTGGGTGTGTGTATTCAGCCTCACGTATTTAATCAAGGCGTGGCTTTATTGGTATAATTTTCCCACTGGCGTAACAATTCTGAATTATTTCATGAACGAACGAGCAAACGCTTTCTCTCCCTCTCTCTCATCTCGAGAGCCCATAGCCCTGGCTCGGTTCGTCCTCTAGGTGGCGTTGAGGCATCGCCCCACCCAGCAGCCGGAGACCAGAAATTAGAATTTCTAATAATAAAAATTACTTTCTCTCAATCGTTTTGTCGCGTTTAAAAAAAAAAATCAAAAACGTAACGATGCCTACAACTTGAATTGCCTAACGAAGATAACGTTTTCAAGCTGTTCGCGTTAGAAACCGCTGCAACAAGGCAGTCTGATTTGTTGGGGCCATCATTTGTGATTTGCGAGGCCGCGTCTGCTAAAGAGCTACATCGCTCAATGGACTTACCTGGTAAAAGTAACATAAGTTGGAGGCCAGAATATGAATCCCTGCAGTCACGAAAGCTTTAAGTAAATAAGAAATGCGACGCAAGTTGTTTGGCTCTCAGAGTATTTGACGACCGTCTTCCTCGGTTCTATTCGGCAAAGTCACGTAGAATGAGACTAAAATAATCAAGTAAACGCGATAAAATTCTCACGACGTTTCGGCAGGCTTGCGTTGTGGCCGAAACAGTCGTGAGAATTTTACTGTGCTATTTTATTATTTTATTCTCATTCCACGTGGTGACCTTACCGCAAGAACCAAAGACGATGAACCCTTGCAGTCACAAGGGGCTTCAAATCGAAATTCATTTGACAGCCGCCGTGAATTCCCACGCGGCTACGTTGACGATGACGAGCAGCTACCGATTTGCGATAACCAGGGGTCACTTCCGAAGAAGCAAAAAAAGGTCCACGCCAACGCATCAGTGGGGGGCGGGCGGGGGGCCCTGCCTCTAAAAAAAATACCAAAAAACAGTTCCCGGTTTAAGTTTCAGTTCGCCGTACCGACGTACCGCCGACGTACCGCCGCCAGGCTTGGCGGCGATGCGGTTCGCCCACGGACGCTCCCCTCGCTCCGGCACGCTCCCAACTCACCGTCGCAAAGGTGACCGTCGGCGTTGAGCGTGTAGCCCGGCTTGCAGGCGCAGGCGTAGCTCCCGTTAGTGTTGTCGCAGATCTGAGCGCATCCGCCGTTGGCTGAGTCGCACTCGTTCACGTCTGGCGGGGTTAGCGGTGAGGCAACGCCGGGGTTTTTTTAGTTTTTGTTTTACTTACAGCAGGGGGACCTTCCTTATGCCAAGGGCCATCGGGATATTTACGACATCACCCGCGGGCCCATACACAATTATCAACTTTGAAAGTAGTTCGTTATATTTGGTCAGACATTTGATGAACTCGCCCCCGAATGCGATGGGGATGGAACTGATTCTCTTTGGCGAGGCGTGCGATGATGTTTGCTGGTGTTGACGATGTTAGCTGGTGTTGATGATGTTAGCTGGTGTTGATGATGTTTGCTGGTGTTGACAATGTTAGCTGGTATTGATGATGTTAGCTGGTATTGATGATGTTAGCTGGTATTGATGATGTTAGCTGGTATTGACGATGTTAGCTGGTATTGATGATGTTAGCTGGTATTGATGATGTTAGCTGGTATTGATGATGTTAGCTGGTATTGATGATGTTAGCTGGTATTGACGATGTTAGCTGGTATTGATGATGTTAGCTGGTATTGATGATGTTAGCTGATATTGATGATGTTAGCTGGTATTGATGATGCCGCTACTCGCAACTGCTTTTCCAGGTTTTGCTCTCCTAGATTTACTGAATTTCGAGTCCCGCCTGCGGTTGCCTTGGCAGGGCCAGAGACTAAATGATTTCGTGGGCCTCATACGGCCCACGGGCCGGACGTTCCCCGCCCCTGACCTACAGGGACCACTCTAGTTGTGAACGAGTTAGGTGCCAGAGGTCTCTTCCTAGGTCCAAATTCACTCCAGTCGATTCCTAACGTATTGTACGGCGTGTAGAGTGCTACTATATATTATACACTACTATACTACATTATATACACACTACACCACTGTACAAATTACACTACCGTACACACTGCACTACAATACATACTACACTCCAAGGGACTCCTCGACTTACGAACGAGGTTGTTTCCAGAGGTGTGTTCCTCAGTTGATCTGTTTGTAAGTTCAACTTCACTCCTGGCGATTCCTAACGTGTTGTACGGCATGTACACTAAACATCGGAATGGCTTTAAAAAAATTATAATCTCCTGTAGAAGCCACCGGTTCATGTTCTGCAGATGCAGATAACACTGGTTCTTCAAGTTCTGCAGATGTAGATGCCACTGGGTCTTCACATTCTGCAGATGTAGATGCCACTGGGTCTTCACATTCTGCAGATGTAGATGCCACTGGTTCTTCACGTTCTGCAGATGTAGATGCCACTGGTTCTTCACGTTCTGTAGATGTAGATGCCACTGGTTCTTCACGTTCTGTAGATGAAGATGCCACTGGTTCTTCACGTTCTGCAGATGTAGATGCCACTGGTTCTTCACGTTCTGCAGATGTAGATGCCACTGGTTCTTCATGTTCTGCAGATGTAGATGCCACTGGTTCTTCACGTTCTGCAGATGTAGATGCCACCACCGCCATCTGTTTCGCGACGGTTGAACTTACGACTCTCGGTCCGAACGGCAACTGGACACAACGGACCAGGTTCGTTCGTATCTCTGAAAGTTCACAAGTCGAATGTCCAGTAGGTGGAGGAGTCGCCGCTGTATATGCGCGCGTGCGCGGCTCAGCCAGACGTCCCCCTCGTGTGCCGTGCTGGCCTTCATAGGCGCTGCTCATTGCAGACAGACAGTGCTTGCCCCGACAGTCAGTTAGAGGCCATGAGGGTGACCTTTATCTTTGCACGTGTACGACCCACCCACCCCCTCGTGTGCCGTGCTACGGCACAAACTGCACTTGCCCCGGGAGTCTGTTAGAGGCCACATGGGAGGGACACCTTTGCCTGTATCTGTGTGCGAGGCCGACTCACCCACGCACGAGTGCTTGTCTGCTGACAGCAAGAATCCAGGGTTGCACGAGCAGGCATACGACCCGTAGGAGTCCGTGCAGATCTGTTGGCAGGGGGCCGTGCCACCAGTGCACTCGTTGATGTCTGTCAAACGAAATGGGCATGAGCGTACGTTAGCGCTGTGGTGGCCTCGATAGTATTGTGGTGGCCTGGAGAGTATTGTGGTGGTCAGGGTACCATTGTGGTGGCCTGGATAGTATTGTGATGGACTGGATAGTATTGTGGTGGGCTGGATTGTATTGTGGTGGCCTGGATAGTATTGTGGTGGGCTGGATAGTATTGTGATGGCCTGGATAGTATTGTGGTAGCCTGGAGAGTATTGTGGTAACCTGGATAGTATTGTGGTGGGCTGGATAGTAATGTGGTGGCCTGGATAGTATTGTGGTGGGCTGGATAGTATTGTGGTGGTCAGGGTACCATTGTGGTGGCCTGGATAGTATTGTGGTGGCCTGGATAGTATTGTGGTGGGCTGGATAGTATTGTGGTGGGCTGGATAGTATTGTGGTGGCCTAGATAGTATTGTGGTGGCCTGGATAGTATTGTGGTGGGCTGGATAGTATTGTGGTGGGCTGGATAGTATTGTGGTGGCCTGGATAGTATTGTGATGGCCTGGATAGTATTGTGGTGGCCTGGATAGTATTGTGGTGGCCTGGATAGTATTGTGGTGGGCTGGATAGAATTGTGGTGGGCTGGATAGTATTGTGGTGGCCTGGATAGTATTGTGGTGGCCTGGATAGTATTGTGGTGGGCTGGATAGTATTGTGGTGGGCTGGATAGTATTGTGGTGGTCAGGGTACCATTGTGGTGGCATGGATAGTATTGTGGTGGCCTGGATAGTATTGTGGTGGGCTGGATAGTATTGTGGTGGGCTGGATAGTATTGTGGTGGCCTAGATAGTGTTGTGGTGGCCTGGATAGTATTGTGGTGGCCTGGATAGTATTGTGGTGGGCTGGATAGTATTGTGGTGGCCTTGATTGAAGGCTACCTTGGGGGTTAGGGAAGGGTAGTGGAGGTTATGGCAAGGAGTGGAGGGGCAAGGGGGATAGGGAATGGGGGATGGAGAATAGGTGAGACTTCGAGAGAGGAATGGAATGCAGTTAGGAAAGTGGGCTGCTTCATGTACAGGGCCAGGGTTGAGGCTATGAGTATCGCTGAATCTACAGGGAGTGTTGAGTCCATAGGCAGTGTTGAGTCTATGGGCAGTGTTGAGACTAATGGCAGTGTTGAGTCTATGGTGCAGTGCTGAGTCTATGGTGCAGTGCTGGGTCTATGAGTGGCAGTGTTGAGTCTATGAGTGGCAGTGCTGAGTCTATGGTGCAATGTTGAGTCTATGAGTGGCAGTGCTGAGTCTATGAGCAGTGTTGATTCTATGAGCAGTGTTGAGTCTATTGTGCAGTGTTGAGTCTATGAGTGGCAGTGCTGAGTCTATGAGTGGCAGTGTTGAGTCTATGAGCAGTGTTGAGTCTATGGTGCAGTGTTGAGTCTGTGAGTGGCAGTGTTGAGTCTATGGTGCAGTGTTGAGTCTATGAGTGGCAGTGTTGAGTCTATGAGTGGCAGTGTTGAGTCTATGGTGCAGTGTTGAGTCTATGGTGCAGTGTTGAGTCTATGGTGCAGTGTTGCATCTATGGTGCAGTGTTGGGTCTAGGGGAAGTGTTGAGTGTGTTGGGCTTCACGTGTGGACACTCGTCTGTGTGCGTGTCTCACCGTCACACATGAAGAGATCAGCGTTGAGAGAGAAGCCAGGTTGACACTCGCAGATGTACGACCCATTCGTGTTGACGCAAGTCTGGTTACATTTGTCGCTGTTCAGCTTGCATTCGTCCACATCTGCAAAGACCACACACGAAGACAGATATCCCTCGTGTATCCTTAACAGAAAATTATACAAACTCCACTCTCTCACTCTGTAGAACGGGGGTAGATCATACAAAGTCCACTCACTCTGTGGAACAGGGGGAGATCACACAAACTCCACTCACTCTGTAGGACAGGCAGAGATCACACAAACTCCACTCACTCACTAGAACAGGCAGAGATCATACAAACCCCACTCACTCGCTCTGTAGAACAGGGGGAGATCACACAAACTCCACTCACTCACTCTTATCTGTAGAACAGGGGGAGATCATACAAACTCCACTCACTCTGTAGACCAGTGGGAGCTCACACAAACTCCACTCACTCGCTCTGTAGACCAGTGGGAGATCACACAAACTCCACTCACTCACTCTGTAGACCAGTGGAAGCTCACACAAACTCCACTCACTCTACAGGACAGGGGGAGAGAGAGAACGTACATAGAAACAGGGCGCCCGAGTCAGGAATCAAACCCCGGACCCTTCTGGCTGCCACCGCAGCGCCTCCCCGGGCCCCCGACGTTCGCCCTCTGCGTACCGATACAGGACGAGTTGTCCGGCGCCAACTCCCAGCCGGCCATGCAGCTGCACTGGAATCCTCCGAGCAGTTCGCTGCACGTGTGCGCGCAGGGGCTGTTGGCGCACTCCAACACATCTGCAAGGACGCGCACACGACGGCAATGGATGTCGTCGTCCCCTCCCGCCCCCGTCGCACGTGCGGTGACATGAAATGGGGCGCTGTGGAGCGCAGCGCCGACTGCTGGCCGAGAAAGGGATCTGCGGTTGCCGCAGCCCCGTCTCCGTGAGCAGGTCACGCGATAAGCCAGAGAGGGGGGGACGTAGGGCAATGGCGATGAGTGGGGGCACGCGACTTGAGCCACGGGGAACCCGCGAGGAGGTTCGAGAAGGGAGGGGGCGTGGCCGGGGGCGGAGCGAGGCCACGCCGGGAGGATAAAAGGGGACCCCCGAGCGAAGGCTCGGGGCTGTGTCGCTGCGAGTGGGATGCCGGCCGGGCTGCTGGAGTCAATTCTTTGACTGCTTCAGCCCCTCTCGGCGGCGTCAGTAAGCCGTGAGGACTGAGCGCGTAGTTACCCCTTGTGACCCGTGACGGCTGTAATAGAGTGCCTCCTGCTCCTCGTGAGAGTACCACTACACATCTACAGTATGCAGCCTTCAACAGACTGTCGGGCCAAGCGCCGTTCGTGAGCAGCACCGATGCAGGCCGGCACTGTGGCACACGAGGGGGGTGGGTGGCCAGCGCCACGCCCGGCCGCCTTTGTCTCTCCCCCAGTGGCGATGTCCACTATACACCGCACCAGGTACTCATTTGAGGCTGAGTCGACCTAGGGGGGGGCCCAGGACCTGGTTCAGATAACCATCACCGGTGATGGTGGCCGTGTGCAGTAACCGAACACGGGTTCACCAGGCTCGTAGTGCAGCAGTGCGCTAACCGCCCGTACACCACCGCTCCTCCCAAAGTTCAAGACAAAGATCCCCTGTGTAGCCGAGATTTCATCTCAGAATCGGGGAATATTTATGTAACGCTGAAGAATCCCATGAGCTAGCAAGCTCTATCTCAGAATCGGGGAATATTTATTTAACGCTGAAGAATCCTATGAGCTAGCAAGCTCTTTTAATTTTTTTACAGATGTCCAGTAGCGGTGACACGGGCACAGAACGTAACGACAGCAAGCACACGATGCGCAAACACCATGGGAGTGCGGAGTACAGAAGAGGGGGGAAAATACTTTCAAATACAGGGTGTTTCAAAGAGGTGGACCCAATTTCAAAGCAGTATTTTTCACGATGGCAACATGTTGCAATTACACGAAAAGTTACAAACGGTTTAATGTATATAACGGTGGCTAGGAGATGTTAACTACCTCGCCTGGTGTACATGGAGGTCGTGGGTTCGATCCCGACCCTGACAACGCCTGTTGTGTTTTTGGAGTTTTGCGTGTGTCTCTCTATCATCATCATCATCACGGTGGCTAGGAGATGTTAACTACCTCGCCTGGTGTACAGGGAGGTCGTGGGTTCGATCCCCACCCTGACAACGCCTGCTGCTGCTGCTGTATATTTGAAGTTGTGTGTCTCTCTATCATCATCATCATCATCACGGTGGCTAGGAGATGTTAACTACCTCGCCTGGTATACAGGAGGTCGTGGGTTCGATCCCCACCCTGACAACGCCTGCTGCTGCTGCTGCTGTATATTTGAAGTTGTGTGTGTCTCTCTTTCTCCCCGTGGTCACGAGGAGTTTTTCTCCGCGTTCCTCCGTGTCCCCCCCACACCCTCCTCCACATTTAGGATCAACATGAACCTGCACTTGCTCTATTACTACAGTACTATACCGCCTTCGACTTTTCCAAACGTCCGGGTGTTGAAGGTTATCGATTTTGCCGTATTACCCGGCTGCATAGCGAATGAAAAAAAATACAATTACTTTACAAGTTAAAAATGCGCGTTTTCATATTTACGTGTTTATTTTTTGTATCGTTTAGTGACCCTTCATAACATATGGCTAAAGGGGCCTGGTCGCTGTTCATTTACGTACCAACGCAAGTCTTTTGATCAACGTCCAACCGGAATCCTTTGAGGCACGTGCAGTGGAAACTTCCCTGCGTGTTCACGCAGTCTCCCAGGCAGCCGAACGAGTTGAGGACACACTCATCAACGTCTGCACGAAGCACCACACACATGGACAAATGTCGAACTGAGCACACAGTTGGGGCGAGTGCAGGCAACGGCGATTACCCAGGCCGGCAGGGTGGCACACGAGGAGGGTGGGTGGCCAGCAACCACCCCCGGCCGCCTTTGTCTCCCCAGTGGCGATGTTCACTACACACCGCACCCAGGTACTTATTTGAGGCTGAGTGGACCAGAGGGGGGAGGCCCAGGGCCGGTTCAGGCTAATCGTCACCGGCGGTGTTGGTGGCCGTGAGCGGGAATCCAACTCGGGTCACGGGCGTGCTCATGGCCCAGCGGCGCTAACCGCGGTGCCACGTGCACACACACACCAGGGTACACCACCCACTCACTCACTCATTCAACCACTAACTCACACACTCACTCACTCAAACACTAACTCACCCACTCACTCACTCAACCACTCACTCATTCTCCCACTAACTCACCCACTCACTCACTCAACCACTAGCTCACCCACTCACTCACTCAACCACTAACTCACCCACTCACTCACTCAAACACTAACTCACCCACTCACACACCTGCTCACTCACCCACTCATCCACCTACTCACTCACCCACCCCACTCAACCACTCACTCATCCACTAACTCACCCACTCACACACCCGCTCACTCACTCACTCACCCACTTACACACCTGCTCACTCACACACTCACCCACCCGCTCACTCACTCAACCACTAACTCACCCACTCACACACCCGCTCACTCACCCACTCATCCACCTGCTGACTCACCCACCCCACTCACCCACTCACTCATCCACTAACTCACCCACTTACACACTCACCCACCCGCTCACTCACACACCCGCTCACTCACTCACCCGCTCACTCACTTACCCGCTCACTCACCCACCTGCTCACTCACCCACCCACTCACCCACTCACCCACTTACTCACCCACTCACACACCCACCCACCCGCTCACTCACACACCCGCTCACTCACTCACCCCTCACTCACCCACCCGCTCACTCACCCACCTGCTCACTCACCCACCCACTCACCCACTCACTCACCCACCCCACTCACCCACTCACTCACCCACTAACTCACCCACTTACACACTCACCCACCCGCTCACTCACACACCCGCTCACTCACTCACCCGCTCACTCACCCACCTGCTCACTCACCCACCCACTCACCCACTCACTCACCCACTAACTCACCACACTCACCCACCTACTCACTTACTCAATCGTCAACTAACTCACCCACTCAATCACCCACCAACTCACCCACTCACACACTTACCTACCCACTCACTCACTCATTCACCCGCTCAATCACCAACTCACTCACTTCTTCACCCACTAACTCACCCACTCACTCACCCATCCACTCACTCATTCATTCGCTCAGTAACTCACCCACTAACTCACTCACCCACTAACTCACCCACTGATACACTCTCCCATCTGCTCACTCACTCACCCATTAACTCACCCACTCACTCACTCACCCACCCACTCACCCAACCACCTACTCACTCACCCACTCGCTCACCCACCCGCTCACTCATCCACCCACCCATTTGCTCACTCACCCACCCACTCACGCACCCACTCACCCACCCACTCGCTCACCCACCCACCTACCCGCTCACCCACGCACCGACCCACTCACCAACCCACCCATTCGCTCACTCACCCACCCACCCGCTCACCCACTCACTCACCCACTCGCTCACTCACCCACGCACCCGCTTACTCACCCACCCACTCACCCACCCATTCACCCTCTCGCCCACCCACTCACCCTCTCGCCCACCCACCCACCTACCCGCTCACCCACGCACCCACTTACTCACCCACCCACTCGCCCACCCATTCACCCTCTCGCCCACCCATTCACCCTCTCGCCCACCCATTCACCCTCTCGTCCACCCACCCACCCACTCACCCACGCACCCACCCACCCATTCGCTCACTCACCCACCCACTCACCCACCCATTCGCTCACTCGCCCACCCACTCACCCTCTCGCCCACCCACCCACCTACCCGCTCACCCACACACCCACGCACCCACCCACAAGACAATCTTTCAAGTCCGGGAGCTGCACTCAATGCCTCTCTCCCCGCACCTTCACAGCTGCTGTTGTCTTTGCCTAGGGTCCATCCGGCGGTGCAGGAGCAAGCGAAGGAGCCGATCGAGTTGGTGCAGGTCTGGTTGCAGGGTCCCGGAGACGCCGCACACTCATCAACGTCTGCCGGGAGACAGAGACAAAGATCCCCCGGCCGGTGAAGCGGTTTGCTCTTTTTAAAAGTATTTCGTGAACAAAGACGACTCAAACGAAATCCTTTCGGTGAAGTGACGTAGAGATGAAAATTTAATCAAATAATAATAATCTTTGATTTCAAGCTTTCGTGACTGCAGGGATTCATATTCTTGGTTCTTTCGGTAAAGTCACCACCACGTAGAAGGGAAACAATAAAATAATAAAAATATAAAACAATAACATTATTGTAAAACAATAAAATTGTTATTCTTGGTTCTTTCGGTAAAGTCACCACCACGTAGAAGTAGAAGGGAAACAATAAAATAATAAAAATATAAAACAATAAACTTATTGTAAAACAATAAAATTATTATTCTTGGTTCTTTCGGTAAAGTCACCACCACGTAGAAGGGAAACAATAAAATAATTTAAAAAATATGAAACGATTAAATTATCACGACGTTTCGACTGCAACACAAGAAGCAATCATCATCAGGTGTGAAAACCACAGTAAAAAAGTTAGAAAAAAGTGGCGTTTTTCTTTAAATGTTCTTGCTGTGGTTTTCACACCTTGATGATGAATTGCTGCTTGTGTTGCAGTCGAAACGTCGTGAGAATTTCATTGCTTTATATTTTGTATTATTTTATTGTTTCTCTTCTAACGTAGTGGTGACTTTACCGAAAGAACCAAGAATACAAATAATAATAATAATCATCGCACGAACGAATGAGTTTGCCGTGGAATTCCAGCCCATAGCGGCCGGAGGAGACTATCGAGTTGAGTAAAATTAGGAAGTTTGTAACGCAATGCAACATCAGGGAGTCGGTCAACACGCTCACTCGTCAACGTCCACCGGGAGACAAAGATCCCCCGTGTAGCCTTCAACAGATCGTTGTGGGAAAGTGCTGCTAGCGAGCAGCAGCAGCAGCAGCAGCGCCTGCAAAGTACGGCATCCGTGGCACACGAGAGGGTGGGTGGCTGGCCAAAGCCACGCCCGGCCGCCTTTGTCTCCCCCACTGGCGATGTTTAACAACAGCGAACCAGGTGCTCAGTTGAGGCCGAGCCGACCTAGGGGGAGGAGGCCCGGGACCGGTTCAGGGAATCGCCACTGGCGGCGTTCGGTGGCCGTGAGCGGGAAATCGAACATCGGGTCGTAGCCGGGTTCGGAACGCGAGCGGCGTAGCGCTAACCGCTGCACCACCGCTCCCCACACGTGTGACGCCTGTGCGTGACTTTCACTTGACCGGGTAAGGCACACTGGGCCATACAGCTCGTTCAACGAAGCGGGCTCATCATCAGCATCATCATCAGCATCATCATCGCGTCGAGCTACGCACAGCGGCAGGCGAAGGCTCTGAACGCGTGACGCTGTGGCCCCCCACCCTCACCACGTGACCTGTGCTACACACGTGAAAGTGTGGCCCCCCACTAACCACGTGGCCTGTGCTACACCCGTGAAAGCGTGGCCCCCCACTAACCACGTGGCCTGTGCTACACGGGTGAAAGCGTGGCCCCCCACTAACCACGTGGCCTGTGCTACACGTGTGAAAGCGTGGCCCCCCCACTAACCACGTGACCCGTGTTTTACCCGTGCACGTCGTGGGCGCGCTGAGCACGAATCCGGGGTTGCAGGTGCAGTGGAAGGACCCGAAGTCGTTGACGCAGTTCTGGTTGCACGGCGACGAGAGACATTCGTCAACGTCTGGGTGGTTTCAAACAAAAACAGAAGATCGAGTTAGCGACAACGGAAAGACGCGTCGGGAGATGAGATTAAAAACGGGGGTTTGGGGTGGGTGGGTGAGAGCGGGGAATTTTAAAATCTGCCGGTGCGTTTTTTTCGCCTTGGGGATCTCGTGCTACACCGCTCACGGCACCACGATGCCGCAGGATGTTGATGTTCGTTCGCCGCTGCATCTCGTACATTGGTCAGTCCCAACTCCCAGGTGTAATGACGTTGCTATTGCTTGACATTTTATTTCACGACTAGGGACCACCCCCAACCTCCCCCACCTCCCCCACCTTGTGGGAGTAATAAACGTGGTTTCTGTTCTGCGTTTTTGGTTAGAGATGGCGTCAATATCAATGTTCATTTTTTATTTAAAGCTTTCGTGACTGCAGGGATTCATATTCTTGGTTCTTTCGGTAAAGTCACCACCACGTAGAAGGGGAAACAATAAAATAATAAAAATATAAAACAATGAAATTATTGTAAAACAATAAAAGTGTTATTCTTGGTTCTTTCGGTAAAGTCACCACCACGTAGAAGGGAAACAGTAAAATAATAAAGAAATATAAAACAATAAAATCCTCACGACGTTTCGACTGCAACACAAGCAATCATCATCAGGTGTGAAAACCACAGCAAGAACAATTTTTAAAAAAGTGGCGTTTTTTAACGTTAGCACCACGGAGAGCGATTCGTTCATGAGGCTATCCACATATACAAACACGGAGGCAATTTCAACCGAGAAGATGGATTCTGGCTTAGCAATCATTGGAAGGATTTGATAAACCATTTCGGGTCTTAATTGATTGATCACGCTTAAGGTGGCTTTCAGACCGCATCCATTATTTTCGTCTCCCCCCTCCTCTTTTCCGAACATAGATGGACTCGTCCATCTGAACAAACTGTCAAATCGCTCTCTGTGGTGCTAACGTTAAAAAAACACCGCCACTTTTTTCCAAATTTTCTTGCTGTGGTTTTCACACACCTGATGATGATTGCTTCTTGTGTTGCAGTCGAAACGTCGTGAGAATTTTATCGTTTCATATATTTTTATTATTTTATTGTTTCCCTTCTACATGGTGGTGACTTTACCGAAAGAACCAAGAATAACAATTTTATTGTTTTATATTTTTATTATGTTATTGTTCCCCTTCTACGTGGTGGTGACTTTACCGAAAGAACCAAGAGTACGTTATCAATGTTGCGTCGTATAAACCGGACACCCATCCCGACACACGTCCAATTAGCAAAGGGTTTAGATGTGAAGCTTTCGTGACTGCAGCGATCCATACTCTTTGGTTCTTTCGGTAAAGTCATGACGTGGGTAGTAGCTGTGAAATAAAGCAAATCGGCGACGTTTCGATCGCCTACACGAGCAATCATCATCATCAGGTGTGACAACCACAGCAAGGAAAAAAAATCACTTCGGCAAAAACATTTCCCTTGCTGTGGTTGTCCCACCTGATGATGAATGCTTGTGTTGCCATCGAAGCGTCGCGATTTATTTTATTTTATACCTACTACGTGACACAACTGAAAAAAACCCAGGAGTGTAGCGAAGGGTTTTCTCACGTAATCCGGAACGTGCCAACGAGTTACTGGTTCAGCGGTAGTGCAGCGGTAGTGCAGCGGTAGTGCAGTGGTAGTGCAGCGGTAGTGCAGCGGTTAGCGCTACGCTGACTCAGCCTTAAATGAGTGCCTGGTGCAGTGTGTAGTGAACATCGCTACTGGGCGGGCGGGCGGGCGGGCGGGCGAGGTGCTGACTACCCCACCCCCTTGGTGTGCCACCGTGCCGGCCTTCGTAGGTGCTGCTACTCGCTGACAGCACTTGCCCCGACAGCCTGCCGCAGGCTATATACGGCGGCGGGATCTTGGTCTCGTCCGTCAGCACCACCGGTGTTCAAGTCAACAAACGCCGACTGAAAATAACCCCCCTGGCGTGTCTCAACTCTCCGCTTTGTGTCCGGGACCCACCACTCATTTTGTATCGCTTCGTTTGAAAAATAAAAAATAAAAAAATAAAAAATAAAAAAATAAAAAATAAAAAATTAAAAAATAAAAATAAAAAAAAAAAATATAAAAAATAAAAAATAAAAAAGGGATCCACCAGCAAGTCCCCCTCCCACTCACCGATGCAGGAGTGACCGTCCGAGGCCAGGGCCAGACCGGACCCACAACTGCAGGAGTAGCTGCCGGCGTTGTTGGTGCAGGTCCCGTTACAGGGAGGTGGAACTTTGGCGCATTCGTTGTCGTCTGCAGAAGCACGCGGGAACAAAGGGCGAGTCCCCGAACGCCGATGAACGATAATGACGCGAGACCTTCACCGCCCACCGCCCCACCCCCCACCCCCCACCCCCCACCCCCCACTCCGCTAGCCCTCCGCGTTCTCCGTTCTGAATGAGTGGAGAGGGGGTGAGCGGAGGGGGCCCCCCGACACAAAATCCACGCGAGCCTCGGGGGAGAGAGAGCGAGAGACACGCTGTCCGCCCAAAATATGCGGGCAAAAATATAGAGAGTAGAAGTCCGCGGCCTCGTGCGTAGCGGGCGAGGGAGGTGACATCTCACGCCCCTCTGCTAAACGATTCCAAACAATTCCCCCGAAAAATCACTCAAACTAAAAGAGCAAACTAAGTTATTTTTTTTCTATTATTTTACCAGGTCATGCCCACTGAGCCCTATAAGCTCGTTGTCATGAGCGAGCCGGCCACCAATAAATAGCTTAACGAAGTGGCTTATCGCGTGTACATTTCTAGCAGCCAAATACTATGAACGCGTGACATTGACTCTAAATGTGAAGGGGGGGTGGAGGGGGGGAACCGGAGGAGCCGGAGAAAAATCCACGCGACCGCGGGGAGAGAGAGAGACACGCAAACTCCAAATATACAGCAGCAGCAGGTTTCGTCAGTGTCGGGATCTAAACCACGACCTCCTGTACACCACGCGAGGTAGTTAACATCTCCTAGCCACCGTGATGATGAGAGAGACAGACACGCAAATCTCCAAATATACAGCAGCAGCAGGCATCGTCAGTGTCGGGATCTAAACCACGACCTCCTGCGTACCAGGCGAGGTAGTTAACATCTCCTAGCCACCGTGATGATGATGATGAGAGAGAGAGACACGCAGATCTCCAAATATACAGCAGCAGGCTTCGTCAGTGTCGGGATCTAAACCACGACCTACTGCGTACCAGGCGAGGGAGATAACATCTCCTAGCCACCGAGGTGCCCCTATGCTCAACAATGCAAAACAAGTCCCCAGCTAATCACTCAACTGGGATCACACAGCAGCCGCCCTCCACTTGTAAAGTTAATCTAAATATTTAGGAATCTGATGAGCTATGAAGCTCTTTTTCACAAAATTGAGTCAATGGGCATTAACACGACCGACAGACTCAACACTACCCACAGACTCAACACTGCACCACAGACTCAACACTACCCACAGACTCAACACTGCACCACAGACTCAACACTGCCCATAGACTCAACACTGCCCATAGACTCAACACTGCCCATAGACTCAACACTGCCCATAGACTCAACACTGCCCATAGACTCAACACTGCCCATAGACTCAACACTGCCCATAGACTCAACACTGCACCACAGACTCAACACTGCCCATAGATTCAACACTGCACCACAGACTCAACACTGCCCACAGACTCAACACTGCACCACAGACTCAACACTGCCCATAGACTCAACACTGCCCATAGACTCAACACTGCCCATAGACTCAACACTGCCTATAGACTCAACACTGCACCATAGACTCAACACTGCCCATAGACTCAACACTGCCCATAGACTCAACACTGCCCATAGACTCAACACTGCCCATAGACCCAACACTGCCCATAGACTCAACACTGCCCATAGACTCAACACTGCCCATAGACTCAACACTGCCCATAGACTCAACACTGCACCACAGACTCAACACTACCCACAGACTCAACACTGCACCACAGACTCAACACTGCCCACAGACTCAACACTGCACCACAGACTCAACACTGCCCACAGACTCAACACTGCACCACAGACTCAACACTGCCCACAGACTCAACACTGCACCACAGACTCAACACTGCCCACAGACTCAACACTGCCCATAGACTCAACACTGCCCATAGACTCAACACTGCCCATAGACTCAACACTGCCTATAGACTCAACACTGCACCATAGACTCAACACTGCCCACAGACTCAACACTGCCCATAGACGCAACACTGCCCATAGACTCAACACTGCCCCATAGACTCAACACTGCTCATAGACTCAACACTGCCCCATAGACTCAACACTGCCCATAGACTCAACACTATACCACAGACTCAACACTACCCACAGACTCAACACTGCACCACAGACTCAACACTGCACCATAGACTCAACACTGCACCACAGACTCAACACTGCCCATAGACTCAACACTGCACCACAGACTCAACACTGCCCATAGACTCAACACTGCCCATAGACTCAACACTATACCACAGACTCAACACTACCCACAGACTCAACACTGCACCACATACTCAACACTGCACCACAGACTCAACACTGCCCACAGACTCAACACTACCCACAGACTCAACACTGCCCATAGACTCAACACTACCCACAGACTCAACACTGCACCACAGACTCAACACTGCCCATAGACTCAACACTGCCTATGGACTCAACACTCCCTGAACACTGAGTCTATGGGCAGCAATACCACCGAGGTGCCACGCACCCACCCACCTTCTGGGACACCACGGCACGTGTTTGTTACCTGCGCAGGTGGAGGCGCTCGCCAGGATGTAGCCGGTGGGGCAGTGGCACGCGAACGAGCCGGGGCTGTTGACGCAGAGGTTGGAGCATCCTCCGTTGGAGACGGCGCACTCGTTCACGTCTGGGGAACGGTCAACACCAGTCGCTCGCCGTTACCCCTGGGCACCCCTACCCCCAGCCCCTACCCCCAGCCCCTACCCCCAGCCCCTACCCCCAGCCCCTACCCCCAGCCCCTACCCCCTCTGTGTACCCCTACCAGCCCCTACCACTCCCTGTGTACCCCTACCAGCCCCTACCAGCCCCTACCACTCCCTGTGTACCACTACCAGCCCCTACCAGCCCCTACCACTCCCTGTGTACCCCTACCAGCCCCTACCAGCCCCTACCACTCCCTGTGTACCTCTACCAGCCCCTACCACTGTCTGTGTACCCCTACCAGCCCCTACCACTGTCTGTGTACCCCTACCAGTCCCTACCCCCTCTGTGTACCCCTACCAGCTCCTGCCACTCTCTGTGTACCCCTACCAGCCCCTACCACTGTCTGTGCACCCCTACCAGCCCCTACCACTGTCTGTGCACCCCTACCAGCCCCTACCACTGTCTGTGCACCCCTACCAGCCCCTACCACTGTCTGTGTACCCCTACCAGCCCCTACCACTGTCTCTGTGTACCCCTACCAGCCCCTACCACTGTCTCTGTGTACCCCTACCAGCCCCTACCACTGTCTGTGTACCCCTACCAGCCCCTACCACTCCCTGTGTACCCCTACCAGCCCCTACCACTGTCTGTGTACCCCTACCAGCCCCTACCACTCCCTGTGTACCCCTACCAGCCCCTACCACTGTCTGTGTACCCCTACCAGCCCCTACCACTGTCTGGGGTGTGTGTGTCTGTGTGTGTTGTATGTGTTGTGTGTGGTGTGTGTGTGTGTGTGTGTTATGTGTGTGTTGTGTGTGTGTGTATTGTGTGTGTGGTGTGTGTGTGGTGTGTGTGTATTGTGTGTGTGTTGTGTGTGTATGTGTCTGTGTGTGTTGTGTGTGTGTTGTGTGTGTTGTGTGTGTGTGTGTTATGTGTGTGTTGTGTGTGTGGCTATGTGTGTGTAATGTGTGTGTGTTGTGTGTGTGTGTTGTGTATCTGTGTGTGTATGCAAGGACCGGTCAAGATCTCCCCGCACCTTCACAGCTGCTGTTGTCTTTGCCTAGGACCCATCCGGCGGTGCAGGAGCAAGCGAAGGAGCCGATCGAGTTGGTGCAGGTCTGGTTGCAGGGTCCCGGAGACGCCGCACACTCGTCAACGTCTGCCGGGAGACAGAGACAAAGATCCCCTGGCCGGTGAAGCGGTTTGCTCTTTTTAAAAAGTATTTCGTGAACAAAGACGACTCAAACAAAATTCGAAGCTGCAGCGACTGCAGGAATTACTCCGTGGTTCTTTCGGTGAAGTCGCGCGTAGAAATAAAATGATAATCAAACGATAATCATCGAACCAACGAATGAGTTGCCGTGGAATTCGAGCCCATAGCGGCCAGAGGAGAATCGCAAGTTGAGTAAAAATTAGGAAGTTTGTAACGCAAAGCAACATCAGGGAGTCGGTCAACACGCGGTTAACGCATAGCCTGGTTGATTACGTTCTTACAAAGATTGCTAAAATTAGAATCAAACACGGAAAGAACACAAAGAGTCACTTCCTGCAGTCAAGAAAGTTTCGAAGCTAGTTCTGAACCGCCTCTACACGGAGGGATTCGCCAATGTTTGCTTCCCACTTAACTTCGAATTTAGCAATCTTCTGTAAGAACGTAATCAACCGGGCTATGCTTCGACCGTGTGTTGACCGACTCTCTGTTGTTGCGTTGAATTACACTTCTTAATTTTACCTAAAACTTGCTTTCGCCCTACTCGTTCACGAATCTATTTGCTCTCCTCCGGCCGCTATGGGCTGGAATTCCACGCAACTCATTCATTCGTGAGATCGTTATTTACATTAAAAAAAACTTTTCTACGTGACTTTACCGAAACAGAGGTTGTTTCTGCGCGTGTGCGCGTGTGTGTGCGTGCGTGTGTGTGCATGCGTGTGTGTGCGTGTGTGCGTGCATGTGTGTGCATGCGTGTGTGTGCGTGTGTGCGTGTGTGTGTGCGTGCGTGCGTGCGGTCTTTTCACGTGTTGACAAAAACGTGGCCACATTCGTTAGCAGCGCAGCACACGCCACTTTGTATACTCACGCGATGTCGGGATCATATCGGTCACGAAAGCATCCTGCTCTTACTTCCAAGTGTTAAATGACGATGTAGTCAGTTTAACACTTAGTAGAATTACAAACAGGCAATCATCACTAGTACACTCACCACTAGTACACTCACTACGTGTACACTCACCACTAGTACACTCACTACGTGTACACTCACCACTAGTACACTCACCACTACACTCACCACTAGTACACTCACCACTAGTACACTCACTACGTGTACACTCACCACTAGTACACTCACCACTAGTACACTCACTACGTGTACACTCACCACTAGTACACTCGCCACTAGTACACTCACCACTAGTACACTCACTACGTGTACACTCACCACTAATACACTCACCACTAGAACACTCACCACGACTACACTCACCACGACTACACTCACCACTACAAACCTATCAACCCCTTATCAGTGCCCTACCTTATTACAGGCCAACTCAGACCTCATTGGTCACCCCGTGCCCCTTATAAATCTCAACGTTCACCCTACAAAGTCCCATCACAGGGGACAAACACACGAACAAATAATCTCAATAAACGCCCGCGCGCCGTACGAACCTGGAAACTCAATCTCCCTGCACACGTGAACCGTACGGGGTCGACGGGTTTGCTCCTCGCTACCGCTAACAGCACTTGCCCCAGCTGCCTGTCGCAGGCTACAAGGGGGATCTTTGTCTTTGTGTGAGTCAACGCCATGAGTTTAGACAAAGGCGGACGGGTGTGGTTGCCGGCCTTCATACGGTGGTTGGGAGAGGGGGGGGGGCATTGACTCTGTGTGCGTGGCCGCTCATCACCATCGCAGGTCTTGTGGTCCACTGCATTGAGAAGGAATCCCGGGTGGCACTTGCACGCGAACGAGCCGATGGAATTGACGCAGACTTGCCCGCAAGGTGACGACGCACACTCATTAACATCTGTAGGGAGGGCGTGTGTGTGTGTGGGGGGGGGTAAAGGTGGGTAGGGTGGGGGGGGGAGTAGGGGGTGGGGGTGAAACACAAGGGAGGAAAATCCGCGTGCGTCGGAGAGATTCCGTGAAGCATTCCTCGGGAGAGAATGAGATGAGCTGTCATTGCGTGCGTTTGTGTGCGTTGAACTTCTGCCGCACCGTACGTAGCCAGGCGAGGTGGTTAACATCTCCTAGCCACCGTGATGATAATGATGATGAGAAATGCTGACTCCAAATCTACAGCAGCAGGCATCGTCTGGGTCGGGATCGAACCCACGACCTCCTGTATACCAGGCGAGGTAGTTAACATCTCCTAGCCACCGTGATGATGATGAGAGAGAGAGAGAGACGTGCAACCTCCAAATATACAGCAGCAGCAGCAGGCATCGTCAGGGTCGGGATCGAACCCACGACCTCCTGCGTACCAGGCGAGATAGTTAACATCTCATAGCCACTGTGATGATGATGATGATTGAGAGACACATAGACTCCAAATCTACATCAGCAGCAGCAGCAGGCATCGTCAGGGTCGGGATCTCGAACCCACGACCCCCTGTAAACCAGGCGAGGTAGTTAACATCTCCTAGCCACCGTGATGATGATGATGAGAGAGAGAGGCGCAGATTCCAAATCTACATCAGCAGCAGCAGCAGGCATCGTCAGGTTCGGGATCGAACCCACGACCCCTGCGTACCAGGCGAGGTAGTCAACATCTCCTTGTCACCGTGATGATGATGATGAGAGAGACAGATAGATTTCAAATATACAGCAGCAGGCATCGTCAGGTTCGGGATCGAACCCACGACCTCCTGCGTAAACCAGGCGAGGTAGTTAACATCTCATAGCCACCGTGATGATGATGATGAGAGAGACACAGACCTCCTGTAAACCAGGCGAGGTAGTTAACATCTCATAGCCACCGTGATGATGATGATGAGAGAGACACAGACCCCCTGTACACCAGGCGAGGTGGTTAACATCTCATAGCCACCGTGATGATGGTGATGATGAGAGAGAGACACAGACCTCCTGTACACCAGGCGAGGTAGTTAACATCTCCTAGCCACCGTGATGATGATGATGATGATGAGAGAGAGACACAGACCTCCTGTATACCAGGCGAGGTAGTTAACATCTCCTAGCCACCGTGATGATGATGATGATGAGAGAGAGACACAGACCTCCTGTATACCAGGCGAGGTAGTTAACATCTCATAGCCACCGTGATGACGACGACGATGATGATGAGAGAGAGACACAGACCTCCTGTAAACCAGGCGAGGTAGTTAACATCTCCTAGCCAACGTGATGACGACGATGACGATGATGATGATTGAGAGACAGAGACAGAGGCAACAGCAGCGGTGCTCGCTCCACTCACCGATGCACTTGCTGTTGTCTTCGGCGAGGACGTAGCCCGGGTCGCAGGAGCAGCTGTAGGAGCCCGGGGTGTTGGCACAGTGCACCGCGCACACGCTGGGGCTGAGCACGCACTCGTCAATGTCTGCAGAGGTTTTGAAACATTTGAAACATCAACATCACGTGCACACCAAGTACAGACGGAGACCCCCCGTGCAGCCTCAACAGACTGTCGGGGCGAGTGCTGTGAGCGGCACGCGAGGTGGGGTTGGGTGGCCAGCACCACGCCCGGCCGCCTTTGTCTCCCCAGCGGGCGATGTTTACTACGCACCGCAACCAGGTACTCGTTTTGAGGCCGAGTCGACCTAGGGGAGGCCCAGGGCCGGTTCAGATTAATCGTCACCGGTGGTGTTGGCCGTGAGCGGGAATCGAACTCGGGTGGGTAGGTTCGTAGCGCAGCGTGGCGCTAACCGCTGCGCCACCGCTCCCCCACCATCGTCAGCATCGACATCATTGTCGTCATCATCCTCATCGTCATCACCAAAATCATCGTCATCATCCTCATCGTCATCACCAAAATCATCGTCATCACCAAAATCATTGTCATCATCATCATCATTGTTGTTGGTGTAGTGAGTGTTGTGAGTGTTGTTGTGAGTGTTGTTGTGAGTGTTGTTGTGAGTGTTGTTGTGAGTGTTGTTATGAGTGTTGTGTGAGTGTTGTTGTGAGTGTTGTTGTGAGTGTTGTTGTGAGTGTTGTGAGTGTTGTTGTGAGTGTTGTTGTGAGTGTTGTTGTGAGTGTTGTTGTGAGTGTTGTTGTGAGTGTTGCTGTGAGTGTTGTTGTGAGTGTTGTGAGTGTTGTTGTGAGTGTTGCTGTGAGTGTTGTTGTGAGTGTTGTTGTGAGTGTTGTTGTGAGTGTTGTTGTGAGTGTTGTGAGTGTTGTTGTGAGTGTTGTTGTGAGTGTTGTTGTGAGTGTTGTTGTGAGTGTTGTTGTGAGTGTTGTTGTGAGTGTTGTGAGTGTTGTTGTGAGTGTTGCTGTGAGTGTTGTTGTGAGTGTTGTTGTGAGTGTTGCTGTGAGTGTTGTTGTGAGTGTTGTGAGTGTTGTTGTGAGTGTTGTTGTGAGTGTTGTTGTGAGTGTTGTGAGTGTTGTTGTGAGTGTTGTTGTGAGTGTTGTTGTGAGTGTTGTTGTGAGTGTTGTTGTGAATGTTGTTGTGAGTGTTGTGAGTGTTGTTGTGAGTGTTGTTGTGAGTGTTGCTGTGAGTGTTGTTGTGAGTGTTGTTGTGAGTGTTGTTGTGAGTGTTGTTGTGAATGTTGTTGTGAGTGTTGTGAGTGTTGTTGTGAGTGTTGTTGTGAGTGTTGTGAGTGTTGTTGTGAGTGTTGTTGTGAGTGTTGTTGTGAGTGTTGTTGTGAGTGTTGTGAGTGTTGTTGTGAATGTTGTTGTGAGTGTTGTGAGTGTTGTTGTGAGTGTTGTGAGTGTTGTTGTGAGTGTTGTTGTGAGTGTTGTTGTGAGTGTTGTGAGTGTTGTGAGTGTTGTTGTGAGTGTTGTTGTGAGTGTTGTTGTGAGTGTTGTTGTGAATGTTGTTGTGAGTGTTGTGAGTGTTGTTGTGAGTGTTGTTGTGAGTGTTGCTGTGAGTGTTGTTGTGAGTGTTGTTGTGAGTGTTGTTGTGAGTGTTGTTGTGAATGTTGTTGTGAGTGTTGTGAGTGTTGTTGTGAGTGTTGTTGTGAGTGTTGTGAGTGTTGTTGTGAGTGTTGTTGTGAGTGTTGTTGTGAGTGTTGTTGTGAGTGTTGTGAGTGTTGTTGTGAATGTTGTTGTGAGTGTTGTGAGTGTTGTTGTGAGTGTTGTGAGTGTTGTTGTGAGTGTTGTTGTGAGTGTTGTTGTGAGTGTTGTGAGTGTTGTGAGTGTTGTTGTGAGTGTTGTTGTGAATGTTGTTGTGAGTGTTGTGAGTGTTGTTGTGAATGTTGTTGTGAGTGTTGTTGTGAGTGTTGTTGTGAGTGTTGTTGTGAGTGTTGTTGTGAGTGTTGTTGTGAGTGTTGCTGTGAGTGTTGTTGTGAGTGTTGTTGTGAGTGTTGTTGTGAGTGTTGTTGTGGGTGTTGTACCGCTACAGGCGACTCCGTCCCCTGCCAGCTGGAAGCCCAGTGGACACGCACAGCGATGTGAGCTCCACGTGTTGACGCAGAACTGGGAACACGGAGACACCGCCGCTCCGCACTCGTCCACGTCTGCCACACAAACAACAACAACAACAACAATGAGGGTTGATGTAGCAGCAGCCACACAAACAACAACAACAACAATGAGGGTTGATGTAGCAGCAGCCACACAAACAACAACAACAACAATGAGGGTTGATGTAGCAGCAGCCACACAAACAACAACAACAACAATGAGGGTTGATGTAGCAGCAGCAGCAGCCACACAAACAACAACAACAACAATGATGGTTGATGTAGCAGCAGCAGCCACACAAACAACAACAACAACAATGAGGGTTGATGTAGCAGCAGCAGCAGCCACACAAACAACAACAACAACAATGAGAGTTGATGTAGCAGCAGCAGTCACACAAACAACAACAACAATAGTGAGGGTTGATGTAGCAGCAGCAGTCACACAAACAACAACAACAACAATGATGGTTGATGTAGCAGCAGCAGCCACACAAACAACAACAACAACAATGATGGTTGATGTAGCAGCAGCAGCCACACAAACAACAACAACAACAATGAGGGTTGATGTAGCAGCAGCAGCAGCCACACAAACAACAACAACAACAATGAGAGTTGATGTAGCAGCAGCAGTCACACAAACAACAACAACAATAGTGAGGGTTGATGTAGCAGCAGCAGTCACACAAACAACAACAACAACAAGTCGTCACGGGCACCTCTGCACGTCCTCCCGTCATCGTTGAGGATCTGTCCCGTCGGGCAGCTGCAGGAGTAGTTCCCCACGCTGTTGCTGCATTGCGACTGGCAGGGAGAGCTTGCGATGCACTCGTTGATATCTGTAAACAACAACAACAACAACAAGGCAAACGCGTCATCGTCAGAAGCATCATCAGAAGCAGCATCATCATCAGCAGTAGCATCATCATCAGCATCATTATTATCAGCATCACCATCAGCAGTAGCATAATCATCAGCATCATCATCGGCAGTAGCGTCAGCATCTTCATTGTCAGCATCAGCAGGAGCGTCATCATCAGCATCATCGTCAGCAGTAGCATCAGCATCACCAGTAGCATCAGCAGCAGCATCAGCATCTTCATTGTCAGCATCATCATCAGCAGTAGCATCAGCAGCAGCACCCTCATCATCATCATCTTCATTGTCAGCATCATCAGCATCATCAGCAGCAGTAGCATCATCATCAGCATCACCAGCAGTGTCATCAGCAGCAGCAGCGTCATCATCAGCATCATCATCATCAGCAGTAGCATCATCATCAGCATCACCAGCAGTGTCAGCAGCAGCAGCAGCGTTATCATCACAGGGCCCTGCCCTGTGTACGTTGAACTTCTTTGGCACGGAGCCAACCGTAGCTAACCGGAGTTGCGGGGAGGAGGACAACAACAACAACAACGAGAACAACAACAACAACAACGACAACAACGACAACAACAACAACAACGACAACAACAACAACAACGACAACAACAACGACAACGACAACAACAGGAAGCAACAGCTCTAAACAAACGAGTTGGCCAATGAAGACGAATCTTTCAAAGTGGCATCACAGCTCCCTGTGAGATTCCCAATGTCGGGAGGGAAGAACGTTCCAGACGGGCGCAGAATCAGCGCGATCTGTGCGTCAATGTTGGTGATGTTTGAATGGAGGAGGCTCGTGAAGGACGCTGCTGGGCAATTGGAGGCAGTCGCCTCTCCAGTAACAACAACGGAGGGCAGAGGAGCGACGCTCACAACAATGAGCTGAACGACGGGCGGCTAAAGCACAGCAAGTTGGCACAGTGGGGGGTACAGCTGGTGGTGGTGCATCTACCGCTCATCTCGGTCGGGTAACCCATGGCACATGCTGGGTCTGTCCCCGTGATCTCATCCTGCACCTAGCCTGGCACAGTAGGGGTACAGCTGGTGGTGCATCTACCGGTCATCTCAGTCGGGTAACCCATGGCACCTGCTGGGTCTGTCCCGAGACCTCATCCTGCACCTAGCCTGGCACAGTAGGGGTACAGCTGGTGGTGCATCTACCGGTCATCTCGGTCGGGTAACCCATGGCACCTGCTGGGTCTGTCCCGAGACCTCCTCCTAGCAGCAGCGAGGCCTTCGACACTTCACGTGGTAGCCTCAAAGTGCACCTAGCCTGGCACAGCTGCCGTGGTGACGTCACCGCCACTTTGTGACGAACGGGGGGTGTTGGTTTTGATAGGTGTGTGTGTACGTGTGTATGTGTGTACGTACGTGTGCGTGTGTACGTGCGTGTGTATGTGTGTGTATGTGTGTACGTACGTGTTTGTGTGTGTACGTGCGTGTGTGTGTATGTGTGTACGTACGTGTGTGTGTACGTGCGTGTGTGTACGTGTGTATGTGTGCACGTGTGTATGTGTGTACGTACGTGTGTGTGTACGTGTGTATGTGTGTACGTGTGTGTGTGTGTACGTGTGTGTGTACGTGCGTGTGTATGTGTGTGTGTACGTACGTGTGTGTGTGTGTACGTGTGTGTGTGTACGTACGTGTGTATGTGTGTACGTACGTGTGTATGTGTGTACGTACGTGTGTGTGTGTGTGCATGTGTATGTGTGTGTACGTGTGTATGTGTGCACGTGTGTATGTGTGTACGTACGTGTGTGTGTGTATGTGTGTGTGTGTGTACGTGTGTATGTGTGTACGTGTGTGTGTGTGTGTGTATGTGTGTGTGTGTGTACGTACGTGTGTGTGTGTGTGTATGTGTGTGTGTGTGTATGTGTGTGTGTGTGTATGTACGTGTGTGTGTGTGTGTATGTGTGTGTGTGTGTACGTGTGTATGTGTGTACGTGTGTGTGTGTGTGTGTATGTGTGTGTGTGTGTACGTGTGTCAAGGCTGGTGATGTTTGTGTAGAGCGGTTAGCACCACGAACCCGGCTATGACCCGAGTTCGATTCCCGTTCACGGCCACCAACACCACCAGTGACGATTCTCTGAACCGGTCATGGTCCTCCCCTAGGTCGACTCAGCCTCAACTGAGCACCACGTGCGATGTGTAGTAAACATCGCCACTGGAGGAGAGACAAAGGCGGCCGGGCGTGATGTTGGTCACCCACCCCCTCGTGTGCCGTGCGGGCCTTCGTAGGTGCTGCTGCTCGCTACTAAGGGACCGTCCATAAATGACGTCACGCGATTTTTGGACGATTTTTGTCTGACCCCCCCCCCATCCCCCCAGGTGCGTGACGTCATTTATGGACGGCCCCGAACAGCACTTGCCCCTACAATCTGTTGAGGCTATAGTGGGCGGGCGAGGAAGCTTTGTCTTTGTACTCACCATCACAAGCCAGGCCGTTGACAGCTACCACATAGCCGCTGTTGCACGCGCATTTGAATGAGCCGATGGAGTTGATGCAGATCTGAGCACAGGGGCTTGGCAGGGCCTTACACTCGTCAATATCTGTTCGGGGGCAGACGCGCGATCGTTATAATCATCGTCATCACAGGAAGCACCGTCACCATCGTCGTCGGCGTCGTCATCTCCCAAGCCACCGTGATGGTGATGATGATGATGATGAGACAGAGAGACGCAAACTTGAAATACACAACAGGTGCCGTTAGGGTTCGGGATCGAACCCACGAACCTCCTGTATACCTGGCGAGGTAGTTAACATCTCCTAGCCACGGTGATGATGATGAGAGAGAGAGACACGCAGATTCCAAATATACAGCAGCAGCAGGCGTCGTCAGGGTCGGGATTGAACCCACAACCTCCTGTACACCAGGCGAGGTAGTTAACATCTCCTAGCCACCGTGATGATGATGAGAGAGAGAGAGAGACGCAGATTCCAAATATACAGCAGCGGGCGTCAGGGTTCGAGATCAAACCCACGACCTCTTGTGAACCAGGCGAGGTAGTCAACATCTCCAAGGCCACAATGATGATGATGATGAGAGAGACTCAGACTCCAAATATACAGCAGGCGTCAGGGTTCAATTTCGAATCCGCGACCTCCTGTGTACCAGGCGGGGTAGTTAACATCTCCAAGGCCACGATGATGATGATGATGATGATGAGAGAGACTCAGACTCCAAATATACAGCAGGCTTCATGGTTGAATTTCAAATCCACGACCTCCTGTGTACCGGGCGAGGTAGTCAACATCTCCTAGGCCACAATGATGATGATGAGAGAGACTCAGACTCCAAATATACAGCAGGCTTCATGGTTGAATTTCAAATCCACGACTTCCTGTGTACCGGGCGAGGTAGTCAACATCTCCTAGCCACCGCGGCATCGTCCGCGCTCACCTTCACAGGCCAGGCCGTCAGCCCCCAGGGTGAAGCCGCTGTTGCAGGAGCAGTTGAAGGATCCGTCAAGGTTGATGCAGGTCTGCTCACAGCCTCCGTTCAGTGTAAGGCACTCGTCGATGTCTGGGTGGGGTGGTGGTGGTGGTGGTGGTGGTGGTAGGGAGAGAGGATCGCGAGTCTCGGTTTAACCATACTTCACCACGCACGGTCAGGTGTGTGGATAGGGAGGAGGGGGAGTAGCGGGGGGGGGGGGGGGGAGAGGGGGTGAGGGTGGGAAGGGGAGTTTGGGGTGGGGGCAGGGGGCGTAGAAGAGGAGACACCCTCCACCCCCTCCAACGTTGCTCCAACGTTGGCGCAACGTTGGGTCAACGTTGGGGCAACGTTGGGGCAACGTTGGAGCACCGTTGGAGCAGCGTTGGGTCGAGGTTTGGAGCACCGTTGGGTCGAGGTTAGAGTGAACGTTGGGTCGAGGTTGGGCGCACCGTTGGGTCGAGATAAGAGTGAACGTTGGGTCGAGGTTTGCAGCACCGTTGGGTCGAGGTTAGAGTAAACGTTGGGTCGAGGTTGGGCGCACCGTTGGGTCGAGGTTAGAGTGAACGTTGGGTCGAGGTTGGGCGCACCGTTGGGTCGAGGTTAGAGTAAACGTTGGGTCGAGGTTTGAAGCACCGTTGGGTCGAGGTTAGAGTAAATGTTGGGTCGAGGTTGGGCGCACCGTTGGGTCGAGGTTAGAGTAAACGTTGGGTCGAGGTTGGGCGCACCGTTGGGTCGAGGTTAGAGTGAACGTTGGGTCGAGGTTGGGCGCACCGTTGAGTCGAGGTTAGAGTAAACGTTGGGTCGAGGTTTGGAGCACCGTTGGGTCGAGGTTAGAGTAAACGTTGGGTCGAGGTTGGGCGCACCGTTGGGTCGAGGTTAGAGTGAACGTTGGGTCGAGGTTGGGCGCACCGTTGGATCGAGGTTAGAGTAAACGTTGGGTCGAGGTTTGGAGCACCGTTGGGTCGAGGTTAGAGTGAACGTTGGGTCGAGGTTGGGCGCACCGTTGGGTCGAGGTTAGAGTAAATGTTGGGTCGAGGTTGGGCGCACCGTTGGGTCGAGGTTAGAGTGAACGTTGGGTCGAGGTTGGGCGCACCGTTGGGTCGAGGTTAGAGTAAACGTTGGGTCGAGGTTTGGAGCACCGTTGGGTCGAGGTTAGAGTGAACGTTGGGTCGAGGTTAAAGTGAACGTTGGGTCGAGGTTGGGCGCACCGTTGGGTCGAAATTAGAGTAAACGTTGGGTTGAGGTTAGAGTGAACGTTGGGTCGAGGTTGGGCGCACCGTTGTGTCGAAATTATAGTGAACGTTGGGTCGAGGTTGGGAGCAGCGTTGGGTCGAGGTTAGAGTAAACGTTGGGTCGAGGTTAGAGTGAACGTTGGGTCGAGGTTGGGCGTACCGTTGGGTCGAGGTTAGAGTAAACGTTGGGTCGAGGTTAGAGTGAACGTTGGGTCGAGATTAGAGTGAACGTTGGGTCGAGGTTAGAGTGAACGTTGGGTCGAGGTTTACAGCACCTTTGGGTCGAGGTTAGAGTAAACGTTGGGTCGACGTTAGAGTGAACGTTGGGTCGAGGTTATAGTGAACGTTGGGTCGAGGTTAGAGTGAACGTTGGGTCGAGGTTTGGAGCACCGTTGGGTCGAGGTTAGAGTGAACGTTGGGTCGAGGTTTGCAGCACCGTTGGGTCGAGGTTAGAGTGAACGTTGGGTCAAGGTTAGAGTGAACGTTGGGTCGAGATTAGAGTGAACGTTGGGTCGAGGTTTGGAGCACCGTTGGGTCGAGGTTAGAGTAAACGTTGGGTCGAGGTTTGCAGCACCGTTGGGTCGAGGTTAGAGTAAACGTTGGGTCGAGGTTAGAGTAAACGTTGGGTCGAGGTTAGAGTAAACGTTGGGTCGAGGTTAGAGTAAACGTTGGGTCGAGGTTGGTGCACCGTTGGGTCGAGGTTAGAGTGAACGTTGGGTCGAGGTTAGAGTGAACGTTGGGTCGAGGTTAGAGTGAACGTTGGCGCCCAACGTCGTGCAAACGTCGGGTTGCCACTGCCGGTTCCGGGTCGAGGCCACGTACCGTTTTCGCACAGGAGGCCCGTGTATCCCCGCGGGCAGGTGCACGTGTTGTTGGAGCTGCACACGCCCCCGTTGAGGCACTGGTCCTGGCACGTGACTGTGGAAGGGGCAAGAGAGGGGGCGAGAGAAAATCGACAAGGAGGCCGACGGCTCAACGAGTGCACGGCAACGGAGCGCGGCTCGCCGCCAACGGCCTTCGACGTCTGATCAACGGGGACACACAACAAATCAAAGAGCATCATCTCCGAAAGGGCTCCGAAAGTTAAATTTTCGACGTGAAGCTTTCGTGGCCGCAGTGATTCGTCCTCTTGGTTCTTTCCGGTAGAGTCGCCGCGTAGGAGGGAAACAAGGAAATGATTAAAAAAACCTCAAACGCGATAAAATTAAATTCTCGCGACGTTTCGGCCACGACACAAGCGGCCTTCTTCAGGCGAGGGAACAGAGCTGTCGGGATGACGGCGCTTGAATGAACACTGCTAAGCTTGGCAGCGTCTTTAAAGCTGGGTGGGAGGAGCAGAGCGCCTTCACAAAGGAGTTTACATATGTTGTGGAGTGTACATATAGGAGTTTACAAAGGAGTTTACATATGATATGGAGTTTACATATAGGAGTTTACAAAGGAGTTTACATATGATATGGAGTTTACATATAGGAGTTTACAAAGGAGTTAACATATGATATGTAAACTCCTTTGTCAAGGCGCTCTGCTCCTCCCACCCAGCTTAAAAGAAGCTGCCAAGCTTAGCAGTGTTCACCGAAGCGCTGTCGTCCCGACAGCTCTGCTCCTTCGCCTGAAGAAGGCCGCTTGTGTCGTGGCCGAAACGTCGCGAGAATTTAATTTTACTACGTTATATATTTTTATTATTATTTTATCGCTTCCATTCTACGCGGTGACTCTACCGAAGGAACCAAGAAGAAGCTCTTTCGGATCGATTGCTCCGGTCTAAGCGCCGGCCGTGTCGTTCTGGTCCGATGAGGTCGCTGGCAACACGCCACCGCCGGCGGCGACGAGGGGGGGAGAAACTTTCGTCTGCCGGACGTTTTGTTCGGTGGAGTATCGGTTGCGGCTGGCCAGAAGTTTGCGGTGCCTCCGGCGAGGCGATCGTTCTTGAGCTGATTTAGATTGGGTGGGTTCGTTGTGGCTGTTGCTCTGGTGCATCACGCCATTGTGTTTTGCATTAAACGCGTCAACTCACTTGCACTCGGTATTTTGCGAGTCTACTGGTCTCTACGCGAGTCTACGGGTCTCTGAGTGAGTCTATGGGTTTTCTAAGCGATTCTACGGGTCTCTGTGTGAGTCTATGGGTCTCTGAGTGAGTCTATGGGTCTCTGAGTGAGTCATGGGTCTCTGAGTGAGTCTATGGGTCTTTGAGTGAGTCTATGGGTCTCTGAGTGAGTCTATGGGTCTCTGCATGAGTCTACCGGTCTCTGAGTGAGTCTATGGGTCTCTGAGTGAGTCTATGGGTGTCTGTGTGAGTCTATGGGTGTCTGTGTGAATCTATGGGTCTCTGAGTGATTCTATGGGTCTCTGAGTGAGTCTATGCGTCTCTGAGTGAGTCTATGGGTCTCTGAGTGAGTCTGTGGGTCTCTGAGTGAGTCTATGGGTCTCTGAGTGAGACTATGGGTCTCTGTGTGAGTCTATGCGTCTCTGCATGAGTCTATGGGTCTCTGAGTGAGTCTATGGGTCTCTGAGTGAGTCTATGCGTCTCTTAGTGAGTCTATGGGTCTCTGAGTGAGTCTATCGGTCCCTGAGTGAGTCTATGGGTCTCTGAGTGAGTCTATGCGTCTCTTAGTGAGTCTATGGGTCTCTGAGTGAGTCAATGGGTCTCTGCATGAGTCTACCGGTCTCTGAGTGAGTCTATGAGTCTCTGAGTGAGTCTATGGGTCTCTGCGCGAGTCTACGGGTCTTTGAGTGAGTCGATGGGTTTTCTGAGCGAGTCTACGGGTCTCTGTGTGAGTCTATGGGTCTCTGAGTGAGTCATGGGTCTCTGAGTGAGGCTATGGGTCTCTGAGTGAGTCAATGGGTCTCTGAGTGAGTCTGTGGGTCTCTGAGTGAGTCTATGGGTCTCTGAGTGAGTCTATGCGTCTCTGAGTGAGTCTATGGGTCTCTGAGTGAGTCTATGGGTCTCTGAGTGAGTCTATGGGTCTCTGAGTTAGTCTATGGGTCTCTGAGTGAGTCTATGGGTCTCTGCGTGAGTTTATGGGTCTCTGAGTGAGTTTATGGGTCTCTGAGTGAGTCCATGCGTCTCTGAGTGAGTCTGTGGGTCTCTGAGTGAGTCTATGGGTCTCTGAGTGAGTCTATGCGTCTCTGAGTGAGTCTATGGGTCTCTGAGTGAGTCTATGGGTCTCTGAGTGAGTCTATGGGTCTCTGAGTTAGTCTATGGGTCTCTGAGTGAGTCTATGGGTCTCTGAGCGAGTCTATGGGTCTCTCGGAACGTTTAGAATGGAAAGCCTGCCCCTCAAAGCCAAAAAAACCCCACAAAAAAACGGCTCGCTTACAGATAGGACACTCGTCACCACTGACGAGCCATCCCGGGCAGCACACGTACTGCGTGATCTGGACCACGCGGTAGCTGAGCTTCGATGTTGTCCTGCAGATGGCAACGGAGGGCAGAGAGTAAACAATATTATTCATAATGAAGGTTTGTTGGGTTAGATCGCGAGGGCAATGAATGCTGTTGACGTAACCCTCCACCACCCAAACACAGACAATTAGTAAGGGATTTGTCACGTTAACAAAACGCCCGATGATGCTGGATATAATTACCAGCGAAATGTCGTACTACTAAAATTGTGAATGTTCCCCTCCGACCAGCGGTCAACTCACACGAGCTGAGCGTTCTTGTAGTAGGAGATGTAGGCCTGGATTTTGGTGATCTTCTCAGAGCAGACTCCAATCCTGCGGAAGAGGAGGCCGGGGTGGGGGTTGGGGGCACGGACAAAGAGGGCACGTGGTCACATCGTCACACGGGGTGGTGGTGGTGGTGGTGGCCGGGGAGGAGAGGGGGGGGCAGGCCTCGACTTACGCAACGGGTTGCGTTTAAATTTGTTTCCCCAAGGGCCCCCCTTCGTGAGGTTGGATCGCGTGTACGCATGTCGGCCAGTGTTTCCAGGGTTCGACAAAGGAAGGGCAAAAGCCATTGCTGAGGAATCAAACGTGTTTCACATTCGCACGTCACGGCGTGGTGTAATGCTCAACGCAACGTAAGGAGTAAAAGGAAAAAAAGAGATCGGGTTGTTTTCACTTACTTCGAGTCCTGCCGCAAGGATTTTGGGTCTCATCACGTCTCGCGAATACACCGCTCCGCCGAACAGTGAAAACGTTTTTGTTTTTTTTTTCCCACGGCTCGGTTCGCACGTGTGACCGAACGTTCAGCAAGTCCGGCGGTTAAAAGCAGGTTGCCGACTTCCAGCGGGTTCGTTCGTAAGTGCGGGTGTTCGTAAGTCGGGTGTTCGTAAGTGCGGGTGTTCGTAAGTGCGGGTGTTCGTATCTTCCTGCATGCCAGCGTGCAGGGGTGGGTGCGTAAGTGAGCGGTTGGGTGAATGAGTGCGCTAGTTGGTGAGTGAGTAGGTGGATATGTGTGTGTGTGAATTAACGAGTGGATGGGTAGGTGAGCGGTTTGGTGAGTGAGTAAGTTGGTGAGTAAGTGAGTTAGTGGATATGTGTGTGAGTGAATTAGCGAGTGGGTGAGTGGGTTGGTGAATGAGTGAGATAGTGGATACGTGTGGGAGCGAGTTAGCGAGTGGGTGGGTGGGTGGATGAGTGAGTTGCTGAGTGAGCTAGTGGACACGTGTGTGAGTGAGTTAGCGAGTGGGTGAGTAGGTGGGTGGATGAGTGAGTTGCTGAGTGAGTTAGTGGATACGTGTGTGAGTGAGTTAGCGAGTGGGTGGGTGGATGGGTGGATGAGTGAGTTTCTGAGTGAGTTAGTGGATACGTGTGGGAGTGAGTTAGCGAGTGGGTGGGTTGATGAGTGAGTTGCTGAGTGAGCTAGTGGGCACGTGTGTGTGTGAGTTAGTGAGTGGGTGAGTGGGTGGATGGATAAGTGAGTTGCTGAATGAACTAGTGGACACGTGTGTGTGTGAGTTAGCGAGTGGGTGAGTGAGTTGGTGAGTTCACGAGGAGCTGCAATCTTCGAGAATGCGAATGACCTCGTCATCAGTCAGTCGCGGTGACGATGCAAAAGAGTACCCGAGCCGTTTGCTCGCGACAGTCACGATTAGAGAAAAATGTGTGCGTGTGAAAACACACACACACATACACACTAAGAGATGTTTCTCTCTCTCTCTCTCCCTTTAGAAAACGCGCACACACACACATTGTGCGTTAAAGGTTTAAACAAAATCCTCATAAACGCGAGGCACGAAACTATTCCGAGTTTGATTGTCTCTGTGTGCGTGTGTGTCTGTGTGTGTGTCTGTGTGTTTCTGTGTTTGTCTGTGTATATCAGTGTGTGTGTGTCTGTGTGTGCGCGTGCGTGTGTCTGTGTGTGCGCGCGTGTGTGCGTGTATGTGTGTGTGCGTCTGTGTCTGTGTGTGTATATCTGTGTGTGTGTGTCTCTGTGTGTGTCTGTGTGTATGTGTGTGTGTCTGTGTGCGTGTCTGTGTGTGTGTGTCTGTGTGTTTGTCTGTGTGCGTGTCTGTGTGTGTGTCTGTGTCTGTGTGTTTGTCTGTGTGTGTGTCTGTGTGCGCGTTTGTCTTTTTTTCCGAAAATATTTTTTTTGGCATGCAAATAAACCTCCCTCCGTCTGGCTGACGTGGCGCAGTGACGGATGTCGAGACACGTGACACCTCGAGAGCCAAGCGTGCGGCCGCAAAAACATCAACAACGTCAACAACAACATCAACAACAACAACATCAACAACAACATCAACAACAACATCAACAACAACTTAAGAGAGGAGTGTGGAACTCCATCCGTGACGTCAAACGCGCCCTTCACTTGTCGGGGACGCATCCGAAGGCCCGCAGACGGCCGTCTGGAACGTTCTTCCCTTCCGATAATCGGAAGCCTACCGGGAGCTGTGCTGCACTTTAAAATCGTCGTCTAGATGACGAACTAATTTATTGACAACTGCTGCTTGTTGTTGTTGTTGTTTACTTTGTTGTTGTTGTTGTTTACTGTGTTGTCCTTCACCCCTCACCTCCCATTAGCACGGTTGGATACGTGCGATGATGGTTGTGCGAAAGAAGTTCAACGTACACACGGACACACACACACATGGACACACACACACGGACACACACATACACGGACACACACACACGGACACACGGACACACACACACGGACACACACACACACACGGGCACACACACACACGGACACACACACACACGGACACACACACACGTACACACACACACGGACACACACTGACACACACACACACTGACACACACGTACACACACACGGACACACACACACGTACACACACACGGACACACACACACACGGACACACACACACACACGTACACACACGGACACACACACACACACGTACACACACACACACACGTACACACACGGACACACATGTACAGGATGAAACCTCAGGAATCTTCATCACCAGGGTCTAACCCCCCCCCCCCAGCCGTCCCCACTAATGCACAAATCTCTTCAGCAAGATCGTGCCATGACGTGTGTGCAAAGGGGCCGTCCATAAATGACGTCACGCGAGTTTGGACGATTTTTGACTCCACCCCCCCTCCCCATCGTCACGTGACGTCACAAAAACTCAGACCCCCCCTCAAATATAACGTCACAAAGCTCTGCCCCCCCCCCAACGAAAAATTATAAAACATGCTTCAAATCGCTGTAAACTATTGCTGTCATTGTAGTTGCGTATTTAATGTGGCGCTGCTGCACTCTGATGTTGTAGGTAGAAAACATTTATTAACAAAGTCTATTTGATTAAGTATAGAACGTGTCGTCTATATTTATTTTTAAAGTTGCTGATTGGCCGTGTCGGGTGGTGGAGGGTTACAACACATTTATAAATAACGCGATCTAACCCAAACACCTTCATTATGAATACTATTGGTCGCGAAAGCCTACGTGTTAAATTTGCCCATATTGATGTGACGTCACATATCTCAACAACCCCCAACCCCCCCCCCCCCCTCCTAGGTGCGTGACGTCATTTATGGACGGCTCCACTCGTCCCTCCGCTCGTTCAAGGATTGCTGCGAGGTGTTTCTGATCAACGCCGGGGAAGGTCCGCGCCGAGGCTGGTGCCTGTAGGAGATGTTGACTACCTCGCCTGGTATACAGCGGGAGGCCGACGGTTCGATACACAACCCTGACGCCTGCTGCTGCTGCTGTGGAGTCTGCGTCTCTCTGTCTCTGTCTCTCTGTCTCTCTGTCTGTCTCTCTGTCTCTCTCTCTGTCTCTCTCTCTCTGTCTGTCTCTCTGTCTCTCTCTCTCTCTGTCTCTCTCGTTAACGATGAGAGTAAACAAGAAGATGCTCGCTGTAGCCGGGACTTTGCTTCGTTCGTCACTTCGGTTCTTAGTAGAACGCTTTGCTTCATGTAAACACCACCCCCACCCACCCACACCCACCCAACAATATTTAAATGAAAGATTTCACGCTCTGCTCTCCTTACTCATTCCTTCTCTCTCTCTCTACCCCTCTCTCTCTCTACCTACCCCTCTCTCTCTACCCCCTCTCTCTCTCTACCTACCCCCCCTCTCTACCCCCTCTCTCTACCCCCTCTCTCTCCCTCTCTCTCTACCCCCCTCTCTCTCTACCCCCTCTCTCTCTACCCCCCTCTCTCTCTACCCCCCCCCCCTCTCTACCCCCTCTCTCTCTATCTACCCTCTCTCTATCTACCCTCTCTCTACCCCCTCTCTCTCTCTACCCCCCTCTCTCTCTACCCCCTCTCTATCTACCCCCCTCTCTCTCTCTACCCCCTCTCTCTCTACCCCCTCTCTCTACCCCCTCTCTCTCTACCTCTCTCTCTCTACCTACCCCTCTCTCTCTCTCTACCCCCCTCTCTCTCTACCCCCTCTCTCTCTCTCTACCCCCTCTCTCTCTACCCCCCTCTCTCTCTACCCCCTCTCTCTCTACCCCCCCCCTCTCTACCCCCTCTCTCTCTCTCTCTCTACCCCCTCTCTCTCTACCTTCTCTCTCTCTACCCCCCTCTCTCTCTACCCCCTCTCTCTCTACCCCCCCTTTCTCTCTACCCCCTCTACCCCCCTCTTTCTACCCTCTCTCTCTACCCCCCTCTCTCTCTCTACCCTCTCTCTCTCTACCCCCTCTACCCCCCTCTCTCTACCCTCTCTCTCTACCCCCCCTCTCTCTCTCTACCCTTTCTCTCTACCCCCCCCCCTCTCTCTCTATCCCCCCCTCTACCCCCCCGCCCCTCTCTCCCCGTGGTCGCGTGGATTTTTCTCCCGGCCCTCCGCTTTTCGCACGCCCCCACCTCCCCCCCCTCCTCCTCCTCCCGGCGTCCACGTTTAGCATCAACGTCACCCACGCGTTGAAGAGTAAGTCGGCTGCTGACATAAATCCCCACGTGGTGCTGATCAAAACCAAAAACCCAAGCCACTTCCGTGAAACTGCTATCATTAGCGATAGCCCAGGGGATCGCGTCTGAAGAATGGCAACATAACTCCGTGGGGCCTTATATGCTAAAATAGAAAATGTTTTACAAATAGTAGTAATATTATCGTACTTATGGTGTATTATTGCGAGTATCGTGGTTGTTGTTATTATGTCTGCTCGCCCCCAGGAAATCCTCACTTAGGTACAACAACAGCAAAACCTCACTTGGTCGCTCAGCAAATCCCCGCTAAGACTCGATGGCAAAGAGGGAGGAGGTCGTGGCCAAAGGCTTCTCACTGGTGGAGAGGTGCGGGTGGAGCGGTGGGGGTGGAGCGGTGGCGGTGGAGCGGTCTGGGTGGAGCGGTGTGGGTGGAGCGGTGTGGGTGGAGTGGTGTGGGTGGAGCGGTGTGGGTGGAGCGGTGGCGGTGGAGCGGTATGGGTGGAGCGGTGTGGGTGGAGCGGTGTTGGTGGAGTGGTGTGGGTGGAGTGGCGTGGGTGGAGCGGTGTGGGTGGAGTGGTGTGGGTGGAGTGGTGTGGGTGGAGCTGTGTGGGTGGAGCGGTGTGGGTGGAGCGGTGCGGGTGGAGCGGTGCGGGTGAAGCTGTGTGGGTGGAGCGGTGTGGGTGGATCGGTGTGGGTGGAGCGGTGTGGGTGGAGCGGTGTGGGTGGAGCGGTGTGGGTGGAGCGGTGTGGGTGGAGCGGTGTGGGTGGAGCGGTGTGGGTGGAGCGGTGCGGGTGGAGCGGTGCGGGTGGGGCGGTGCGGGTGGAGCGGTGTGGGTGGAGTGGTATGGGTGGAGCGGTGTGGGTGGAGCGGTGTGGGTGGAGTGGTGTGGGTGGAGTGGCGTGGGTGGAGCGGTGTGGGTGGAGTGGTGTGGGTGGAGTGGTGTGGGTGGAGCTGTGTGGGTGGAGCGGTGTGGGTGGAGTGGTGTGGGTGGAGTGGTGCAAACCCCGCCGAGCAATTTCCGGGTGCGATTGTGCACGTAAATAGAAGCGTAACAAATAGAAACATCCATTTTGACTTTAAAACTTTCGTGGCTGCAGTAATTCACATTCGACGGCTATCCCGGTAAAGTCACGTAGGTATAAAAAAATTAAATACAAATAAAGTGATTAAAAACATCACGACTTTTCATTCGCAACACATAAATGTCCCTTTATATATATATGTTTATGAATGTTCCTGATGACGACCGCTTGTGTTGTGATCGAAACGTTTTTCATCACTTTATTTTTAGTTATTATTTTTATTTTTTATGATTATTTTTTTCTATCTCCGTGACGTTACCGAAATAAATATATTTGCATACATTCTTATCATTATGTACATATATATGTATACATATATAAATGCATATTTATAAATATATATTTATATGTTTATAAATGTATATTTACAAATATATATGTAAACATATATTGATAAATGCATATGTAAATATATATTTATAGATATATTTATAAATATAAATATATATTTACATATATGTTTATAAATGTATATGTAAATATATATTCCATATATTGAAATAAATTTATATATATATGTTTATATATATTTATGGATCAATACATATATTTAAATATTTAACCTATATTAATATCTTACATAGACACGTAAATCTAGAGATATTTTAATAGATATATTTACATAAATAAATATGCATATATATCTATATAAGCATTTATGTAGATATATTTAGGTGTACATTTATTGATAAATATATATTTACATCTACATGTATATTTTAATTTATGTATGTTTAACATATTTATTTACATGCATAAATATACATACATATATACATGTATTTAAGAATATATCGATATAAATGCTTCTTTATATTCAAAATAAATATGTATATCGATAAATATATTTGTAAATATATTGCTTAATGTATTTATCAATAGATATATTTTTTAATATATTTTTTTTTCAGAACATGCGCCGGATCTTTTATATTTTCCCCCGCTATTCACTTTCACGACTTATTTAACACTTACCCGTTATTACCCTTTATTTATTTTTCATTCATTTGTATCACGGCATGCTGTTTATTTTCTATCTTAATTACTTATTATCATTTATTTTTCTTAATCATATATTCCAAAATGATTCATCGCTCACAATCTGTGTCATTATTTTTATTATTATTCGCCTGACTTAAAAATACAACCCCCCCCCCCTCCCTCCCCCATCTGTCTAACGGGTTTAGTGCCGGGCGGTCAGACGCGACGTTGCGGTATTAACCAGGGCGGCCGCTTCGAACCGGGACCCTCACGGCCTCTGGAGCCGGCTGCAAGAGCAGCGAGCGAGACCCCAGCGAACACAGCCGGGGTCCGGTGCCCATCGTAAGACAAGGACTCCCCCCCCCCCTCCCCCATGATCGTGCGTTACCTTTTAATCTAAATCTTAATTGTAATGTTATATACGTCGTACGTAGAGAGAAAGAGAGACACACACACAGAGAAAAAGAGAGACACACACTCGTACGTAGAGAGGAAGATACACAGAGAAAGAGAGACACACACTCATACGTAGAGAGACACACACAGAGAAAGAGAGACACAGAGAGAAAGAGAGATACACAGAAAGAGAGACACACACTCGTACGTAGAGAGAAAGATACACAGAGAAAGAGAGACACACACTCGTACGTAGAGAGACACACACAGAGAAAGAGAGACAGAGAAAGAGAGAACACACTCGTACGTAGAGAGAAAGAGACACAGACACACAGAGAAAGCAGTGTTGAGTCTATGAGTGGCAGTGTTGAGTCTATGGTGCAGTGTTGAGTCTATGAGTGGCAGTGTTGAGTCTATGGTGCAGTGTTGAGCATATGAGCAGTGATGAGTCTATGAGTGGCAGTGTTGAGTCTATGAGCAGTGTTGAGTCTATGGTGCAGTGTTGAGTCTATGAGTGGCAGTGTTGAGTCTATGAGTGGCAGTGTTGAGTCTATGGTGCAGTGTTGAGTCTATGAGTGGCAGTGCTGAATCTATGAGTGGCAGTGCTGAGTCTATGAGCAGTGTTGAGTATATGAGTGGCAGTGTTGAGTCTATGGTGCAGTGTTGAGTCTATGAGTGGCAGTGCTGAGTCTATGAGCAGTGTTGAGTCTATGAGTGGCAGTGTCGAGTCTATGGTGCAGTGTTGAGTCTATGAGTGGCAGTGTTGAGTCTATGAGCAGTGTTGAGTCTATGATGCAGTGTTGAGTCTATGGTGCAGTGTTGAGTCTATGAGTGGCAGCGTTGAGTCTATGAGTGGCAGTGTTGAGTCTATGATGCAGTGTTGAGTCTATGGTGCAGTGTTGAGTCTATGAGTGGCAGTGTTGAGTCTATGGTGCAGTGTTGAGTCTATGAGTGGCAGTGTTGAGTCTATGAGTGGCAGTGTTGAGTCTATGGTGCAGTGTTGAGTCTATGAGCAGTGTTGAGTCTATGGTGCAGTGTTGAGTCTATGAGTGGCAGTGTTGAGTCTATGGTGCAGTGTTGAGTCTATGAGTGGCAGTGTTGAGTCTATGAGTGGCAGTGTTGAGTCTTTGGTGCAGTTTTGAGTCTTTGGTGCAGTGTTGAGTCTATGGTGCAGTGTTGAGTCTATGGTGCAGTGTTGAGTCTATGGTGCAGTGTTGAGTCTATGGTGCAGTGTTGAGTCTATAGTGCAGTGTTGAGTCTATGAGTGTCAGTGTTGAGTCTATGAGTGGCAGTGTTGAGTCTTTGGTGCAGTTTTGAGTCTTTGGTGCAGTGTTGAGTCTATGGTGCAGTGTTGAGTCTATGGTGCAGTGTTGAGTCTATGGTGCAGTGTTGAGTCTATGGTGCAGTGTTGAGTCTATGGTGCAGTGTTGAGTCTATAGTGCAGTGTTGAGTCTATGAGCAGTGTTGAGTCTATGAGTGGCAGTGTTGAGTCTATGGTGCAGTGTTGAGTCTATGGTGCAGTGTTGAGTCTATGGTGCAGTGTTGAGTCTATGAGTGGCAGTGTTGAGTCTATGGTGCAGTGTTGAGTCTATGAGTGGCAGTGTTGAGTCTATGAGTGGCAGTATTGAGTGTGGACTGTGAGTTGTGTACGAGGACACAAGGTGGTTGACGCGACACTCACCCATCAGGTCGGAGTTGGCCTTCTGTCGGCCTGCGGAGGGACAACAACAACAACAACAACGACAACAATTAGAGTCAGAATTTGTATTTATGCCTGCAAAAAAATCCGATGAGCTATGAAGCTCTTCTCTTCACAGATGTCAAGTAAGGGGCGTAAGGTTGGCAGCTGTCAGAGGGCAGCAGTCGACAAAACGAGTCGTAACACCTCGACAACAACAGGAGGACTTCTCCGTAATTCTGGCAAATCGCCTGATGGAGCTGGTTGTTGATTCGTCACGGCTTCTCAAATGTGTAAAATGTTGCAGTGGGTTTACTCTCCAATACTCAAACTGCTAGTGCTGAACTAGTACACTGCATTATACACTACACTACACACTACACTACACACTACTATACACTACATTATACACTACATTATACACTACACTATACACTTCACTCAACACTACGCTATACACTTCACTATACACTACTATATACTACATTATAATTGTAAATGTTGCAGTGGGTTTACTCTCCAACACACAACCTGTTAGTGCTGAACTAGTACACTGCACTATACACTACAGTATACACTACGCTATACACTTCACTATACACTACTATACACTACACTATACACTACTATACATTACACTATACACTACACTATACACTACTATACACTACACTATAATTGTAAATGTTGCAGTGGGTTTACTCTCCAACACACAACCTGCTAGTGCTGAACTAGTATACTACACTATACACTTCACTATACACTACTATATACTACACTATACACTACACTATACACTGCACCATACACTACTATACACTACATTATACACTACACTATACACTACACTATACACTACTATACACTACACTACACACTACACTATACAATACACTATACACTACACTATACACTACTATACACTACACTACACACTACACTACACTATACACTACTATACACTACACTATCCACTACACTATACACTACTATACACTACGCTATACACTACACTATACACTACAATATACACTGCTATACACTAAACTATACACTACACTATACACTACTATACACTACACTATACACTACTATACACTACGCTGTAAACTACACTATACACTCCACTATACACTACTATACACTACACTATACACTACTATACACTACTATACTATACACTACACAATACACTATACACTACACTATAATTGTAAATGTTGTAGTGGGTTTATTCTCCAACCACAAAACCGGTTACTGCTGTACTAGTACACTACACTATACACTACCACTAAACACTACACTATACACTACACTATACACTACATTATAGACTACACTATACTATACACTACACTATACACTACTATAGACTACACTATACTATAGACTACACTATACACTACACACATTAATTCTAAATGTTGCAGTGGGTTTACTCTCCAAACCACACAACCGGTTAGTGCTGTACTAGTAACGAATTGGCCACGTTTTGTTCACGTGACAAACCCCTTACTGATTGTCTGTGCCAGATTTAACGACACATTTGACTACTTTTGTAGACTGATGACTACCCTGGTTTACCAAGTTTCTGACAGCTAAATGATGCCATAACCCCCGCATATTTTAGATTACTACCAGGTAAGGCTCCACTGAGTTGTGTAACTCTTTTAAAAATGCAGATACCCTGGCGATCACAAATGAGAGCCGCTCAACATCACGGCTGCAGCGAAATCACCCTAAAACGGACGACGCCGATTCAAAATGTGTGAGTGGTCCTAGGGGAGGCCCCGGACCGATTCAGATCATCGTCACTGGTGCTGCTCATGGGAGCGGGACTTCGAACTCGGGTCAACGGGTTCGTAGCGCAGTGCGCTAACCGCTGCGCCACCGCTCCCCGCTGAAGCGTCTTGCCCTTCACCCCGCGCCTCCGACTAGCACGGTTGGACTACGTACGGCGCGAAAGAAGTTCAACGTAACATGCAGCAAGAGACGCAAAGATCCCCCGTGTAGCCTGTAACAGGCTGTTGGGGCAAGCGCTGTTAGCGAGTAGCAGCACCTGTGAAGGCCGGCACGGTGGCACACGAGGGGGTGGGTGGCCAGCAACCACGCCCGGCCGCCTTTGTCTCCCCCCAGCGCCGATGTTCTCACACGCCGCACCAGGTAATCATTTGAGGCTGAGTGGACCTAGGGGCCGGCCCGGTAGCGGTTCAGATAATCGCCACCGGTGGCGTTGGCCGTGAGCGGGAATCGAGGCTCGGGTCAGCGGGTTTCGAGGCGCAGCGTGGCGCTAACCGCTGCGCCACCGCTCCACCGCTGAAGTTTGTTGACCACCCACCGCACCTCCGATCGGCACGGTTGTGCTCCGTACGGCGCGAAAGAAGTTCAACACGCGCACGTTGCAACGCACACAACACCACGTGCAACGCACACAACACCACGTGCAACGCATACAACACCACGTGCAACGCATACAACACCACGTGCAACGCATACACCACCACGTGCAACGCATACAACACCACGTGTAACGCATACAACACCACGTGTAACAACAACCGCCATTCGCCACTAAGTGGCGGTGACGTCACCACGACGCTTGTGCCAGGCCATGTGCACCTTGAGGCCACGTGAAGTGTCGAACGCCCGCTGGCAGGAGGTCACCGGGCAGACCCAGGTGCCACGGGTCGACTGACTGAGATGACTGAGATGACTGGCTGATGCACCACCTGTGCCCCCTACTGTGCCAACTTGCTGTGCTTTAGCCACCCGGCGCTCCGCTCGCCTTCCGTTGTTGTTGGAGGGCGACTGCCTCCAACTGCCCAGTAGCATCCTTCACGAGCCTCCTCCACTGAGGCCGATCTTGACACCGCTGGTACCAGTCATCGGCAAGTCCACTCAGCTCCACGTCCTCCTGTACCACATCACTCCATCTCCTCTCTAGCCCGTGCTGCGCCCGTTTAGCCCCCTCGATCCGGCCGAACAATAGCTGTTTCGGCATGCGGTGGCTGGGCATGCGGGCTACGTGACCCAGCCAACGCAGCCTTGCCTGCCGGAGGAGCTCACCGATGGAACTTTGCCCAATATTTGTGAGCTCCTCACACAATCCAGCCTGGTTAAACCTGAAGCTTCGTGCGGAGCGACAGACCAGGTAGCTTCCACACAGCGTTACGCAACCGATGAAAAGATATTGCCGCTCGACTGATTCGAAGTGAGACCTCTGCTGTTAAACTGGAGCCGGTCATGAGCACACTGCCCAGGTATGGGAAACTCTCCACTCTCTCCACAACTGGCCCATCACCGATTGGGAGTTGTGGGGGTGGAGTGTCCAATGGTACAAAATACCCAGGCAGGTGCTTAGTTTTGGTGGGGTTGATGGTAAGGCCCCACCTCTTAGTGGCACGTGCAACGCACACAACACCACGTGCCACGCATACACCACCACGTGCAACGCACACAATATCACCACGTGCAACGCACACAACACCACCACCACGTGCAACGCACACAACACCACCACCACGTGCAACGCACACAACAACACCACGTGCAGAAGCAAAGGAGAGAGGTTGCCGGTACTTACGCAACAAGATAAAGCACTGCCAACGCCACTGTCAGGACTAACGTTGATCTTCCCATCTTTGTTATCTTCGGGTCGAGCGACGTCGAATGAACGGAGCGGTGGGGGTGGTGTCCGTGTCTGTTACGAGCGCGGTGTGTCTGGATGTGTGCGGCTTGAGTCAGCCGAGTGAGGGACTTGTGTCCGTGTTGATCACTGCTGCAGTTGATTGCGTGATGGGGTCGGACAGCGAAGCTGTGCGTGAGCTATCCGTTCCGTGGGTTGAGAGATCACGGCTCAGGTAGGCGGCTTATATGTCTGGCTGATACAATGGGGGGAGGATGTGCGGCAGGGTGTGGTGGGCGCGCGTGTGTTTGTGTGGGTGGCTGTGTGCGTGCGTGTGTGTGTGTGCGCGTGTGTGTGCCTGTGTGTTTGTGTGTGTGTGTGCCTGTGTGTGCCTCTGCCTGTGTGTGTGTGTGTGCCTGTGTGTGCCTGTGCCTGTGCGTGTTTGTGCCTGTGTGTGTGCGCCTGTGTGTTTGTGTGGGTGGCTGTGTGCGTATGTGTGTGTGTGTGTGTCTGTGTGTGTGCCTGTGTGTGTGTGCGTGTGTGTGTGTGCGTGCCTGTGTGTGTGTGCCTGTGTGTGTGTGCCTGTGTGTGTGCCTGTGTGTTTGTGTGGGTGGCTGTGTGCGTATGTGTGTGTGTGCCTGTGTGTGTGTGTGCGTGTGTGTGCCTGTAATGGGGAGCGATAGTGTAGCGGTTAGCGCTACGCTGCGCTATGAACCTGGCGACCCGGGTTCGATTTCCGCTCACGGCCAACACCAGCGACGATTATCTGAACCGGTCCCGGGCCTCCCTTAGGTCAACTCGGCCTCAAGTGAGTACCTGGTTCGGTGTGTAAACATCGCCACTGGGGAGACAAAGGCGGTCGGGCGTGGTGCCGGCCACCAACCCCCTCGTGTACCGTTCCGGCCTTCATAGGTGCTCGCTAACAGCACTTGCCTCTACAGTCTGTTAAGGCTATATGGGGGAGCTTTGTTTTGTGTGTGCCTGTGTGTGCCTGTGTGCCTGTGCGTGCCTGTGTGTGCCTGTGTGTGTGTGCGTGCCTGTGCGTGCCTGTGCGTGTGTGCCTGTGTGTGTGTGCCTGTGTGTGCCTGTGTGTGCCTGTGCGTGTGCCTGTGTGTGTGCGTGTGTCTGTGTGTGTGCGTGCCTGTCTGTGCGTGCCTGTGTTGGTGTGTGTGTTTGCGTGTGTGTGTGCGTGTGTCTGTGTGTGTGTGCGTGCCTGTCTGTGCGTGCCTGTGTGTGTGTGTGCGTGCCTGTCTGTGCGTGCCTGTGTGCCTGTGTGTGTGTGCCTGTGCGTGTGTGCCTGTGTGTGTGCCTGTGTGTGTGCGTGTGTCTGGGTGTGTGTGCCTGTATGTGTGTGTCTGTGTGTGGGTGCGTGCCTGTCTGTGCGTGCCTGTGTTGGTGTGTGTGTGTGCGTGTGTGTGTGAAAACAAAGACGACCTGGCGTACAGCTGGCCACCCACCCACACACCCACGGTCTGTTCAGGCTATACGGGGGATCTTTGTCTTTATCTTTGCGATTGTGCGCGCGCGCGCGTGTGTGTGTGTGTGTGTGCCTGTGCGTGCCTGTGTATGTGTGTGTGCGTGCCTGTATGCCTGTGTGCGTGAGTGTGTGTGCATCTCGCTACGCACGGACACCCGCGAGGCAGACAAAAGAGTCGAATTGAAGAGAAACGCTGCAACTTGTAAGGCTTCGTGCCGATAGGTGGGCCAGGGAAATCGCTGCTCATGAAACGAGATCTATTCTTTATCCCTATTGTTCAGAGCGGCGCGCGCGTGCGTGCGTGTGTGTGAGTGTGTGAGTGAAGTCACTTTAAATGACAAAAGGCAATACAAAGAATCTTCCGTTTGGCCTTAACAGGCAGCAGGGTTCTGTTAGGGAGCAATCTTTGAAGGCGCGCACGGCCGCCTTTGTCTCCCCCAGTGGCGACGTTTATAGCGAACCGCACCAGGTACTCATTTGAGGCTGAGTCGACCTAGGGGGACAGGAGGCCCAGGACCGGTTCAGATGAATCATCAGCGGTGGTTGGCGTTGGCGGTGAGCGGGAATCGAACTCTGTCACACCGCTCCGTCACACCGCTCCGTCACACCACTCTGTTGCTCGCTCCGTCATACCGCTCTGTCACACCGCTCCTTCACTCGCTCTGTCACACCGCTCCGTCACACCACTCTGTCACACCGCTCTGTCACACCGCTCCATCACTCTGCTCTGTCACTCCACTCCGTCACACCGCTCAGTCACACCGCTCTGTCGCTCGCTCCATCACACCGCTCCGTCACACCGCTCCGTCACACCACTCTGTCACACCGCTCCGTCACACCGCTCCATCACACTGCTCCGTCACTCCGCTCCGTCACACCGCTCAGTCACACCGCTCTGTCACACCGCTCCGTCACACCGCTCCGTCACTCACTCCGTCACACCGCTCCGTCACTCCGCTCCGTCACTCCGCTCCGTCACATCGCTCCGTCACCCGCTCCATCACACTGCTCCATCACTCCGCTCCGTCACTCCGCTCCGTCACTCACTCCGTCACACCGCTCCGTCACACCGCTCCGTCACACCGCCCCGTCACTCCGCTCCGTCACATCGCTCCGTCACACCGCTCCATCACACTGCTCCATCACTCCGCTCCGTCACTCCGCTCCGTCACTCACTCCGTCACACCGCTCCGTCACACCGCTCCGTCACTCCGCTCCGTCACTCCGCTCCGTCACATCGCTCCGTCACACCGCTCCGTCACTCCGCTCCGTCACTCACTCCGTCACACCGCACCGTCACACCGCCCCGTCACTCTGCTCCGTCACATCGCTCCATCACACTGCTCCGTCACTCCGCTCCGTCACTCACTCCGTCACACCGCTCTGTCACACCGCCCCGTCACTCCGCTCCGTCACATCGCTCCGTCACACCGCTCCATCACACTGCTCCGTCACTCCGCTCCGTCACACCGCTCAGTCACACTGCTCCGTCACTCCGCTCCGTCACACCGCTCAGTGACACCGCTCTGTCACACCGCTCCGTCACTCCGCTCCGTCACTCCGCTCCGTCACATCGCTCCGTCACACCGCTCCGTCACTCACTCCGTCACACCGCTCCGTCACTCCGCTCCGTCACTCCGCTCCGTCACACCGCTCCATCACACTGCTCCATCACTCCGCTCCGTCACTCCGCTCCGTCACTCACTCCGTCACACCGCTCCGTCACACCGCTCCGTCACTCCGCTCCGTCACTCCGCTCCGTCACATCGCTCTGTCACACCGCTCCGTCACTCCGCTCCGTCACTCACTCCGTCACACCGCTCCGTCACACCGCTCCGTCACTCCGCTCCGTCACATCGCTCCGTCACACCGCTCCATCACACTGCTCCGTCACTCCGCTCTATCACTCGCTCCATCACACCGCTGTATCACTCGCTCTGTCACACCGCTCCGTCACACCGCTCCGTCACACCGCACAGTCACACCGCTCCGTCACTCCGCTCTGTCGCTCGCTCCGTCACTCGCTCCGTCACACCGCTCCGTCACACCGCACAGTCACACCGCTCCGTCACACCGCTCGTCTGTCGACCACTCCGACCTTCGGTGACTTTCACGAGCTACCTCAGGTCATCAATCGTCCCGGCAATTGCAGGCGCTGCGCCTCTGCCTCTCGCCGCGCGTGCTCCCTTCAATGGGTCCTCTTCACCCGTGGCATTTGGGCGGGGGGGGGTGGTGACGATGGGGCGATGTGGTCACGCACAGCTGAGGCGCCAGCAGCAGCAGCAGCATCATCAGCATCCTTTCAGCAGGGGCGTGACTCGCTCTCAAATGTGTTGCATCCTTCACAATTAGGGAGTCACGCGCGTGCATGCGGAGACAAAGATTCCCCGTATGGCCTTCACCGACTGCTGGGGCAAGTGCACGTATGAAGGCCGGCACGGCGCACGAGAGGGTGGGTGGTTAACCACCACGCCCGGCCGCCTTTGTCTCCCCAGTTGGCGGCGTTTATGCACAACCGCGCCACGTACTCGCTTGAGGCTGAGTCGACCTAGTGGATGAGGCCCAGCTCCGGTTCTGATGATCGTCACTGGGTGTTGTTGGCCGTGAGCGGGAATCGAACTCGGGCGGCCGGCTTCGGAGCGCGCTAACCGCTGCACCACCGCTCCCCGCACACAGACACACAAGGACAGAGATCGTGTAGCCTGTAGCAGGCTGTTGGGGCACGTGCTGTGCGTAGTAGCGAGTGGCAGCAGCACCCCCTGTGAAGGCCGGCACTGGGACGCACGGGAACGGGGTGGGTGGTGGGTGGGGGTCACGCGGCCCGCACGCCCGCACGCCTTTGTCTCTCCCGTGGCGCTGACGCACGCGCCACGCCGCGTCACGCCGCGTCACGCCGCGTCACGCCGCGTCACGCCGCGTCACGCAGCTCCCCACGTGGGAAGCGGCCTCGTCGAGAGGTGACGGAGAAGACAAACGCCGTTGATGGTCACCCCCCCCCACCTTCACCCCCCCCACCCTCACCCCCCCACCCTCACCCCCCCACCCTCACCCCCCCCACCCTCACCCCCCCCACCCTCACCCCCCCCTCACCCTCACCCCCCCCCACCCTCACCCCCCCCACCCTCACCCCCCCACCCCCACCCTCACCCCCCACCCTCACCCCCCACCCTCACCCCCCACCCTCACCCCCCACCCTCACCCCCCACCCTCACCCCCCACCCTCACCCCCCCACCCTCACCCCCCCACCCTCACCCCCCCACCCCCCCCACCCTCACCCCCCACCCTCACCCCCCCACCCTCACCCCCCCACCCTCACCCTCCACCCTCACCCCCCCACCCCCCCCACCCTCACCCCCCCACCCTCACCCCCCCACCCTCACCCCCCCCACCCTCACCCCTCACCCCCTCCCCACCCTCACCCCCCTCTCACCCACCCATGACCTGGACGGGTCCAAGCAGTGCCACAATTCAGGTGTCGCAATTGCGAATCCACCATCACCGCCCCTGCAGGTGCGATGCCTCGAGCCCGTGGTGACACCGAGGGTCTCGGTGATGCCCTGGGGAATATTCGCGGCCGAAGGGAAGGTCACGGAGAGTCGGGTAGGAGCAGGTCCGTTTAAGGCCTTGCGTAGCAGCAAGACGATTCTTGAAATCAATCGCGGGGGGTTAGGAACAGGGAGCCAGTGGCGGTAACAGCAGCGCAGAGTCGTCATGTGGACCTTGAAGGGGTTGTTCCAGTCGGCACCACCGTGGAGGCCACGATTTTGAACAAACTGCAACCTATATTCTTGGTTCTTTTCGGTAAAGTCACCACCACGTAGAAGGGAAACAATAAAATAATAAAAATATAAAACGATAAAATTCTCACGACGTTTCGACTGCAACCACAAGCAGCAATCATCATCAGGTGTGAAAACCACAGCAAGAACATTTGAAAAAAAGTGGCGGTGTTTTTTTTATTAACGTTAGCACCACGGAGAGCGATTTGACAGTTTGTTCAGATGGACGAGTCCATCTATGTTCGGAAAAGAGGAGGGGGGAGACGAAAATAATGGATGCGGTCTGAAAGCCACCGTAAGCGTGAACAATCAATTAAGATCCGAAATGGTTTATCAAATCCTTCCAATGATTGCTAAGCCAGAATCCATCTTCTCTGTTGAAATTGTCTCTGTGTGTGTTTATGTGGATAGCCTCATGAACGAATCGCTCTCCGTGGTGCTAACGTTAATAAAAAACACCGCCACTTTTTTCAAACTTTCTTGCTGTGGTTTTCACACCTGATGATGATTGCTTCTTGTGTTGCAGTCGAAACGTCGTGAGAATTTTATTGTTTTATATATTTTTTTAAATTATTTTATTGTTTCCCTTCTACGTTGGTGGTGACTTTACCGAAAGAACCAAGAATATGAATCCCTGCAGTCACGAAAGCTTTAAATCAAAACCGCAACCTGTTTGGGGCCTTCCTCGGGCTTCCAAAACGCAGGGCAGTTCGCGCAACTCAACGCGGGAGAAGACCAAGGCGTGAATCCGTTCTTTTAGTGTGTGCAGTGCTCAGGATGCGACGTTTCTTCGGGTGGGTGGGGAGGGGGTTTAAAGCGAGCGATTCGCACGGTTCTGTTGACGTGGAACTGAAAGGGGAAAAAAAGTTTGGTCCAGAGCAGTAGGTTCTGAAACTTTGCTGCAGACCTGCACCCCTTTGGGTTTCAATCGTTACGAAGCATGTACAGTGTAATGTCGATAGCGACATGGAGGGGTTTAATGAGGAAGAAATAAAGCTGTAAATTGCGTTGCCCGTGCCTAAATTTGCGTTGTCGATGATTTTCCTTGGAAAATAATCCGGCCGCGTCTCGCAGCCACCCCGATAAAGGGCATCTCGCAGACAGTGGTAGGGGCTGGTAGGGGTACACAGAGGGGGTAGGGACTGGTAGGGGTACACAGAGACAGTGGTAGGGGCTGGTAGGGGTACACAGACAGGGGCTGGTAGGGGTACACAGGGAGTGGTAGGGGCTGGTAGGGGTACACAGACAGCGGTAGGGGCTGGTAGGGGTACACAGAGAGTGGTAGGGACTGGTAGGGGTACACACGGAGTGGTAGGGGCTGGTACGGGTACACAGGGAGTGGTAAGGGCTGGTAGGGGTACACAGAGAGTGGTAGGGGCTGGTAGGTTACACAGGGAGTGGTAGGGGCTGGTAGGTTACACAGAGAGGGGTAGGGGCTGGTAGGGGTACACAGACAGTGGTAGGGGCTGGTAGGGGTACACAGAGAGTGGTAGGGGCTGTTAGGGGTACACAGACAGTGGCAGGGGCTGGTAGGGGTACACAGGGAGTGGTAGGGGCTGGTAGGGGTACATAGGGAGTGGTAGGGGCTGGTAGGGCTACACAGACAGTGGTAGGGGCTGGTAGGTTACACAGAGAGGGGTAGGGGCTGTTAGGGGTACACAGACAGTGGTAGGGGCTGGTAGGGGTACACAGGGAGTGGTAGGGGCTGGTAGGGGTACACAGAGACAGTGGTAGGGGCTGGTAGGGGTGCACAGACAGTGGTAGGGACTGGTAGGGGTACACAGACAGTGGTAGGAGCTGGTAGGGGTACACAGACAGTGGTAGGGGCTGGTAGGTTACACAGACAGTGGTAGGTGCTGGTAGGGGTACACAGACAGTGGTAGGGGCTGGTAGGGGTACACAGAGAGTGGTAGGGGCTGTTAGGGGTACACAGACAGTGGTAGGGGCTAGTAGGTTACACAGACAGTGGTAGGGGCTGGTAGGGGTACACAGGGAGTGGTAGGGGCTGGTAGGGGTACACAGGGAGTGGTAGGGGCTGGTAGGGGTACACAGACAGTGGTAGGGGCTGGTAGGGGTACACAGAGACAGTGGTAGGGGCTGATAGGTTACACAGGGAGTGGTAGGGGCTGGTAGGGGTACACAGGGAATGGTAGGGGCTGGTAGGGGTACACAGGGAAAGGTAGGGGCTGGTAGGGGTACACAGGGATTGGTTGGGGCTGGTAGGGGCTGGTAGGGGTACACACAGTGGTAGGGGCTGGTAGGGGTACACAGACAGTGGTAGGGGCTGGGAGGGCTACACAGAGAGTGGTAGGGGCTGCTAGGGGTAGGGGCTGCTAGGGGTAGGGGCTGGGAGGGCTACACAGAGAGTGGTAGGGGCCGCTAGGGGTAGGGGCTGCTAGGGGTACACAGAGAGTGGTAGGGGCTGGTAGGGGTACACAGAGAGTGGTAGGGGCTGCTAGGGGTAGGGGCTGCTAGGGCTAGGGGCTGCTAGGGGTACACGGAAGGTAAAACCTGGGAACCGGTGACGCGCCACTGCAGATCGGCTGCCACCGGCGGAGCTCCACAATGCGGCGTGAATGGCGGGCGGGCGCACCCCTACGCGGCATTGTGCACGACGTTGCTTCTCTTGTTGTGCTCGCCGTTCACGGCTGAAATCCAAGCCGTGTTGTGTAAGCTCACGCGCAGTGGTTGACCTTTCGGCGGTGGTGGTGGTGGTGGGGGGGGGGGAGGTCAGCGCAAAAGGTCACCCGGGTGTTATTTTTCTGCCTCCTTTTAGGGTGCAGTTTTATTGAAAACATTTTTTTTTTGAAACGCAGCAAAATACAAAGACGCCGCTTGTACCGGTCATCGTGCAAGTCCACTCAGCTCCACGTCCTCCTGTACCACGTCACTCCGTCTCTTCTCTAGCCCGTGCCGCGCCCGTTTAGCCCCCTCGATCCGGCCGGACAAAAGCTGTTTCGGCATGCGGTGGCTGGGCATGCGGGCTACGTGACCCAGCCAACGCAGCCTTGCCCGCCGGAGGAGCTCACCGATGGGACCCTGCCCAGATCTTTCAAGGATTTGTGAGCTCCTCACACAATCCAGTTTGGTTAAACCCAGGATGGATCGTAGGCAGGCCAGCCTAAATGTTTCTAACCGGCGAAAATGCTCCATTTAAGGGGGTCCACGTTTCGCAAGAGTAGAGAAGGGAGGGAATGACTGTGGCCGAGAAGACCTGAAGCTTCGTGCGGAGCGACAGACCAGGTAGCTTCCACACAGCGTTACGCAACCGATGAAAAGATATTGCCGCTCGACTGATTCGGAGTGAGACCTCTGCTGTTAAACTGGAGCCAATCATAAGCACACTGCCCAGGTATGGGAAACTCTCCACTCTCTCCACAACTGCCCCATCACCGATTGGGAGTTGTTGGGGTGGAGTGTCCGATGGTACAAAATTACCCAGGCAGGTGCTTAGTTTTGGTGGGTGCTGATGGCAAGGGCCCACCTCTTAGTGGCACGCTCCAGGTTCAGCAGCAGCAGCAGCGCCTCCAACTCCTCCTCTGAGGTCTCAGGCGTGGGTGCCGTCCGTGCGTTACCTCCCCACCGCCAACCCCCTTGCGTTCTCTTCTCTTTAAAACAAACCCTAACGCCGAGGACCGAACAAAGGAGACTGTTCGAGCAGGAGCGAGCACGCCGCTTAGCCGCGGGGTGCCGCGTCGGGTGCCTGGCGCTCAGTCGCTCGCGTCCCCGTCGACCCCCCCCTTCATGCCGTCGTCTTGACCGCATCGTCCAACTCCTGTCGCAACCACGTGGAGGAGGATGAGGGCATGAGGCTCAACGCAACGACAAGAAGCGAGTGGTAAATACATGTATAATATAGGGGGGGGGGGGCGGCGGATGATCCTAGTGGTTAACAGGAGCTACAAATGTTATGGGCCCCGCACTTTCAAGGGCCCCGCGCTAAACGCTTTCAAGCCATCAATGCGGGTTCAGTGATCCTGCACTTGCTCTATTACTATAGTACTAGACCGCCTTGAACGACCGGGTGTTGCAGGATTAGCGATTTGTCGTATTACCTGGCTAGATAGCGAATGAACGATTACAATAACTACAATACAGTGAGGGAAACAAGTATCTGATCCCCTGCTGATTTTGTACGTTTGCCCAATGACAAAGAAATGATCAGTCTATAATTTTAATGGTAGGTTTATTTGAACAGTGAGAGACAGAATAACAAAAAAAACATCCCGAAAAACGCATGTCAAAAATGTTATTCATTGATTTGCATTTTAATGAGGGAAATAAGTATTTGACCCCTCTGCAAAACATGACTTAGTACTTGGTGGCAGAGGTCAGACGTTTATTGTAGTTGGCCACCAGGTTTGCACACATCTCAGGAGGGATTTTGTCCCACTCCTCTTTGCAGATCTTCTCCAAGTCATTAAGGTTTCGAGGCTGACGTTTGGCAACTCGAACCTTCAGCTCCCTCCACAGATTTTCTTTGGGATTAAGGTCTGGAAACTGGCTAGGCCACTCCAGGACCTTAATGTGCTTCTTCTTGAGCCACTCCTTTGTTGCCTTGGCCGTGTGTTTTGGGTCATTGTCATGCTGGAATACCCATCCACGACCCATTTTCAATGCCCTGGCTTAGGGAAGGAGGTTCTCACCCAAGATTTGACGGTATATGGCCCCGTCCATCGTCCCTTTGATGCGGTGAAGTTGTCATGTCCCCTTAGCAGAAAAACACCCCCAAAGAGCTCTATTTTGGTCTCATCTGACCACAACACTTTCACCCAGTTGTCCTCTGAATCATTCAGATGTTCATTGGCAAACTTCAGACGGGCATGTTTACGTGCTTTCTTGAGCAGGGGGACCTTGCGGGCGCTGCAGGATTTCAGTCTTTCACGGCGTAGTGTGTTACCAATTGTTTTCTTGGTGACTATGGTCCCAGCTGCCTTGAGATCATTGACAAGATCCTCCCGTGTAGTTCTGGGCCGATTCCTCACCGTTCTCATGATCATTGCAACGCCACGAGGTGAGATCTTGCATTGAGCCCCAGACCGAGGGAGATTGACAGTTATTTTGTGTTTCTTCCATTTGCGAATAATCGCACCAACTGTTGTCACCTTCTCACCAAGCTGCTTGGCAATGGTCTTGTAGCCCATTCCAACCTTGTGTAGGTCTACAAACTTGTCCCTGACATCCTTGGAGAGCTCTTTGGTCTTGGCCATGGTGGAGAGTTTTGAATCTGATTGATTGCTTCTGTGGACAGGTGTCTTTTATACAGGTAACAGGCTGACACGCTGGCGACGCGATCCTCGCCCTGCTCAAGCGGACTGAGAAGCCAAGGGATCAACGCGTTTCAAGAGTTTTTGGCTGCTGCGATGAATGTCCAATTGATGATGATGATGACAATGATTATCATAATGACGATGACAATTATCATGATCATGACGATGATCATGACGATGATGACGACGATGAGCCAACTTCGTTGAGCTGTTATCGTTTGTGATGGCCAGTGTCGCTTCTGACAAAGAGCTAAGCAGTAACTCAGCGGGGCCCTTCCCAGGTAAAATAAAAAAAAATAACATTCGGAACGACGACGGTTCAGATTTGAAACGCATTCACACACATCGGCACGATCAGGAATATCATCAACATTTTAATTCAACCACAAAGTCCTTTAAAAAACATGAACAACAAACCATAACACTGGATGGGTTTATTTCAGTCGTGCTGCAGAACTCTGCAACAATTCTCGAATTTCGCCGCTGTGCATTGTTTGACGCCTCAAAGTGCACCTAGCCTGGCACAAGCGCCGCGCCGACGTCACCGCCACCTACTTAAGCGGTGACCGGCGGTGGTTGTTGTTGTTGTTGTTCAGTGGGGAAATTCATTTCCCGGAGGTCATCGTGCTGAACAACCGCACAGCAGGTAACAACCCGAACACACAACATTGGGAGACATTTAGACATTAAAAAAAAACACAAACACGTGGCAATATTCTTGCATGTAAATATAACTCGAGTCTACGTGTGTGTGTGTGTGTGGGAAGCGGTAGTTGGTGGCTAAAGCGCAGCAAGTTGTCACAGTAGGGGGGCACAGGTGGTGCATCATCTCAGTCGTCTCAGTCAGCCGACCCGTGGCACCTGCTGGGTCTGCCCCGTGACCTCCTGCCGGCGGGCGCTCGACACTTCGCGTGGCCTCGACGTGCACCTAGCCTGGCACGGGCGTCGTGGTGACGGCACCGCCACTTTGCGGCGGACGGCGGCTGCTGCTGAAGCGGAAGTTTAGGAGGTTAGCTCGCTGTACTACGAGCCCGGCCGCCAGAGTTCGACTCCCGTTCACGTCCGACGCCGGTGACGGTTATATCCCGAGCCAGGTGCTGGGCCTCTCCTAGATCGACTCGGCCGCAAATGAGTGCCTGGTGCGGTGCGTCAACATCGCCACGGGGGGGGAGACAAAGGCGGCCGGGCGCGTTTCCTGGCCCGCCCACCCCCTCCTGTTTCCGCAGTGCCGGTAGCCTTCATAGGCGCTGCTGCTACTGCTGCTGCTGCTACTCGCTACGGACAATCGGCACTGGCCCCGACCCTCCGTTACAGGCTACAAGGGGGGGGGGGGGGAATCTTCTTGAGCGTCTCGTGCGAGCGAGCGCGTGAGCATTTCCCCTAGGCCCAAAACAAAAATTAAACGTTTACAATGTTAAAGCGACTTTCGGCGGGTCAGCAGAAAGACAACCCGCAGACCGCCATCGAAACCGCGGCTCCCCCCAACAGTCGGGGGAAGAATATAAAAATAAAAAAATAAACGTTGTCACTTCTGCACCAGAGCACGCGTGTGCATCCGACAATCCTGCGGGGCGGTAGCGGATTGTACACTGGGAGGGGTACACCCCCTAAAGCAAAAAACGAAACGTCGTTTCAGAAATCAACAATCGACGGGGGATAAGAGGGGCTTTCCCCCTTTTTTCTGGCAACAAAACTGAAACCTTTTTACGAGGATTCACGTCTGCATTAACCACACAAACACCCTATTATTACATTTTGGCACTGGCAAAGGAGGTCTAATGATGTAATCTACGGGGACCCACGTTGCCGCTATCGAGATGATGATGATGAGGCTTTAACCTTCTAGGCAACAATGCAGGAGCGCTGTTAAGATGTTTAAACACCAAACGGCAGGAGAACTTTCCGCGCTAACAACGGTGGAAGGAGGGCCGCGGGTAATTTAAAAATTGCAGATAATCCAGAAATAGAACAATTTTTCCACGGGTCTCCGTGCCAAAAACCACGAACGTTGGGCATCAAAATAATGTTTAAGCGAAGGAAATCGAGCTTGTTAACCCCAACAGGACAAAGATGTGTCGTGAACAATGCGTTGATCCTGTTTCATTACAAAAGTCCACGCCAACGCACTCGCTCACTTCAAGAGGTGCGCAGAGCATGCAGTTTCTGCTTCAAGGTTACGCCAACGACGACCCTATTTCTCCGTCATCGCACAGTTTCGTCAAATTAAAACTCGCACGAAATAAAACGATCGGAGGGATCGCTCAAAGTGAAGCACAGCCGACGATCTTGATTGTTGCTCTTTCGATTCAGAACGAATACGAGACGATCGTCGACCGATTGATTGATCGATTGATGATGATGATGATCAGCGTGCTCAGTGATGATAATTATAATAATAAGACTTTCCTGGCTCCCGCCTTTGCAGAAGACTCCGGCCCCCACTGAGTGGATTATGACAGCAGCAAGATCCACAGCCAATCAGACATCAAACTCCGCGCCCACTGTGTGTAAAGATGTTGCAACTACTGTAGTGTAGGGGCGATCACGTTTGACTTCGGATTAACCGGAGCATTTGTTCGGTTTAAGCACGCGACTTGCAATAAACATTTTCCAAGAATAACAACGCAACGCTGTTTTTTTTTAAGATGATTCGCTCTGGGCTTAAGGGAAAAGCCCACGGCTTGTTAATTCATGCCAAAATCTCAAGCAGTTCATCCGCAAATCGGATGAACCCGCACGCGGGCAATCCGAGCTTCGACCTGCAGAGGGCGCGCCTCGTCGCAACGCATCACCGGCAACAACAAAAAAACACGTGCAAAGGCAAACACCGCTTTGACATTAACGACGATGTGCAAGCGTTGTCCTGGAAACCGATTGGGCCCTCCCTCCAGCACCAACCGAAGGCCGAAGCCTCCCCCCGCCGCTTCCACGGGCGCCGTCTCGCCGCCGCCTGCCGCTGTTCCGAGCGGAGCACAACAGCAGGCAGGGGGGGAACAGCCGCTGAGGGGCCCGGCCTTGGAGGAGGCTGCAGGGCCAACCGAGCCTCGAGAGGGCCACTGCGTGTACGCGCAGTTACACAAAGCGCGTTCGGCTCGCGAGTTTCGCCACGACACACGGATGCGCGGTTGACGCAGACCCGATGGTGGCTCGTGGTAACAGGCGGGCGACGATTTGGCGCTTGAGCATCTTTGCACAGCCTCCCGTATTGTTGCATACACTCGCGTTTGCTGTTGTACCGCCGCAAATCCGGTCATCACGCTTTTGCTACGTACGGCGCGAAAGACGTTCCCCAACACGCACGCACGAAGACAATGGAACGGCCCATGCAGGTGACGGGAAAAAGAGCTTCGCGGCTCATCGGATTCCTTCGAGTCGACAAAAAAAACGATTCTCATTTTTTGGTTTTTTTTTATAACATTTACACCCCGTAACCATTGCATGGCAACGCTGCGGTTTCTCTCGAGTCTCAAGGTTCACGAGTTCAAATCCTGCCCGCGGTGGATTGAGGCCCACAATCATCAACATCGTGCCTCCCTTCCGGGGTCGTGTCAATAAAATTGAGTACCGCTTTGTACGGAAGTCAAAAGTGGTTGTCCGATGGGCCCGGGGATGGCCCAAACCTCCCCTCCCGCCATGGGAGTGTGGAACTTCCAACCGCTGGCTCAGCAGGGAGGTGAGTGCCGTCCCGATGCTCGTTTAAAAAAAAGAGGGAAATCGATCACTCGGCAGGCCCGAGCCGGTGAATCGCGAGCAAGCTAACCGGGCACACGTCGGCCAATCGGAACGCGACGAGGCGCGTTTGGTTTCGACGCGACGCCAACGGCCAATCGGAGCGCAGCGCGGCGCATTCCGATTCGACGCAGCCAATCGGAACGCTTTGCTCGGTTCTAAGCGCCGGGCCGTACGGCCGAAGCTCAGAGCTCCTCGTGCCGGCGGTTGAGATCGTCGCCGTAGTTGGTGGCTTGACTGCCCACGAACACGCTCCACTTCGCCAGGATCTCTTCCTTGGACAGCTTGCCGTCCTTGCGGTGCGACAGACCACAAGCAACGACAAGGAACGGCAAGGAACGGCGTTGAGTACTGAGCCGAAGTGACGGCAGGAATCCACGCGCTTCGTGGTTCTTTCGGTAAAGTCGGGTGGCGGGGAATAAAACTAAAGATCACTGCGTTTCGATCGCAACGCAAGCAACCGGTCGTCGGGTGATGACGTCGCCAGGTGATGACGTAACCAGGCGATGACGTCGTCAGGTGATGACGTCGCCAGGCGATGACGTCGTCAGGTGATGACGTCGCCAGGTGATGACGTCGTCAGGCGATGACGTAACCAGGCGATGACGTCGTCAGGTGATGACGTCGCCAGGCGATGACGTCGTCAGGTGATGACGTCGTCAGGTGATGACGTCGTCAGGCGATGACGTAACCAGGTGATGACGTCGCCAGGTGATTACGTCATCCGGCGATGTCATCACCAGGTGATGACGTCATCACGGCGTTTCGATCGCACCGCAAGCAACCGGTCATCAGGTGATGACGTCGCCAGGTGATGTCGTCGCCAGGTGATGACGTCGCCAGGCGATGACGTCGCCAGGCGATGACGTCGCCAGGCGATGACGTCGTCAGGCGATGACGTCGTCAGGCGATGACGTCGTCAGGCGATGATGACGTTACCAGGCGATGACGTCGCCAGGTGATGACGTCACCAGGCGATGACGTCACCAGGCGATGACGGTTGCTCGCGTTGCGATCCAAACGCCGTGATCGTTTATTTTTTTCTCCCTACCCGACTTTACAGCTCATCGGATTAAGGTGGGGGTGGTGTGGGGGGTGGGTGGGGTGGGTGGGTGGGTGGGGGGGTGTGGGTCACCACCTCGTCCCCGTCGTCGGCCTCCCCGACGAGGTGGCGTGCCTCTGCGAGGGCGTGCTCGTAACCGACGGGCAGCAGCCAGGCCCGCACCTCCTCGCGTCCCATCCGCCCGTCGCCGTCAGAGTCGCGGAACCGCCGGAACTGCTGCCGCTCCGTCTCCACCCACTCGGGCTCCGTGGTCTCCGCGGGCCCCGCCGGGTGGTACATGTCGGCTGGGCGGGCGGTCGGGGGTCGGAGTGGCATTTGGACACCCGTGGGATTTCGCGACCAAAGATCATCCACTGGAGGGCTTCCCGTCAACTCACGAGGGGGCTTTCGAAAGAGCGTGAACGCTTACATGGAAAAATAACGGGCAACATACTCGAACATGGTAACGAATGTAATGTTAATAGCTTCATAAAGTCAAAGGGTCTCCGCTTGTTCATTTCCCGTGGTGTTGTTGCGCGATATGAACCACCTACACCACCATCTTCAATGGCCACTCCTACAGTCACCACCACCACCACCTACACCACCATCTTCAAGTGCCACTCCTACAGTCCTCACCACCACCACCACCTACACCACCATATTCAAGGGCCACTCCTACAGTATCACCACCACCACCTACACCACCATCTTCAAGTGCCACTCCTACAGTCCTCACCACCACCACCACCTACACCACCATATTCAAGGGCCACTCCTACAGTCACCACCACCACCTACACCACCATCTTCAAGGGCCACTCCTACAGTCTCACCACCACCACCACCTACACCACCATCTTTAAGTGCCACTCCTACAGTCCTCACCACCACCACCTACACCATCCTCTTCAAGGGCCACTCCTACAGTCACCACCACCACCTACACCACCACCTACACCACCATCTTCAAGGGCTACTCCTACAGTCTCACCACCACCTACAACACCCTCTTCAAGGGCCACTCCTACAGTCTCACCACCACCACCTACACCACCATCTTCAAGGGCTACTCCTACAGTCTCACCACCACCACCTACACCACCATCTTCAAGTGCCACTCCTACAGTCTCATCACTACCACCACCTACACCACCATCTTCAAGGGCCACTCCTGCAGTCTCATCACCACCACCACCTACACCACCATCTTCAAGGGCCACTCCTACAGTCACTACCACCAACTACACCACCATCTTCAAGGGCAACTCCTGCAGTCTCATCACCAACCCCAACCTACACCACCATCTTCAAGGGCCACTCCTACAGTCTCACCACCACCTACACCACCATCTTCAAGGGCCACTTCTACAGTCACCACCACCACCTAAACCACCATATTCAAGGGCAACTCCTACAGTCTCACTACCACCACCTACACCACCATCTTCAAGGGCCACTCCTACAGTCACCACCACCACCACCACCTACACCACCATCTTCAAGGGCTACTCCTACAGTCTCACCACCACCACCTACACCACCATCTTCAAGGGCCACTCCTACGTCCTCACCACCACCACCACAACCTACACCACCATCTTCAAGGGCCACTCCTACAGTCTCACCACCACCACCTACACCACCATCTTCAAGGGCCACTCCTACAGTCACCACCACCACCACCTACACCACCATCTGCAGGAATGTTGCGCGGATAACGGTAAGGGTTCCTGCAGGGATGTGCGAGGCGATGACGGTGCAAGTCCGGCAGAAGGACGTGAGGTCGCTCACCAATGTATTCCTCCAGATCAATGACTCCGTCTCCATCCTTATCCACGTCCTCGATCGTCTCCTGCAATCACATTCACCGCCATCGTCATCGTCGCCGTCGTCATCGTCGTCGATGAGGATCAATCCGCTGCTGGATGAACGACAAATCCGCAACGGGGCAACCGGCAGGAATTTGAAACCCGATCTGAAATAAACTCACGATGGTCTCCGAGCGTTCCACTCGGTTTGCTCCGTTGCCACCTTCACCAGATAATATGAAGACGCGCTTTGTGCGTTACCCTCCCCGGACTCGCGCCAACGGACGTGCGGTGGACCGAGCGAGCGAGCGATCGGACGAGCGATGGAACGATGGATGGAGCGATGGAACGACGGAGGGCGACTCACGGTGACGACGATGTCGCTCATGTGCCCGAAGGAGGAGGGGTGGAGGAAGGCGGCGAACTCCCCGCGGCTGAGCTCAACGCCCCCCGCGGCGGCGCCGCCGCTCACCCCGCCGGCGGCCGCGTCGAAGCGCCGCTTGTCCCTCGCCAGGAGCCTGGAGTAGGCATCGGCCGTCTCGACTGGGACGGGGCACGGGTGGCACGGGTGGCACGGGTGGCACGGGTGGCGCACGCGCGGCACGCAGGACACACACACAGACGGCACGGGCGCAGCATGCACACGTTAACATCTTCCTAGCCACCGTGATGATGAAGATGATGAGAGTGAAACACGCACTCTAAATACACAGCAGGCTGTCAGGGTCGGGATTAGAACCCACGACCTCCTGCATCCCAGGCGAGGTCGTTAACATCTTCCTAGCCACCGTGATGATGAAGATGAGAGTGAAACACGCACTCTAAATACACAGCAGGCTGTCAGGGTCGGGATTAGAACCCACGACCTCCTGCATCCCAGGCGAGGTCGTTAACATCTTCCTAGCCACCGTGATGATGAAGATGAGAGTGAAACACGCACTCTAAATACACAGCATGCTGTCAGAGTCGGGATTAGAACCCACGACCTCCCGTATACCTGGCGAGGTCGTTAACATCTTCCTAGCCACCGTGATGATGAAGATGATGAGAGTGAAACACGCAATCTACAAATACACAGCAGGCTGTCAGAGTCGGGATTAGAACCCACGACCTCCTGCATCCCAGGCGAGGTCGTTAACATCTTCCTAGCCACCGTGATGATGAAGATGATGAGAGTGAAACACGCACTCTAAATACACAGCAGGCTGTCAGGGTCGGGATTAGAACCCACGACCTCCTGCATCCCAGGCGAGGTCGTTAACATCTTCCTAGCCACCGTGATGATGAAGATGATGAGAGTGAAACACGCACTCTAAATACACAGCATGCTGTCTGGGTCGGGATTAGAACCCACGACCTCCTGCATCCCAGGCGAGGTCGTTAACATCTTCCTAGCCACCGTGATGATGATGAGAGAGAGAGACACCCACTCTCCAAATACACAGCAGGCTGTCATGGTCAGGATTAGAACCCACGACCTCCTGTATACCTGGCGAGGTCGTTAACATCTTCCTAGCCACCGTGATGAAGATGATGAGAGTGAAACACGCACTCTAAATACACAGCAGCAGGCCGTCAGGGTCGGGATTAGAACCCACGGACCTCCCGCATACCGGGCGAGGTAGTCAACGACCCCTAGCCACGGCGGGAGAGGCAGACACACGAGAGGGTGAGGTGGAGGAGTCATCGTCGTCCGTGAGGCGTACAAGAGAGTCCGCCGTAGGTGGCGTTCCGGTACTCGTCCCAGGAGAGTCGCCCGTCGCCGTTGGGGTCCCTCCAGCGCTGCTCCACGTCCTCGCGCAGCCAGCGCCGCTGCGTCTGGCGAATCCACGCCGCCAGCTCCTCCTGGCCCACCAGCCCGTCGCCGTCCACGTCCATGCGGTCCACGATTTTGCTGCGCGACGGCGACGGCGACGGCGCGCAGCGGACGGAGCGGAGGACGGAGACGGAGAGACGGACAGAGAGAGACAGACAGAGAGAGACAGACAGACAGAGACAGAGAGAGACAGAGACGGACAGAGGCAGACAGAGAGAGACAGACAGGGACAGAGAGACGGACAGAGGCAGACAGAGAGAGACAGACGGGAACGCAGAGAGAGAAGGACACGGACAGAGACAGAGACGGAGAGACAGACAGAGGCGGAGAGACGGACAGAGGCAGACAGAGAGAGACAGACGGGAACGCAGAGAGAGAAGGACACAGACAGAGACAGACAGAGACGGAGAGACAGACAGGGACGGAGAGACGGACAGAGGCAGACAGAGAGAGACAGACGGGAACGCAGAGAGAGAAGGACACGGACAGAGACAGAGACGGAGAGACAGACAGAGGCGGAGAGACAGACAGGGACGGAGAGACGGACAGAGGCAGACAGAGGCGGAGAGACAGACAGGGACGGAGAGACGGACAGAGGCAGACAGAGAGAGACAGACGGGAACACAGAGAGAGAAGGACACGGACACAGACAGAGACAGACAGAGACGGAGAGACAGACAGAGGCGGAGAGACAGACAGAGACGGAGACGGACAGAGACAGACAGAGAGAGACAGACGGGAACGCAGAGAGAGAAGGACACGGACACAGACAGAGACAGACAGAGACGGAGAGACAGACAGAGGCGGAGAGACAGACAGGGACGGAGAGACGGACAGAGGCAGACAGAGAGAGACAGACGGGAATCCAGAGAGAGAAGGACACAGACAGAGACAGACAGAGACGGACAGAGGCAGACAGAGAGAGACAGATGGGAATCCAGAGAGAGGACACGGACAGAGACAGACAGAGACGGAGACGGACGGAGGCAGACAGAGAGAGACAGACGGGAACACAGAGAGAGAAGGACACGGACACAGACAGAGACGGAGAGACAGACAGAGGCGGAGAGACAGACAGGGACGGAGAGACGGACAGAGGCAGACAGAGGCGGAGAGACAGACAGGGACGGAGAGACGGACAGAGGCAGACAGAGAGAGACAGAGACAGACAGAGACGGAGATGGACACGGACAGACACAGTCAGAGACGGAGAGACAGACAGAGGCGGAGAGACAGACAGGGACGGAGAGACGGACAGAGGCAGACAGAGGCGTAGAGACAGACAGGGACGGAGAGACGGACAGAGGCAGACAGAGAGACAGACGGGAACGCAGAGAGAGAAGGACACGGACAGACACAGACAGAGGCGGAGAGACAGACAGGGACGGAGAGACGGACAGAGGCAGACAGAGAGAGACAGAGACAGACAGAGACGGAGATGGACACGGACAGACACAGTCAGAGACGGAGAGACAGACAGAGGCGGAGAGACAGACAGGGACGGAGAGACGGACAGAGGCAGACAGAGAGAAACAGACGGGAACGCAGAGAGAGAAGGACACGGACAGACACAGACAGAGACGGACACAGACAGAGACAGACAAAGACGGAGAGACAGACAGAGGCGGAGAGACAGACAGGGACGGAGAGACGGACAGAGGCAGACAGAGAGAGACAGAGACAGACAGGGACGGAGACGGACAGAGGCAGACAGAGAGAGACAGACGGGAACGCAGAGAGAGAAGGACACGGACACAGACAGAGACAGACAGAGACAGAGAGACAGACAGAGACAGAGACACGGAGACGGACAGAGGCAGACAGAGACAGACGGGAACGCAGAGAGAGAAGGACACAGACAAACAGAGACGGAGAGACAGACAGAGGCAGGCATTACGCACGGGCTCAGCACTTACAGTTTAGCGATCGTTCCGCGACGAGTTAAAGTATTGGGCGCCGCGGTGGCTAGGAGATGTTAACTGCCTCGCCTGGCCAGCGTGGTTTTATTTACTGCGTCTTAAATTTTGATTTAAAGCTTTCGTGACTGCAGTGATTCATATTCTTGGTTCTTTCGGTAAAGTCACGTTGAAGGGAAACAATAAAATAATAAAATACATATAAAACAATTACATTCTCACGACGTTTCGACTGCAACACAAGCAGTCATCATCAGGTGTGAAAACCAACGGCAAGAACCGGTTCCCATTGAAATTGTTCTTGCTGTTGGTTTTCACAGCTGATGATGACTGCTTGTGGTTGCAGTCGAAACATCGTGAGAATTTTATTGTTTGATATCTTTATTATTTTATTGTTTCCCTTCAACGTGACTTTACCGAAAGAATCAAGAACATAGATGGACTCGTCCACCTGAACAAACTGTCAAATCGCTCTCCGTGGTGCTAACGTTAAAAAAAAAAGCGCCACTTTTTTCAAATTTTGTGGCTGTGGTTTTTCACACCTGATGATGTTGCAGTCGAAACGTCGTGAGAATTTGATTGTTTTACATTTTTATCATTTTATTGTTTCCCTTCTACGTGGCTTTACCGAAAGAACCAAGAATATGAATCACTGCGTCTTGTTTTTATGCTCACGTTGCATCTCCAGTCCAAACGAACACTAAAAAAGATGAATGTGAACAGTCCGCTCGGGGTGTTACGTTTGCCACGGCCCAGGGTGGTGCAGGCAAAACGGAGAGAAATCCACGCGCCCACGGTGAGACAGAGCCGCTCCAACGGCGTCGGGAAAGTTTTTACCACCGCGGTCCTCGCGCACGACGTGGGCAAAGATCCCCCGAGTAGCCTCAACAGGCTGTCGGGGCAAGCACTGCGAGTAGCAGCACCTACGAAAGGGCGGCACTGCGGCAGACGTGGGGGGGTGAGTGAGTGAGTGGCCAGCACCACGCCCCGGCCGCCTTTGTCTCCCCAGCGGCGACGTTTCCACACCAGGTCCGCACTTGAGGCCGAGCCGACCTGGGGCGGTGTGCCCAGGACCCGCTTCAGATCAAAACGTCGCCGGCGTTCGTGGCCGTGAGCAGGAATCCAACTCGGGCGGCCAGCTTCGTGGCGCAGCGCGGTAGCTGCGACGCTCGCAGAGCCACCGGGTTATGTTTCACTTTGAGTTTGAGCGGGAAAGCTCCCACCGAGCTTTCCAGCTCTTTTTTCAGAGGCGACCCCCGGCCATCACAAATGAGGGCAGCTCAACCGAGTGGCTTCGTCGTCGTCGTCGTCGTCGTCGCCGTCGTCGCGATCGTGCGGAAATTTGCAGCGGCAGCCAAACGCTGGAAATTCGCGTGGACGCTCATTCTAAAAGTGGAGGAGGGGGGGGAAAAAAAGGCGGAGGAGGACCCGGAGGGAAGAATCCACACAGGGAGGGAGAAACGCGCAGACTCCAAATAACAGCGGGCATCGTCAGGGTCGCGATCGAACTCACGGCCTCCTGTGTACCAGGCGAGGTAGTCAACATCCCCTACCCATCGCGGTGATGAGCGCGACATGCAAACTCCAAATATACAGGAGGTGTCATCAGGGTCAGGGATCGAACCCACAGACCTCCCGCACACCGGGCGAGGTAGTCGACATCTCCCTAGCCACAAACTCCAAATATCCAGCAGCAGCATCAGGAGTCAGTGGTCAGGGATCGAACCCACAGACCTCCCGCACACCGGGCGAGGTAGTCGACATCTCCCTAGCCACAAACTCCAAATATCCAGCAGCAGCATCAGGAGTCAGTGGTCAGGGATCGAACCCACAGACCTCCCGCACACCGGGCGAGGTAGTCGACATCTCCCTAGCCGCAAACTCCAAATATCCAGCAGCAGCATCAGGAGTCAGTGGTCAGGGATCGAACCCACAGACCTCCCGCACACCGGGCGAGGTAGTCCACATCTCCCTAGCCACAAACTCCAAATATCCAGCAGCAGCATCAGGAGTCAGTGGTCAGGGATCGAACCCACAGACCTCCCGCACACCGGGCGAGGTAGTCCACATCTCCCTAGCCACAAACTCCAAATATCCAGCAGCAGCATCAGGAGTCAGTGGTCAGGGATCGAACCCACAGACCTCCCGCACACCGGGCGAGGTAGTCGACATCTCCCTAGCCACAAACTCCAAATATCCAGCAGCAGCAGCATCAGGAGTCAGTGGTCAGGGATCGAACCCACAGACCTCCCGCACACCGGGCGAGGTAGTCGACATCTCCCTAGCCACAAACTCCAAATATCCAGCAGCAGCATCAGGAGTCAGTGGTCAGGGATGGAACCCACAGACCTCCCGCACACCGGGCGAGGTAGTCGACATCTCCCTAGCCACCGGCGCGGCCCTTTCCATCCGCTCTTACCCGAGCCGCTCCTTGCTCTCTTCCGGGCTCAGGCTGCGGAACTCGCGCGCCGCGTACGACCCCAGGATGGCGTCGTGGTCGGAGCCGAAGGGCCGGGCGTCGTCGCGGGCACCGTCGACGCCGCCGCGGGTCCCGGCGTGCCGCGGCTTCTCGTCCGCCGTGGGTTTTGCCGTCGCGAGGTTCGCCGTCGCCAGGAGCAGCGTGAGCAGCGCCGGAACCCACCGCGGCGGCGTCGTCGCCGTCGTCGCCGTCATCGCCGTCGTCGCCGCCGTCGCCGCTGTGCCGCGATGGAAGAGAGGAGGACAACGAGTGAGTGGTAGGGAGTGGAAGCAGGGGAGAGGGAGGGAGGGAGGGTAGGGAGAGAGGGAGGGTAGGGAGAGGAGAGAGGGAGGGTAGGGAGAGGAGAGAGGGAGGGTAGGGAGAGGAGAGAGGGAGGGTAGGGAGAGGAGAGAGGGAGGGGAGAGGAGGGTAGGGAGAGGAAAGAGGGAGGGGAGGGAGAGGAGAGAGGGAGGGGAGGGAGAGGAGGGAGGGAGGGTAGGGAGAGGAGAGAGAGGGTAGGGAGAGGAGAGAGGGAGGGTAGGGAGATGAGAGAGAGAGGGTAGGGAGAGGAGAGAGAGAGGGTAGGGAGAGGAGAGAGGGAGGGGAGGGAGAGGAGAGAGGGAGGGTAGGGAGAGGAGAGAGAGAGGGTAGGGAGAGGAGAGAGAGAGGGTAGGGAGAGGAGAGAGAGAGGGTAGGGAGAGGAGAGAGGGAGGGGAGGGAGAGGAGAGAGGGAGGGGAGGGAGAGGAGGGAGGGAGGGTAGGGAGAGGAGAGAGGGAGGGTAGGGAGAGGAGAGAGAGGGTAGGGAGAGGAGAGAGGGAGGGTAGGGAGAGGAGAGAGAGAGGGTAGGGAGAGGAGAGAGGGAGGGGAGGGAGAGGAGAGAGGGAGGGGAGGGAGAGGAGGGAGGGAGGGGAGGGAGAGGAGAGAGGGAGGGGAGGGAGAGGAGGGAGGGAGGGAGAGGAGAGAGGGAGGGAGAGGAGAGAGGGAGGGGAGGGAGAGGAGAGAGGGAGGGGAGGGAGAGGAGGGAGGGAGGGGAGGGAGGGAGAGGAGGGAGGGAGGGGAGGGAGAGGAGAGAGGGGCGGGAGGGGAGGGAGAGGAGAGAGGGGAGGGAGGGGAGGGAGAGGAGAGAGGGAGGGGAGGGAGAGGAGAGAGGGAGGGGAGGGAGAGGAGGGAGGGAGGGGAGGGAGGGAGAGGAGGGAGGGAGGGGAGGGAGAGGAGAGAGGGGAGGGAGGGGAGGGAGAGGAGAGAGGGAGGGGAGGGAGAGGAGAGAGGGAGGGTAGGGAGAGGAGGGAGGGAGAGGAGGGAGGGAGGGGAGGGAGAGGAGGGAGGGAGGGAGAGGAGGGAGGGAGACTTCAAGGCCCTGGTTTCTGCCAGAATTTGGCTGGAATTTCTTCACGCTTATTTGACGGTGGGGGGGGGGGAGGTGTGTCGCATCCTTTTTGACACGTGGGGCGACAGAGGGTGCTGTGTGCCACGTGACTGAAGGAGGGGATCCAGCAATGGGGTTTTTGAGGGTGCTACTTTTTTTTGTTTGCGTCCTGTGAACACAGCAGCACGCTATACATGTGGAGACCGGGTCGTATGTTGGATCTATGGGCCTCTGTGTGTGAGTCTGTGGGTCTGTGTGATTCTATGGGTCTGTGTGAATCTGTGGGTCTCTGTGTGAGTCTGTGGGTCTCTGTGTGAGTCTGTGGATCACTGTGTGAGTGTATGGGTCTCTGTGTGAGTCTATGGATCTCTGTGTGAGTCTATGACCTCTGTGTGAGTCTATGGATCTCTGTGTGAGTCTGTGCCTCTGTGCGAGTCTACGTGTCTCTGTGTGAGTCTATGGCTCTCTCTGAGCCTAAGGCTCTCTGTGAGAGTCTACGTGTCTCTGTGTGAGTCTGTGGGTCTCTGTGTGAGTCTGTGGGTCTCTGTGTGAGTCTGTGGATCTCTGTGTGAGTCTATGGGTCTCTGTGTGAGTCTATGGATCTCTGTGTGAGTCTATGGGTCTCTGTGTGAGTCTATGGATCTCTGTGTGAGTCTATGGGTCTCTGTGTGAGTCTACGTGTCTCTGTGTGAGTCTACGTGTCTCTGTGTGAGTCTAAGGCTCTCTGTGTGAGTATGTGGGTCTCTTTGTGAGTCTGTGGGTCACTGTGTGAGTCTAAGGCTCTCTGTGTGAGTATGTGGGTCTGTGTGAGTCTGTGGGTCTCTGTGTGTGAGTCTGTGGGTCTCTGTGTGTGAGTCTGTGGGTCTCTGTGTGGTGAGTCTGTGGGTCTCTGCGTGAGTCTATGGATCTCTGTGTGAGTCTATGTGTCTCTGTGCGAGTCTATGGATCTCTGTGTGAGTCTATGTGTCTCTGTGTGAGTCTATGGATTTCTGTGTGAGTTTATGGATCTCTGTGTGAGTCTATGTGTCTCTGTGTGAGTCTATGGGTCTCTGTGTGAGTCTATGGGTCTCTGTGTGAGTCTATGTGTCTCTGTGTGAGTCTATGGGTCTCTGTGTGAGTCTATGGGTCTCTGTGTGAGTCTATGTGTCTCTGTGTGAGTCTGTGGGTCTCTGTGTGAGTCTATGTGTCTCTGTGTGAGTCTATGGTTCTCTGTGTGAGTCTATGGGTCTCTGTGTGAGTCTATGTGTCTTTGTGTGAGTCTATGGGTCACTGTGTGAGCATATGGCTCTCTGTGAGAGTCTATGTGTCTCTGTGTGAGTCTATGGTTCTCTGTGTGAGTCTATGGGTCTCTGTGTGAGTCTATGTGTCTTTGTGTGAGTCTATGGGTCACTGTGTGAGCATATGGCTCTCTGTGTGAGTCTATGGGTCTCTGTGTGAGTCTATGGGTCTCTGTGTGAGTCTATGGGTCTCTGTGTGAGTCTATGGATCTCTATGTGAGTATGTATAAAGTGCGTTGAACTTCTTTCGCACCGTACGTAGCCAGCCGTGGCAAATCGGAGGTGCGTGGAGTTACGCGCGCACCTTGTCCACACGTTACAATCAATCGCATTTAGAAGTTTCATCTATCACCCCCACGGTGCCGGAAATTCCACGTTCCAGTACCGGGACCCGTATACTCCAATGCACCTTTTCAAGCATCTGCAACTCTCAATTGTCTAAACCATTCGGCCGTGCACGCGATAGGCGACGTTTCGGGCGACGATCCCCTTGCGTTAAAGCGTTCTATGATTTTAAACAAAACAAAAAAATATATATCAAATAAATACAATTAGATCGTTTTCTTTGGTTCTTTCGGTAAAGTCACGTAGAATGAGAATAAATAAATTGATAAAATAAAATAACATAACACAATAATATTCTCACGACGTTTCGGCCACAACACAAGCGGCACAGCGCTGGAGTTAAAGAGCCACGTTCAGATCACGACCTTTAAGCTGTGTCAGAAGAAACAAAGCGCCTTGACAAAGGAATTAGCATATAATTTAGCATTGAAATGGCTGAGTGATTAGCTTGTAACTGGTCACAGAAATAGCTAAATTCTATGCTATTTCAATGCTAAATTATATGCTAATTCCTTTGTCAAGGGGTGCCTCTGCGGATGTGTATGCTTTAACTTTTAACATAGCTATTTCTGTGACCAGTCACAAGCTAATCACTCAGCCATTTCAATGCTAAACTATATGCTAATTCCTTTGTCAAGGCGCTTTGTTTCCTCTCACACAGCTTAAAGGTCGTGATCTGAACGTGGCTCTTTCACTCCAGCGCTGTCCTACCAGACAGTCTCGTCCCTTCACCTGATGAAGGCCGCTTGTGTTGTGGCCGAAACGTCGTGAGAATATTACTGTGTTATGTTATTTTATTTTATCAATTTATTATTTTATTCTCATTCTACGTGACTTTACCGAAAGAACCAAAGAAGATGAATCATTGCAGTCACGAAAGCTTTAAATCTTTAAGCTTTAATTTTAAGTCGTAACAACGCTCGATTCTCTGCCTCGTTAAACTTCTCGTTTTGATTTAAAGCTTTCGTGACTGCAGTGATTCATATTCTCGGTTCTTTCGGTAAAATCACCACGTAGAAGGGAAACAATAAAATAATAATATTGTTTTATATATTTTTTTATTTTATTGTTTCCCTTCTACGCGACTTTACCGAAAGAACCAAGAATATAAACTACTCTCGTTATGAACGTTCAGGAGTTGGTACAACCACAACAACAACAAAGTCGTAAATAAAACTCACGGTAATTCCTCAGAAGTCGTCGGATTAAGTTAACTTTTAGTTTGCTTTAGCGCTCGCTCCACTAACCCCGTTACATTTAGCGATCTGAACCATTCAACACACGGGCTACGAACCCACCAATAGGATCGCTCCTTGCAAAGGTTACACGGTGGGAGGGGGGGGAGGTGCCGAATGAAATCGGCTCTGCGATTGGTCAGAATCATAAGCGGGTGGGGGGGGGTCAGGCCCATCCGCGTCGCCGATTGGCTTAGCGGTGTCGACGTGGGGTTATGCGAGGCGGTCTCTGCCCCTTCTGGCAGCCATTTTTATCTTCTGAAAATTATTCTGGAAGATGCGTTTTTTTATTCTTCTGGAAGATGTAATTTTAATCTGGAAGATGTATTTATATTCTGGAAGATATCATTTTAATCTGGGATATTTATATTTGATATTCTGGAAGATATATTTTTTATCTGGAATACTTATTTTATATTCTGGAAGGTATAATTTAAATCTAGCAATACTTATTTTATATTCTGGAAGATATAATTTTAATCTGGAATACTTATTGGATATTCTGGAAGATATTATTTTAATCTGGAAGATGTATTTTATCTTCTGGAAGATATTTTAATCGGGAATGTTTATATTTGATATTCTGGAAGATATAATTTTTTATCTGGAATACTTATTTTATATTCTGGAAGGTATAATTTAAATATAGGAATACTTATTTAATATTCTGGAAGATATAATTTTAATCTGGAATACTTATTTTATATTCTGTAAGGTATAATTTTAATCTGGAATACTTATTTAATCTTCTGGAAGATACAATTTTAATCTGGAATACTTATTTAATTTTCTGGAAGATACAATTTTAATCTGGAATACATATTTTATCTTCTGGAAGGTATAATTTTAATCTGGAATACTTATTTTATCTTCTGGAAGATATAATTTTAATCTAGAATACTTATTTTATATTCTGGAAGATATAATTTTAATCTGGAATACATATTTTATATTCTGGATGATATAATTTTAATCTGGAATACTTATTTAATCTTCTGGAAGATACAATTTTAATCTGGAATACTTATTTTATCTTCTGGATGATATAATTTTAATCTGGAATACTTATTTTATCTTCTGGAAGGTATAATTTTAATCTGGAATACTTATTGTATCTTCTGGATGATATAATTTTAATCTGGAATACTTATTTTATATTCTGGAAGGTATAATTTTAATCTGGAATACTTATTGTATCTTCTGGAAGATATAATTTTAATCTGGAATACTTATTTAATCTTCTGGAAGGTATAATTTTAATCTGGAATACTTATTTTCTATTCTGGATGATATAATTTTACTCTGGAATACTTATTTTATATTCTGGAAGGTATAATTTTAATCTGGAATACTTATTTTATATTCTGGAAGGTATAATTTTAATCTAGAATACTTATTTTATCTTCTGGAAGGTATAATTTTAATTTGGAATACTTATTTTATCTTCTGGATGATATAATTTTGATCTGGAATACTTGTTTTATATTCTGGAAGATATAATTTTAATCTGGAATACTTATTTTATCTTCTGGAAGGTATAATTTTAATCTGGAATACTTATTTTATCTTCTGGATGATATAATTTTAATCTGGAATACTTATTGTATCTTCTGGATGATATAATTTTAATCTGGAATACTTATTTAATCTTCTGGAAGGTATAATTTTAATCTGGAATACTTATTTAATCTTCTGGATGATATAATTTTAATCTGGAATACTTATTTTATCTTCTGGATGATATAATTTTAATCTGGAATACTTATTTAATCTTCTGGAAGATACAATTTTAATCTGGAATACTTATTTTATCTTCTGGATGATATAATTTTAATCTGGAATACTTATTTAATCTTCTGGAAGGTATAATTTTAATCTGGAATACTTATTGTATCTTCTGGAAGGTATAATTTTAATCTGGAATACTTATTGTATCTTCTGGAAGATATAATTTTATTCTGGAATACTTATTTTATCTTCTGGAAGGTATAATTTTAATCTGGAATACTTATTGTATCTTCTGGATGATATAATTTTAATCTGGAATACTTATTTTATATTCTGGAAGGTATAATTTTAATCTGGAATACTTATTTATCTTCTGGAAGATATAATTTTAATCTGGAATACTTATTTAATCTTCTGGAAGGTATAATTTTAATCTGGAATACTTATTGTATCTTCTGGAAGGTATAATTTTAATCTGGAATACTTATTTTCTATTCTGGATGATATAATTTTACTCTGGAATACTTATTTTATATTCTGGAAGGTATAATTTTAATCTGGAATACTTATTTAATCTTCTGGAAGGTATAATTTTAATCTGGAATACTTATTTAATCTTCTGGAAGATAATTTTAATCTGGAATACTTATTTTATCTTCTGGAAGATAATTTTAATCTGGAATACTTATTTAATCTTCTGTAAGGTATAATTTTAATCTGGAATACGTATTTTATCTTCTGGAAGGTATAATTTTAATCTGGAATACTTATTTTATCTTCTGGAAGATATAATTTTAATCTGGAATACTTATTTTATATTCTGGAAGATATAATTTTAATCTGGAATACATATTTTATATTCTGGATGATATAATTTTAATCTGGAATACTTATTTAATCTTCTGGAAGATACAATTTTAATCTGGAATACTTATTTTATCTTCTGGATGATATAATTTTAATCTGGAATACTTATTTTATCTTCTGGAAGGTATAATTTTAATCTGGAATACTTATTGTATCTTCTGGATGATATAATTTTAATCTGGAATACTTATTTTATATTCTGGAAGGTATAATTTTAATCTGGAATACTTATTGTATCTTCTGGAAGATATAATTTTAATCTGGAATACTTATTTAATCTTCTGGAAGGTATAATTTTAATCTGGAATACTTATTTTCTATTCTGGATGATATAATTTTACTCTGGAATACTTATTTTATATTCTGGAAGGTATAATTTTAATCTGGAATACTTATTTTATATTCTGGAAGGTATAATTTTAATCTAGAATACTTATTTTATCTTCTGGAAGGTATAATTTTAATTTGGAATACTTATTTTATCTTCTGGATGATATAATTTTGATCTGGAATACTTGTTTTATATTCTGGAAGATATAATTTTAATCTGGAATACTTATTTTATCTTCTGGAAGGTATAATTTTAATCTGGAATACTTATTTTATCTTCTGGATGATAATTTTAATCTGGAATACTTATTTTATCTTCTGGAAGATAATTTTAATCTGGAATACTTATTTAATCTTCTGTAAGGTATAATTTTAATCTGGAATACGTATTTTATCTTCTGGAAGGTATAATTTTAATCTGGAATACTTATTTAATCTTCTGGAAGGTATAATTTTAATCTGGAATACTTATTTTTATCTTCTGGAAGGTATAATTTTAATCTGGAATACTTATTTTCTATTCTGGATGATATAATTTTACTCTGGAATACTTATTTTATCTTCTGGAAGATATAATTTTAATCTGGAATACTTATTTTATCTTCTGGAAGATATAATTTTAATCTGGAATACTTATTTTATATTCTGGAAGGTATAATTTTAATCTGGAATACTTATTTTATATTCTGGAAGGTATAATTTTAATCTAGAATACTTATTTTATATTCTGGAAGGTATTATTTTAATCTGGAATACTTATCTTATATTTTGGAAGGTATAATTTTAATCTAGAATACTTATTTTATCTTCTGGAAGGTATAATTTTAATTTGGAATACTTATTTTATCTTCTGGATTATATAATTTTGATCTGGAATACTTATTTTATATTCTGGAAGGTTTAATTTTAATCTGGAATACGTATTTTATCTTTTGGAAGATCACATTTTATTTTATGTTATATTTACTTTTTTCCGGAAGATATATTTTATATACTTAGCTCTTTCGGTAAAGTCACGTTGTGTTATTGTCGAAACGTCGTGAGAATTTTTATTGTTTTATATATATTTTATTATTTTATTGTTTCCCTTCAACGTAACTTTACCGAAAGAGCTAAGAATATGAATTACTGCAGTCTCGAAAGCTTTAACTCAAAATATATTTTATATTTTGGGAACTATATTTGATATTCATCTTCCGGAAGATATCTACTAATCTTCTTCTTCCGGAAGTTGAGCCTACCCACACCGGATTCCTGCCTCTCCCGCCACCCAAAAAACAGGGGGTAGAGCTTGCATCTTCTTCTTCTGGAAGATCTCTACCCGAATCTCAGTGGGAGGGGGTGTGTGGGGCGCCCAATGCATTTGATCGTCTTCCGGAAGACGGAAGAGGCACCTACAAAACAAATGGTAGCGCATTCCTCTTCCTCTGCTGGAATATATCTACCCGAATCTCGGTGGCGCGCCCAATGCATATGATACTCTTCCGGAAGACGGAAGAGGCACAACAATAAAACGCGTTGCTTGCTTTCCCATCAGCAACGTGCCTGCAAACCTCCACGTGTGAGCCGATGTTGTTGGTGTGACGATGATATCGATTATATCATCTTTATAATCATCCGTGACGGATCATATCGATTATATAATCTTTATAATCGTTCCGTGCCGAACCCCCACACGGTTTAACTTTATTATTGTGCGGAGAAATTGAGCTTTAAAAACTGTCTGGCTGTTTTGTTCGTGTTTCTCTCCTTGTGATGGAACTTTGTAGGATGAACGTTGAGATTGATAAGGGGCGCGGGGTGACCAATAAGGATCTGAGTTAGTCTGTAGTAAGGTAGGGCACTGATAAGGGGTTGACAGGTTTGTGGTGGTGAGTGTAGTGGTGAGTGTATTAGTAGTGAGTGTACTAGTGGTGAGTGTACTAGTGGTGAGTGTACTAGTGGTGAGTGTACTAGTGGTGAGTGTACTAGTGGTGTGTGTACTAGTGGTGAGTGTACTAGTGGTGAGTGTACTAGTGGTGAATGTGTTGGTGAGTATACTAATGGTGAGTGTAGTGGTGAGTGTACAAGTAGTGAGTGTACTAGTGGTGAGTGTAGTAGTGAGTGTACTAGTAGTGAGTGTACTAGTGGTGAGTGTAGTGGTGAGTGTACTAGTAGTGAGTGTAGTGGTGAGTGTACTAGTAGTGAGTGTACTAGTGGTGAGTGTAGTGGTGAGTGTACTAGTAGTGAGTGTACTACTGGTTCTTCACGTTCTGCAGATGTAGATGTCACTGGTTCTTCATGTTCTGCAGATGTAGATGCCACTAGTTCTTCATGTTCTGCAGATGTAGATGCCACTGGTTCTTCATCTTCTGCAGATGTAGATGCCACTGGTTCTTCACGTTCTGTAGATGTAGATGCCACTGGTTCTTCACGTTTTGCAGATGTAGATGTCACTGGTTCTTCACGTTCTGCAGATGAAGATGCCACTGGTTCTTCACGTTCTGCAGATGTAGATGCCACTGGTTCTTCACATTCTGCAGATGTAGATGCCACTGGTTCTTCACGTTCTGTAGATGTAGATGCCACTGGTTCTTCACGTTTTGCAGATGTAGATGCCACTGGTTCTTCATCTTCTGCAGATGTAGATGCCACTGGTTCTTCACGTTCTGTAGATGTAGATGCCACTGGTTCTTCACGTTCTGCAGATGTAGATGCCACTGGTTCTTCACGTTCTGCAGATGTAGATGCCACTGGTTCTTCACGTTCTGTAGATGCCACTGGTTCTTCACGTTCTGCAGATGTAGATGCCACTGGTTATTCACGTTCTGCAGATGTAGATGCCACTGGTTCTTCACGTTCTGCAGAAGTAAATGCCACTGGTTCTTCACGTTCTGCAGATGTAGATGCCACTGGTTATTCACGTTCTGTTGATGTAGATGCCACTGGTTCTTCACGTTCTGCAGATGCCACGTAGAAGCCACTGGTTCTTCACGTTCTGCAGATGTAGATGCCGCTGGTTCTTCACGTTCTGCAGATGTAGATGCCACTGGTTCTTCACGTTCTGTAGATGTAGATGCCACTGGTTCTTCACGTTCTGTAGATGTAGATGCCACCACCGCCATCTATTGCGCGGTGGTTGAACTTATGACTCTCGGTCCGAACTGGCAACTGGACGTACGGACCAGGTTTGTTCGTATCTCTGAAAGTTCGTAAGTGGAGGAGTCCCTGTATTGCAAAGTTCATTGATGTAACCAGGTGAGAGCCATTTGAGACGGATAGTTTGTTGTGACAGACGTCGTTTTATTCATTGTAACAAAACTAGTTTAGTTTTAGCAGTTTCTGCTCGAGTGTGCTGAACCAGTGTCATGCCCCGCCTCCCACTTGTGCCTTTTTCACGTCTTCAGAAAACCGGACGACAACAACAACAACCAACAACAACAACACAACAATGCTGCATCCTGAAGTCTGCGTTCAGCAGAAAATCCCCTGCGTCTTCACGGTCTCCGTGTTTCCCTGCCCCGCGTCAAAACGGCGCGACCAGGCGAGTGACACGCCTCCACGTGCCGTGCCGGGCCGTGCCGGGCCGTGCCGGGCCGAGCCAGCACCGGCACGGCCCTCACGGCAAGGCCGCCACCGTTGGTTTTTCCACACGGCAGAAGCCGGGGCTCGTGTGCTTCGCTCGACGGCACGCACGCACACAAAGACAAAGATCCCCCGTGTGTAGCCTCAACAGACTGTTGGGGCAAGTGCTGTTGTAGCGAGCACCTACGAAGGCCGGAACGGCACACGAGGGGGTGGGTGGCCAGCACCACGCCCAGCCGCCTTTGTCTCCTCCCCCAGTGGCGATGTTTTTACGCACCGCACCGGGTACTCGTTTGAGGCTGAGTCGACCTAGCGGAGGCCCCAAGGACCGGTTCAGATAATCGTCACCGGTTGTGTTGGCCGTGAGCGGGAATCGAACTCGGGTCACAGCCGGGTTCGTAGCGCAGCGTGTGCACACGCACGCACACACGCACACACACACGCACACACGCACACACACACGCACACACACACGCTCGCACACGCGCACAGACACACACACACACTCACGCTCGCACACACACACACGCACACACTCGCACACACGCTCGCCCACGCACACACACACGCTCGCACACACACGCACACACACACACACACATGCATGCACACACACGCACACACGCGCACAGACACACACACACACTCACGCTCGCACACACGCACACACGTGCGGCGTTAACGAGCGGAGACGGCGTTATGGCTTTGACAAGGTGCTCGCTCTCCACACTTACCCCTCAACGGCTTTGCTAAATGCTACACGGGGGGCGGGACGATCTTTTATCTTTGGTTTTGTTTCGCGTGTGTGTCTGTGCGCGTGTGTGTGTGTGTGAGCGCGTGTGTCCGTGTGTGTGTACGCATGTGTGTGTGTGTGCGCGTGTGTGCGTGTGTGCGCGAGTGCGTGCGCGTGTGTGCGTATACGTACGTGCGTGTGTACGCGCACGTGTGTGTGTGTACATGTGTGTGTGTGTACGCGTGTGTGTGTGTGTGTGTGCGTGCAGCCGTTTAAAGTCTTGGCTACTGAGGAGTTGAACCCGGACGCCGTAGAGTCTGGGGTCGCAGCCGCCGTGGCCACCGAGAAGGTGGACGGCACGTGCTGCTATGTGACCGAGCGCGCAGGTAAAGAATGGAGCCGCGGCCGTGGTCCATCCGCTGCTGGATGGAGGCGTCCCCTAGCCACTGCCACCACCTGTGAGAGTGTGAGTGGGTGAGTGGGTGAATGAGTGGGTGAGTAGGTGGGTGAGTATGTTGGTGAGTGGGTGAGTGGGCGAGTAGGTGGGTGAGTTGGCAAGTGAGTGGGTGGGTTGGTGGGTGAGTGGGCGAATAGGTGGGTGAGTTGGTGGGTGAGTGGGCGAATAGGTGGGTGAGTTGGTGAGTAAGTGGGTGAGTAGGTGGGTGAGTGGGTGGGTGAGTGAGTGGGCGAGTAGGTGGGTGAGTGGGCGAATCGGTGGGTGAGTTGTCGAGTGAGTGGGTGGGTGCGTGGGTGAGTTAGCATGTGAATGGGTGAGTTGGCATGTAGGTGGGTGAGTTGGCATGTAGGTGGGTGAGTTGGCGAGTGAGTGGGTGAGTAGGTGCCTAAGTGGGCGAGTAAGTGCCTGAGTGGGCGAGTAGGTGGGTGAGTTGGCGAGTGAGTGGGTTAGTAGGTGGGTGAGTTGTCGAGTGAGTGGGTGAGTAGTTAGGTGAGTTGGTGAGTGAGTGGGTGAGTGAGTGGGTGAGTTGTCGAGTGAGTGGGTGAGTAGGTAGGTGAGTTGTCGAGTGAGTGGGTGAGTTGGTGAGTGAGTAGGTGAGTGAGTTGGCGAGTGAGTGGGTGGGTGAGTTGGCGAGTGAGTGGATGAGTAGGTGGGTGATTGGGTGAGTGGGCGAGTAGGCGGGTGATTTGGCAAGTGAGTGGGTGAGTAGGTGAATAGGTGGGCGAGTGAGTGGGTGAGTAGGTGAATAGGTGGGCGAGTTTGCGAGTGAGTGGGTGAGTAGGTTGGCGAGGGGGTGAATCGGTGGGCGAGTTGGCGAGTGAGTGGGTGAGTAGGTGGGTGAGTTGATGAGTGGGTTTGTAGGTGGGTGAGTCGGTAAATTGGCCTTCACCCCTCTGTCTAGTCCTGCCCCGTTTACCCAACTGGTTCCGTTTATTTCCATGCTTTCCATACGCGGTGGGGCTCTACGGATGAAACACGCCGCCTGCAAAATTATTATTATTGTGACACTGGAAGTTTGCATCGTTTTGTTATCATCATTCGGGACACTGATGCGACGGATAGAGGTCATTACACAGATGTGTCGTGTGCACGCGCACCACCGTACGTAGCCAACCGTGCCCAGCGGAGGTGCTGCGGGAAGGACAACAACAACAACGACAAGGAGCAGTTCTAAAGACATTGGTTCGTCGGTGTCGACGACGATTTCCAAGTGGCGTCGCAGCTCCCAGCGGCCTCCCAGTATTGGAAGGGAAGAGCGTTCCAGACGGCCGCAGACGCAGCGCGATCTGAAAGCGCCGCGGTGGCCGTCGTTGCTTGATAGCCAGCCACAGGTGTAGTGTCATGTACAGTATATGTATAGTGTAGTGTATAGTGTAGTATGTAGTGTATAGTGTAGTGTATAGTAGTGTAGTGTATAGTAGTGTATAGTGTATTGTAGTGTTTAGTAGTGTAGTGTATAGTGTAGTGTATAGTGTAGTGTATAGTGTAGTGTATAGTAGTGTAGTGTATAGTAGTGTAGTGTATAGTAGTGTAGTGTAGTAGTGTATAATAGAGTAGTGTAGTGTATAGTGTAGTGTGTAGTAGTGTAGTATATATTGTAGTGTGTATAGTAGTGTAGTGTGTAGTAGTGTAGTGTATAGTAGTGTATAGTGTAGTGTATAGTAGTGTATAGTGTAGTATATAGTGTATAGTAGTGTACTGTATAGTGTAGTATGTAGTGTATAGTATTGCAGTGTATAGTGTAGTATGTAGTGTACAGTGTAGTGTATTGTAGTGTATAGTGTAGTATATAGTGTAGTATGTAGTGTATAGTAGTGTAGTGTATTGTAGTGTATAGTGTAGTGTATAGTAGTGTAGTGTATAGTGTCATGTATAGTAGTGTATAGTAGTGTCTAGTGTAGTGTATAGTGTAGTGTATAGTAGTGTAGTGTATAGTTTAGTGTATAGTAGTGTATAGTGTAGTGTATAGTAGTGTAGTCTGTAGTGTACTGTAGTGTACAGTAGTGTATAGTGCAGTGTATAGTAGTGTAGTGTAGTAGTGTATAATAGACTAGTGTAGTGTATAGTTGCGTAGTGTATAGCAGTGTAGTGTATAGTAGTGTATAGTGTGGTATAGTAGTGTAGTGTATAGTAGTGTAGTGTATAGTGTGTTTAGTGTAATGTTTAGTGTAGTGTATAGTAGTGTATAGTGTGGTATAGTAGTGTAGTGTATAGTAATGTAGTGTATAGTGTGGTATAGTAGTGTAGTGTGTATAGTAGTGTAGTGTATAGTGTGGTATAGTAGTGTATAGTGTGGTATAGTAGTGTAGTGTATAATAGTGTAGTGTAATGTGTATTGTGTAGTGTATAGTAGTGTAGTGTATAGTGTGGTATAGTAGTGTATAGTAGTGTAGTGAAGTGTATATTAGTTGTAGTGTATAATAGTGTAGTGTATAGTGTACTAGTGAATTGTATAGTGTGGTATAGTAGTGTATAATGCATTGTATAGTGTAGTGCAGGGGTCGGGAACCTTTTTGGCTGAGAGAGCCATGAAAGCCACATTTTAAAATACATTTCCGTGAGAGCCATATAATATTTTTTTAAGACTGAATACAACTAAATTCGTGTATCTTTAACTAAGATCACCAATTTTAGAATATAATAAGTCTCTGAATGTATCCTTTTTAATAACGTTATACCAACAACCAATAATAAATAAAATACTTCTTACCATTAATGCGACTTCTGGTGCTGCATGGTTTTGCTGATGGCTTTGTAGTCTGGTTGATACGTGGTGAGGTTAAGCTTCATGCAGGCGTTGAGGCTTTCATCCGTTAAACGGGATCGTAGGTTGGTCTTGATGTTTTTTAGATGTGAGAACGACTGCTCACATGAATACGTAGAACCAAACATGGTCAGTAAGCAATACTCACACACGCTGCAGTGTGTGGTATGTGACAGGAAGCACGTTCCATGTTTTGACAATCAGCTGGTCTGCGGGTTGAAGTTTTTGTCATTTCTGTCCACTTGTGTTTGCTCACCAGCTCTGCTTGCTGTCGTTCAAGTCTTTCCAAATCTTCATTCAGTGACTTGAACTTATTCACCCACATGTCTGAGGCCTTCAGGTCAGCAGCTTCCAGATCAAAATCTCTGATGGAGACACCAGGGATGTAACTCAGGTCGGCTTTGTCCACTGCACACTCGTGTGGATGAGTGATGGACTTGAAAAGATGAGTGTGCTCACGAACATTCTCCAAAGCGTGCTCTGAATGACTGCCGGTGATCAGATGTGAAGCCAGCTAGCTGCTGGAGATCAAAATGTTGAACGGGGTCACTTGCTGTGCACGCATCTTTAAATTCTCTCAGTTTTTCAAAGTGCAGTAAACGACCTGTTTCAATATCCACGATGAAGAGTTCCAGCTTGTTTTCAAATGCAAACACTGCTTGTTGAAGGGATAAGACTGTATTTCCAATGCCTTGCATTTTCACATTGAGCTGGTTCAGATGTCCAGTCATGTCCACAAGATAGTACGACTTCAGGAGCCACTCAGGTGTTAGCTAGCCCAGGATGCTCGACATCTTTCATTTCAAGAAAAGTCCGGATTTCGCTCAGGCAAGCCGCAAAACGGCTGAGCACCTTCCCTCTTGACAACCACAACGCACTTTGCTGTGCAAAAGCAGAATGGGATGATGATTCCCAACTTCATCCGGCAGTGTTTTAAACTGGCGATCGTTTAAAGCTCGGGCAACAATAAAGTTGACCACCCAAATGATCAGTGACATCACCTCGCCAAGCCGCTCGCCACACATTAGAGCACAAAGCTCCTCCTGATGTAGAATGCAGTGAAGACTTAGGATTGCTCTTTTTGTCATGTTGACGAAGAGGTGCTACAAATCCTCTGTTTTTCCCCACCGTACACGGGGCACCGTCAGTACACACCGAAATAAGCTTATCCATATTCTTAGCTCTTTCGGTAAAGTCACGTTGAAGGGAAACAATAAAATAATAAAATATATATAAAACAATAAAAATTATCACGACGTTTCGACCATAACACAAACGGTCGTCATCAGGTGTGTCGATTTGCATTAAATAAACAAACCGTTTTAAAATAAATAAATTAATGTGGACCGACACAAAAGCTTTAAATCAAAATATAAGCTTATCCATCGGTGTAGATTTTTTTCTTTCGCGAACTCGATGAAAGACTTGAATAGATCCTCCTCCCCTCTCGTTGACCCTTTCATTGGCAAGTCAGCAAGACTTTCCTCACGCGGTGTGTCACCTGCAGCGTACCTTGCAATCGCACTGAACTGGGATGAATGACTTACGTCCGTTGACTCATCCAAAGCGAGGGAACAGTATGGAGCAGCATTTATGTCCTTCGCTTGTGCTCCCTCCACTTGATTTGCCATCATTACGGTACGCTCGTGAGCAGTTTTTGCCGACAGAGGCGTGTCTTTTATTCGTTTGATCATCTTGTCTTCATCCGAAAAGTCGTCAAAACGTTGGTTGGCCACATCAAGCCGTGAATGTGTTGGCATACTCGCCATCTGTGAAATGGCTTTGCCGTTCCCTCACAATTGCTAAAGGACCAGCAAAGCTAGCCGAATTCCCGTCACCTTGTCTGGTGCATACACGGAGTTGCTGCTGACTAGCTTGCGCCCTGGACAGTAGCTCTTGGCGCATGCCTTCTTTCTGCTGTCCCCCGCTGGATATTTCGATGCAGATGCAGCATGGCGTGTGCCGAAGTGCCGCTCTATATTTGACCGTTTCATCGATTAAATTTTATCACTGCATGTCAGACGCACCGCAGAACCTTCCCTCTCTCTCTCCACAAAGGCGAATTCTTCCGTCCATTCGTGCTGAACTGTGCGGTACTCCTCATCGTTTTTTTCATTTCGCCATCTTCATCAAAAGGGATTTGCTCTGCATACATTAGCTAACTGACTGTTGGATTAAAAGGACGGAACTTTACTTCTTGACCTCACAACGACCCCTAGGCTACCGCATTATCCAATAAAAATGGAGTTTTGGTGTCGGACAGCCGGGATTGGCTCCAGCCACCTGCAACCCTGAGCAGGAGCGGTAGAAAATGGATGGATGGATTAAAATGTGTGAGAATGTTTTATATTTTAAACGTTATTTTTAACACTGTGATTTCAGTAATGTCTTACTTTAATGTCAGCGGAATTATTCACTACTTATGTTAAGAAACGTCAGCTAAGATTTATTTGCGAGCCAGATGCAGTCATCAAAAGAGCCAAATCTGGCTCACGAGCCATCGGTTGCTGACCCCTGGTGTAGTGTAGTGTATAGTGTAGTGTATAGTAATGTAGTGTATAGTAATGTGTATAGTAGTGTAGTGTATGGTGTAGTGTATAGTAATGTAGTGTATAGTAATGTAGTGTATAGTGTAGTGTATAGTAATATAGTGTATAGTAGTGTAGTGTATTGTGTAGTGTATAGTAATGTAGTGTATAGTGTAGTGTGTAGTAATATAGTGTATAGTAGTGTAGTGTATTGTGTAGTGTATAGTAATGTAGTGTATAGTAATGTAGTGTATGGTGTAGTGTATGGTAATGTAGTGTATAGTAATGTAGTGTATATTGTAGTGTATAGTAGTGTAGTGTATAGTAATGTAGTGTATATTGTAGTGTATAGTAGTGTAGTGTATAGTAATGTAGTGTATAGTGTAGTGTACAGTGTAGTAGTGTAGTGTGTAGTAGTGTATAGTAATGTAGTGTATAGTGTAGTGTATAGTGTGGTGTATAGTAATGTAGTGTATAGTCTGGTGTATAGTAATGTAGTGTATAGTAATGTAGTGTATAGTGTAGTGTATAGTAATGTAGTGTGTAGTGTATCGTAATGTAGTGTATAGTGTTGTTTATAGTGTAGTGTATAGTAATGTAGTGTATAGTAGTGTAGTGTATAGTAATGTAGTGTATAGTAATGTGTATAGTAATGTAGTGTAGTGTTTAGTGTAGTGTATAGTGTGGTATAGTAGTGTATAGTGTAGTCACTACACTATACACTACACTGTAGTGTATAGTGTAGTGTATAGTAATGTAGTGTATAGTGTAGTGTATAGTAATGTAGTGTATAGCGTGGTGTATAGTAATGTAGTGTATAGTGTAGTGTATAGTAATGTAGTGTGTAGTGTATCGTAATGTAGTGTATAGTAGTGTAGTGTTTAGTAATGTAGTGTATAGTAATGTAGTGTATAGTGTAGTGTATAGTAATGTAGTGTGTAGTGTATCGTAATGTAGTGTATAGTGTTGTTTATAGTGTAGTGTATAGTAATGTAGTGTATAGTAGTGTAGTGTATAGTAATGTAATGTATAGTAATGTGTATAGTAATGTGTATAGTAATGTAGTGTAGTGTGTAGTGTAGTGTATAGTGTGGTATAGTAGTGTATAGTGTAGTCACTACACTATACACTACACTGTAGTGTATAGTGTAGTGTATAGTAATGTAGTGTATAGTGTAGTGTATAGTAATGTAGTGTATAAAGTGGTGTATAGTAATGTAGTGTATAGTGTAGTGTATAGTAATGTAGTGTGTAGTGTATCGTAATGTAGTGTATAGTAGTGTAGTGTTTAGTAATGTAGTGTATAGTAATGTGTATAGTGTAGTGTATAGTAATGTAGTGTATAGTAATGTAGTGTATAGTGTAGTGTATAGTAATGTAGTGTGTAGTGTATCGTAATGTAGTGTATAGTGTTGTTTATAGTGTAGTGTATAGTAATGTAGTGTATAGTAGTGTAGTGTATAGTAATGTAATGTATAGTAATGTTTATAGTAATGTAGTGTAGTGTGTAGTGTATAGTGTGGTATAGTAGTGTATAGTGTAGTCACTACACTATACACTACACTGTAGTGTATAGTGTAGTGTATAGTAATGTAGTGTATAGTGTAGTGTATAGTAATGTAGTGTATAGTGTAGTGTATAGTGTAGTGTATAGTAATGTAGTGTGTAGTGTATCGTAATGTAGTGTATAGTAGTGTAGTGTTTAGTAATGTAGTGTATAGTGTAGTGTATAGTGTAGTGTATAGTAATGTAGTGTATAGTAATGTAGTGTATAGTAATGTAGTGTAGTGTTTAGTGTAGTGTATAGTGTGGTATAGTAGTGTATAGTGTAGTCACTACACTACTATACACTACACTGTAGTGTATAGTGTAGTGTATAGTAATGTAGTGTATAGTGTAGCGTATAGTGCAGCTCATTGTGCACTTGCCCCCACGGTGTGCCGAGGCCACACGGGGGATCTTTGCCTGTGTGTGTGCGTGGCCAGGGGCGGCCTGCCTGTGGGCTCGGCTCGACAGGAAACCCAACAGGGCTGCCGCCCGACGATTCGCTGCCCACCGAGCGGCCAAGCACCTAGCGGGTCAGTCGCACGCCGTCATTTTTCACTGCCGTCAAACTCGCCTTCACCGCGTGGCCTCGCCCGTCACTTGGATTCTTGCCTTGGATTAGTACGCGGCCGATTGCGGAGGGCGGGGGTGGGTGGGTGGGGGTGGGCGGGGATGCGTGACGTCAGCGGGCATGCGGGTGACGTCACAGATGTGACGTCACAGATGTGACGTCACAGACGTGACGTCACAGGTGTGACGTCACAGATGTGACGTCACAGACGTGACGTCACCCGCTCACTTGCCGTGCAATGTGATACATCTATTGTTGTGCCCTCCCCCAAGATACAAAAGTCTTATTTGTGTGAAGTCACATCGAATGAGAATAATATAATGAATCGATGAAGTAACGCGATAAAATTCTCACGACGTTTCGGCCACAACACAAGCGGCCTTCATCAGGTGAAGGGACGAGACTGTCTGGTAGGACAGCGCTGGAGGACAGCGCTCCAGACGGTCTCGTCCCTTCACCTGATGAAGGCCACTTGTGTTGTGGCCGAAACGTCGTGAGAATTTTATTGTGTTATTTTATTTTATCAATTTATTATTTTATTCTCATTCTACGTGACTTTACCGAAAGAACCAAAGAAGATGAATCCTTGCAGTCACGAAAGCTTTAAATCGAAATCTATTTTTATGCTTTTTTCATTGTGTATAGTCTGGAAGCTACCCACATGCCAAATTTCAAGTTTGTTGCATGTCGGAAAGTTCGCTCAACATTTCAAACAGACACACGTATTCACAACTTTCCCTTTCATATATATAGATATAGATAAAATAATAAAGTAGGTGGAGATAAATGTTTATTTTTAAATGCTTTTATTTCTCTATGTAAAAAAGCTCGTTTATTATGTAACGTTATCTCCCCTCACTTACCATCGCTTCCCTGATCTTGCATACACTCTCTGCTCACTGTACACGCTTCCCGCGTGCTTCCTCGCGGCTCCCCGGTGCTTCCTGATTGCTCCCCCCGTGCTTCCTGATTGCTCCCCCCGTGCTTCCCGATTGCTCCCCCCATGCTTCCCGCCTGCTTCCCCCATGCTTCCTGATTGCTCCCCCATGCTTCCTGATTGCTCCCCCCATGCTTCCTGATTGCTCCCCCCGTGCTTCCTGATTGCTCCCCCCATGCTTCCCGCCTGCTTCCCCCATGCTTCCTGATTGCTCCCCCCATGCTTCCTGCCTGCTCCCCCCGTGCTTCCTGATTGCTCCCCCCGTGCTTCCTGATTGCTCCCCCCATGCTTCCTGATTGCTCCCCCCGTGCTTCCTGATTGCTCCCCCCATGCTTCCCTGATTGCTCCTCCCATGCTTCCTGATTGCTCCCCCCATGCTTCCTGATTGCTCCCCCCGTGCTTCCTGATTGCTCCCCCCATGCTTCCTGATTGCTCCCCCATGCTTCCTGATTGCTCCCCCCATGCTTCCTGATTGCTCCCCCCGTGCTTCCTGATTGCTCCCCCCATGCTTCCCTGATTGCTCCTCCCATGCTTCCTGATTGCTCCCCCCATGCTTCCTGATTGCTCCCCTCATGCTTCCTGATTGCTCCCCCCGTGCTTCCTGATTGCTCCCCCCATGCTTCCTGATTGCTCCCCCCGTGCTTCCTGATTGCTCCCCCCATGCTTCCTGATTGCTCCCCCCATGCTTCCTGATTGCTCCCCCCATGCTTCCTGATTGCTCCCCCCGTGCTTCCTTATTGCTCCCCCCATGCTTCCTGATTGCTCCCCCCGTGCTTCCTGATTGCTCCCCCCATGCTTCCTGATTGCTCCCCCCGTACTTCCTGATTGCTCCCCCCATGCTTCCCTGATTGCTCCTCCCATGCTTCCTGATTGCTCCCCCCATGCTTCCTGATTGCTCCCCTCATGCTTCCTGATTGCTCCCCCCGTGCTTCCTGATTGCTTCCCCCATGCTTCCTGATTGCTCCCCCCGTGCTTCCTGATTGCTCCCCCCATGCTTCCTGATTGCTCCCCCCATGCTTCCCGATTGCTCCCCCCATGCTTCCTGATTGCTCCCCCTGTGCTTCCTGATTGCTCCCCCCATGCTTCCTGATTGCTCCCCCCATGCTTCCTGATTGCTCCCCCCATGCTTCCTGATTGCTCCCCCCATGCTGCCTGATTGCTCCCCCCATGTTTCCTGATTGCTCCCCCGTGCTTCCTGATTGCTCCCCCGTGCTTCCTGATTGCTCCCACGTGCTTCCTGATTGCTCCCCCCGTGCTTCCTGATTGCTTCCCCCATGCTGCCTGATTGCTCCCCCCCATGCTGCCTGATTGCTCCCCCCATGTTTCCTGATTGCTCCCCCGTGCTTCCTGATTGCTCCCCCCGTGCTTCCTGATTGCTCCCCCCATGCTTCCTGATTGCTCCCCCCGTGCTTCCTGATTGCTCCGCCCGTGCTTCCTGATTGCTCCCCCCATGCTTCCCGCCTGCTTCCTCACGCTCCCCCCCCAGTGTTCCGCTGGAACGTGGAGCGAGATCTGCGTGCGGTGCCGGACTCGTGGGTGCCGGCGCCGGGCGTCACGGACTCGGAGGGGAGAGCCACGCCCGATGGGAACGGGCACCTTCTGGGTGAGGTCAGGGTGAGGTCAGCGGCTGGGTGAGGTCAGGGTGAGGTCAGCAGCTGGGTGAGGTCACCTGCTGGGTGAGGTCAGGGTGAGGTCACCTGCTGGGTGAGGTCAGGGTGAGGTCACCTGCTGGGTGAGGGTTGGGTGAGGTCACCGGCTGGGTGAGGTCACCTGCTGGGTGAGGTCACCGGCTGGGTGAGGTCACCGGCTGGGTGAGGTCACCAGCTGGGTGAGGTCACCAGCTGGGTGAGGTCACCGGCTGGGTGAGGTCACCAGCTGGGTGAGGGTTGGGTGAGGTCACCGGCTGGGTGAGGTCACCGGCTGGGTGAGGTCACCAGCAGGGTGAGGTCACCTGCTGGGTGAGGTCACCAGCTGGGTGAGGTCACCGGCTGGGTGAGGTCACCGGCTGGGTGAGGTCACCGGCTGGGTGAGTTCACCAGCTGGGTGAGGGTTGGGTGAGGTCACCGGCTGGGTGAGGTCACCGGCTGGGTGAGGTCACCGGCTGGGTGAGGTCACCGGCTGGGTGAGGTCACCGGCTGGGTGAGGTCACCGGCTGGGTGAGGTCACCCTGCTGGGTGAGGTCACCCGTGCCCCACCCCCCGGCGCCAGTAGCGGCTGCTGGCGCCACTCACGTGGTGGGGCGTGGGAAGCGATTTGCTGAGCTCAAATCGACAAACTATTATTAATCTTCCTGTGGCCAGGCAAGGCCCTGCTGAGCTCGCCACGTGGACACGCAAAACGAAAGCGGCTCAGCGAAGTTGGGCCATCATCGTCGCCGCGTGGAACATTTCTCGCAGAGGCCCAATAACCTGAACGCGTGGTGACCTCGATTCTGAACCCTGGAGGAGGAAAAACCGTGGGGGACCCGGAGAAAAATCCACGCGACCACCAGGGGGAGAGAGAGAGAGAGACACCGCAAAACTACAAATATACAGCAGCAGCAGCAGGCGTCAGGGTCGGGATCGAACCCACAACCTCCTGTACACCAGGCGAGGTAGTTAACATCTCATAGCCACCGTGGTGATGATGATGATGAGAGAGAGAGACACAGACCTCCTGTACACCAGGCGAGGTGGTTAACATCTCACAGCCACCGTGATGATGATGATGAGAGAGAGAGACACAGACCTCCTGTACACCAGGCGAGGTGGTTAACATCTCACAGCCACCGTGATGATGGTGATGATGAGAGAGAGACACAGACCTCCTGTAGACCAGGCGAGGTAGTTAACATCTCATAGCCACCGTGATGATGATGATGATTAGATGGAGAGACACAAACTCCAAATATATAGCAGCAGCAGGTGTCAGGGTCTGGATCGAACCCATATGTGGTGAGTGGTTGTAGGTGAGGGGGTTGTCTGTGGTGAGTGGTTGTAGGTGTAGGGGTCACCTGTGGTGAGTGGTGGTAGGTGTAGGGGTCTCCTGTGGTGAGTGGTTGTAGGTGTAGGGGGTCTCCTGTGGTGAGTGGTTGTAGGTGTAGGGGTCACCTGTGGTGAGTGGTTGTAGGTGTAGGGGTCACCTGTGGTGAGTGGTGGTAGGTGAGGGGGTTGTCTGTGGTGAGTGGTTGTAGGTGTAGGGGTCTCCTGTGGTGAGTGGTTGTAGGTGTAGGGGTCTCCTGTGGTGAGTGGTTGTAGGTGTAGGGGTCTCCTGTGGTGAGTGGTGGTAGGTGTAGGGGTCTCCTGTGGTGAGTGGTTGTAGGTGTAGGGGTCTCCTGTGGTGAGTGGTTGTAGGTGTAGGGGTCACCTGTGGTGAGTGGTTGTAGGTGTAGGGGTCTCCTGTGGTGAGTGGTTGTAGGTGTAGGGGTCTCCTGTGGTGAGTGGTGGTAGGTGTAGGGGTCTCCTGTGGTGAGTGGTTGTAGGTGTAGGGGTCTCCTGTGGTGAGTGGTTGTAGGTGTAGGGGTCTCCTGTGGTGAGTGGTTGTAGGTGTAGGGGTCACCTGTGGTGAGTGGTTGTAGGTGTAGGGGTCTCCTGTGGTGAGTGGTTGTAGGTGTAGGGGTCTCCTGTGGTGAGTGGTTGTAGGTGTAGGGGTCTCCTGTGGTGAGTGGTGGTAGGTGTAGGGGTCTCCTGTGGTGAGTGGTTGTAGGTGTAGGGGTCTCCTGTGGTGAGTGGTTGTAGGTGTAGGGGTCTCCTGTGGTGAGTGGTTGTAGGTGTAGGGGTCTCCTGTGGTGAGTGGTTGTAGGTGTAGGGGTCTCCTGTGGTGAGTGGTTGTAGGTGTAGGGGTCTCCTGTGGTGAGTGGTGGTAGGTGTAGGGGTCTCCTGTGGTGAGTGGTTGTAGGTGTAGGGGTCACCTGTGGTGAGTGGTGGTAGGTGTAGGGGTCTCCTGTGGTGAGTGGTGGTAGGTGAGGGCGTCACCTGTGGTGAGTGGTGGTAGGTGTAGGGGTCTCCTGTGGTGAGTGGTTGTAGGTGTAGGGGTCTCCTGTACTGGCACACCACCCCCCCATCTCACCGGAGGCGTCTTGCCGTCCTGCAGGGTGGGTGCCGGTGGATGGGATGAGCTCCCAGCACCGGTGGCACGCAGCGGCGTTGTGTCACCGGTGCCGGCGTGCCCTGGTCCTGCAGGGAGCGCCTCGCCGGGGAGGGGACGCCCAGCCGTGCCGCCAACAGCACCAGCAGCCGGCCAATCAGCGGCAGCACCGGCAGCAGCAGCCGGCCAATCGTGAGCCGCTGGTCCTCGCGGCGCTGCCCCTCTCGGAGCTCACTGGCCAATCGCTGGAGCTCATCGGCACGCACGTCAACGGCAACCCCTACGGTGAGAGTGACTGCCGGTGGTGATGGTGGTGATGATGGTGGTGGTGATGGTGGTGGTGATGGTGGTAGTGATAGTGGTGGTGGTCGTGGTGGTGATGGTGGTGATGATGGTGGTGGTGGTGGTGATGGTGGTGGTGATGGTGGTGGTGGTGATGATGGTGGTGGTGGTGGTGGTGATGGTGGTGGTGATGGTGGTGGTGGTGGTGGTGATGGTGGTGGTGATGGTGGTGGTGATGGTGGTGGTGGTGATGGTGGTGGTGATGGTGGTGATGATGGTGGTGGTGATGGTGGTGGTGATGGTGGTGGTAATTGTGGTGGTGGTCGTGGTGGTGATGGTGGTGATGATGGTGGTGGTGGTGGTGATGGTGGTGATGGTGTAGGGAGCGGTAGTGCAGCGGTTCACGCCACGCTGCGCTATGAACCCAGCGACCCAAGTTTGATTCCCGCTCACGGCCAACGCCATTGACAAATTTCTGAACCGGTCCTGGGCCTCCCCTAGGTCGACTGAACCTCAAATGAGTACCTGGTGCGGTGTGTAGCGAACATCGCCACTGGGGGAGACAAAGGCGGCCGGGCGTGGTGCTGGCCACCCACCCCCTTGCGTGCCACCGTGCCGGCCTTCGTAGGCGCTGCTCACTAACGGCACTCGCCCCTACAGGCTGCTACACCAGGGGGGATCTTTGTCTCGGTGCAGGATACCCCGCCGCTGTAGACGGAGCGTCGAGTCATCACGACGTCCGACGTTTCACTCCCCCCCCCCCCCCCCGCCGCTCCCCGCAGGCCTGGGCAGCTCCCAGAATCCCACGCACCTCCTGGTGCCGCACGGCGGCCTGCCGCTGACGCGGCCTCCCGCCGTGACGCTAGCAGACGTCGGGCGCTGGCTCGGTGGGGCCCCGGACGGAGCGGCCCCTGGCGGAGCGGCCCCTGGCGGAGCGGCCCCTGGCGGAGCGGCCCCGGAAGGAACGGCCCCTGGCGGAGCGGCCCCGGACGGAGCGGCCCCGGACGGAGCGGCCCTTGGCGGAGCGGCCCCTGACGGAGCGGCCCCGGACGGAGCGGCCCCTGACGGAGCGGCCCCGGACGGAGCGGGCCCTGGCGGAGCGGCCCCTGGCGGAGCGGCCCCGGACGGAGCGGCCCCTGACGGAGCGGCCCCGGACGGAGCGGGCCCTGGCGGAGCGGCCCCTGGCGGAGCGGCCCCGGACGGAGCGGCCCCAGACGGAGCGGTGGAGGGCGTCGTGTGGATCACTCCAGACGGCCGACTCTTCAAGGTGAGCGGCGAGAGAGAGAAAGAGGAACACAAACTACAAATATACAGCAGCAGCAGCAGCAGGCATCGTCATGGTCAAGGTCGAAGCCACCACGACCTCCTGCGTAGCATGTGTCACTGTCACTATGTCACTGTCACTGTGTCACTGTGTCACTGTCACTGTGTCACTGTGTAACTGTCACTGTGTCACTATGTCACTGTGTCACTATGTCACTGTGTCACTATGTCACTGTCACTGTGTAACTGTGTAACTGTCACTGTGTCACTGTCACTGTGTCACTATGTCACTATGTCACTGTGTCACTGTCACTATGTCACTGTGTAACTGTCACTGTGTCACTGTGTCACTGTGTAACTGTGTAACTGTCACTGTGTCACTGTCACTGTGTCACTATGTCACTATGTCACTGTGTCACTGTGTAACTGTCACTGTGTCACTGTCACTGTGTAACTGTCACTGTCACTGTGTCACTGTGTAACTGTCACTGTGTCACTGTCACTGTGTCACTGTGTCACTATGTCACTGTGTAACTGTGTAACTGTCACTGTGTCACTGTCACTGTGTCACTATGTCACTATGTCACTGTCACTGTGTCACTGTCACTATGTCACTGTGTAACTGTGTAACTGTCACTGTCACTGTGTCACTGTGTAGCTGTCACTGTCACTGTGTAACTGTGTAACTGTCACTGTGTCACTGTCACTGTGTCACTATGTCACTATGTCACTGTGTCACTGTCACTATGTCACTGTGTAACTGTCACTGTGTCACTGTGTAACTGTGTAACTGTCACTGTGTCACTGTCACTGTGTCACTATGTCACTATGTCACTGTCACTGTGTCACTGTCACTATGTCACTGTGTAACTGTGTAACTGTCACTGTGTCACTGTCACTGTGTCACTATGTCACTATGTCACTGTCACTGTGTCACTGTCACTATGTCACTGTGTAACTGTGTAACTGTCACTGTCACTGTGTCACTGTGTAGCTGTCACTGTCACTGTGTAACTGTGTAACTGTCACTGTGTCACTGTCACTGTGTCACTATGTCACTATGTCACTGTGTCACTGTCACTATGTCACTGTGTAACTGTCACTGTGTCACTGTGTCACTGTGTAACTGTGTAACTGTCACTGTGTCACTGTCACTGTGTCACTATGTCACTATGTCACTGTGTCACTGTCACTATGTCACTGTGTAACTGTCACTGTGTCACTGTGTCACTGTGTAACTGTGTAACTGTCACTGTGTCACTGTCACTGTGTCACTATGTCACTATGTCACTGTCACTGTGTCACTGTCACTATGTCACTGTGTAACTGTGTAACTGTCACTGTGTCACTGTCACTGTGTCACTATGTCACTATGTCACTGTCACTGTGTCACTGTCACTATGTCACTGTGTAACTGTGTAACTGTCACTGTCACTGTGTCACTGTGTAGCTGTCACTGTCACTGTGTAACTGTGTAACTGTCACTGTGTCACTGTCACTGTGTCACTATGTCACTATGTCACTGTGTCACTGTCACTATGTCACTGTGTAACTGTCACTGTGTCACTGTGTCACTGTCACTGTGTCACTGTGTAACTGTCACTGTGTCACTATGTCACTGTGTCACTATGTCACTGTGTCACTATGTCACTGTCACTGTGTAACTGTGTAACTGTCACTGTGTCACTGTCACTGTGTCACTATGTCACTATGTCACTGTGTCACTGTCACTATGTCACTGTGTAACTGTCACTGTGTCACTGTGTCACTGTGTAACTGTGTAACTGTCACTGTGTCACTGTCACTGTGTCACTATGTCACTATGTCACTGTGTCACTGTGTAACTGTCACTGTGTCACTGTCACTGTGTAACTGTCACTGTCACTGTGTCACTGTGTAACTGTCACTGTGTCACTGTCACTGTGTAACTGTCACTGTCACTGTGTAACTGTGTAACTGTCACTGTGTCACTGTCACTGTGTCACTGTGTCACTATGTCACTGTGTAACTGTGTAACTGTCACTGTGTCACTGTCACTGTGTCACTATGTCACTATGTCACTGTCACTGTGTCACTGTCACTATGTCACTGTGTAACTGTGTAACTGTCACTGTCACTGTGTCACTGTGTAGCTGTCACTGTCACTGTGTAACTGTGTAACTGTCACTGTGTCACTGTCACTGTGTCACTATGTCACTATGTCACTGTGTCACTGTCACTATGTCACTGTGTAACTGTCACTGTGTCACTGTGTCACTGTGTAACTGTGTAACTGTCACTGTGTCACTGTCACTGTGTCACTATGTCACTATGTCACTGTCACTGTGTCACTGTCACTATGTCACTGTGTAACTGTGTAACTGTCACTGTGTCACTGTCACTGTGTCACTATGTCACTATGTCACTGTCACTGTGTCACTGTCACTATGTCACTGTGTAACTGTGTAACTGTCACTGTCACTGTGTCACTGTGTAGCTGTCACTGTCACTGTGTAACTGTGTAACTGTCACTGTGTCACTGTCACTGTGTCACTATGTCACTATGTCACTGTGTCACTGTCACTATGTCACTGTGTAACTGTCACTGTGTCACTGTGTCACTGTGTAACTGTGTAACTGTCACTGTGTCACTGTCACTGTGTCACTATGTCACTATGTCACTGTGTCACTGTCACTATGTCACTGTGTAACTGTCACTGTGTCACTGTGTCACTGTGTAACTGTGTAACTGTCACTGTGTCACTGTCACTGTGTCACTATGTCACTATGTCACTGTCACTGTGTCACTGTCACTATGTCACTGTGTAACTGTGTAACTGTCACTGTGTCACTGTCACTGTGTCACTATGTCACTATGTCACTGTCACTGTGTCACTGTCACTATGTCACTGTGTAACTGTGTAACTGTCACTGTCACTGTGTCACTGTGTAGCTGTCACTGTCACTGTGTAACTGTGTAACTGTCACTGTGTCACTGTCACTGTGTCACTATGTCACTATGTCACTGTGTCACTGTCACTATGTCACTGTGTAACTGTCACTGTGTCACTGTGTAACTGTGTAACTGTCACTGTGTCACTGTCACTGTGTCACTATGTCACTATGTCACTGTGTCACTGTGTAACTGTCACTGTGTCACTGTCACTGTGTAACTGTCACTGTCACTGTGTCACTGTGTAACTGTCACTGTGTCACTGTCACTGTGTAACTGTCACTGTCACTGTGTCACTGTGTAACTGTCACTGTCACTGTGTAACTGTGTAACTGTCACTGTGTCACTGTCACTGTGTCACTGTGTCACTATGTCACTGTGTAACTGTGTAACTGTCACTGTGTCACTGTCACTGTGTCACTATGTCACTATGTCACTGTCACTGTGTCACTGTCACTATGTCACTGTGTAACTGTGTAACTGTCACTGTCACTGTGTCACTGTGTAGCTGTCACTGTCACTGTGTAACTGTGTAACTGTCACTGTGTCACTGTCGCTGTGTCACTATGTCACTATGTCACTGTGTCACTATGTCACTGTGTCACTGTGTAACTGTGTAACTGTCACTGTCACTGTGTCACTGTGTAGCTGTCACTGTCACTGTGTAACTGTGTAACTGTCACTGTGTCACTGTCACTGTGTCACTATGTCACTATGTCACTGTGTCACTGTCACTATGTCACTGTGTAACTGTCACTGTGTCACTGTGTCACTGTGTAACTGTGTAACTGTCACTGTGTCACTGTCACTGTGTCACTATGTCACTATGTCACTGTCACTGTGTAACTGTCACTATGTCACTGTGTAACTGTGTAACTGTCACTGTGTCACTGTCACTGTGTCACTATGTCACTATGTCACTGTAACTGTGTCACTGTCACTATGTCACTGTGTAACTGTGTAACTGTCACTGTCACTGTGTCACTGTGTAGCTGTCACTGTCACTGTGTAACTGTGTAACTGTCAGTGTCACTATGTCGCTGTGTCACTATGTCACTATGTCACTGTGTCACTATGTCACTGTGTCACTGTGTCACTGTCACTGTGTCACTATGTCACTGTGTCACTATGTCACTGTGTCACTGTCACTCACTGTGTCACTGTGTCACTGTCACTGTGTCACTGTGTAACTGTGTAACTGTCACTGTGTCACTATGTCACTGTGTCACTATGTCACTGTCACTGTGTCACTGTCACTGTGTCACCGTGTCACTGTCACTGTGTCACTGTCACTGTGTCACTGTCACCGTGTCACTTTCACCGTGTCACTGTCACTGTGTCACCGTGTCACTGTGTCACTGTCACTGTGTTGTCACGTGTCACTGTGTCACTGTCACTGTGTCACTGTCACTGTGTCACTGTGTAACTGTCACCGTGTCACTATGTCACTGTCACTATGTCACTGTGTCACTGTGTAACTGTCACCGTGTCACTATGTCACTGTCACTATGTCACTGTGTCACTGTGTAACTGTCACTGTCACTGTGTCGCTGTAACTGTCACTGTGTCACTGTGTCACTGTCACTGTGTCACTGTCACTGTGTCACTGTCACTGTGTCACTGTGTCACTGTGTTGTCACGTGTCACTGTGTCACTGTCACTGTGTCACTGTGTCACTGTCACTGTGTCACTGTGTAACTGTCACCGTGTCACTATGTCACTGTCACTATGTCACTGTGTCACTGTGTAACTGTCACTGTCACTGTGTCACTGTAACTGTCACTGTGTCACTGTCACTGTGTCACTGTCACTGTGTCACTGTCACTGTGTCACTGTCACTGTGTCACTGTGTTGTCACGTGTCACTGTGTCACTATCACCGTGTCACTGTCACTATGTCACTGTGTCACTGTCACTGTCACCGTGTCACTGTGTCACTGTCACTATGTCACTGTGTCACTGTGTAACTGTCACTGTCACTGTGTCACTGTAACTGTCACTGTGTCACTGTGTCACTGTCACTGTGTCACTGTCACTGTGTCACTGTCACCGTGTCACTGTGTAACTGTCACTGTGTCACTGTCACTGTGTCACTATGTCACTGTCACCGTGTCACTGTGTCACTGTCACTGTGTCACTGTGTCACTGTCACTGTGTCACCGTGTCACTGTCACTGTGTAACTGTGTAACTGTCACTGTGTCACTGTCACTGTGTCACTATGTCACTATGTCACTGTGTCACTGTCACTATGTCACTGTGTAACTGTCACTGTGTCACTGTGTCACTGTGTAACTGTGTAACTGTCACTGTGTCACTGTCACTGTGTCACTATGTCACTATGTCACTGTGTCACTGTGTAACTGTCACTGTGTCACTGTCACTGTGTAACTGTCACTGTCACTGTGTCACTGTGTAACTGTCACTGTGTCACTGTCACTGTGTAACTGTCACTGTCACTGTGTAACTGTGTAACTGTCACTGTGTCACTGTCACTGTGTCACTGTGTCACTATGTCACTGTGTAACTGTGTAACTGTCACTGTGTCACTGTCACTGTGTCACTATGTCACTATGTCACTGTCACTGTGTCACTGTCACTATGTCACTGTGTAACTGTGTAACTGTCACTGTCACTGTGTCACTGTGTAGCTGTCACTGTCACTGTGTAACTGTGTAACTGTCACTGTGTCACTGTCACTGTGTCACTATGTCACTATGTCACTGTGTCACTGTCACTATGTCACTGTGTAACTGTCACTGTGTCACTGTGTCACTGTGTAACTGTGTAACTGTCACTGTGTCACTGTCACTGTGTCACTATGTCACTATGTCACTGTCACTGTGTCACTGTCACTATGTCACTGTGTAACTGTGTAACTGTCACTGTGTCACTGTCACTGTGTCACTATGTCACTATGTCACTGTCACTGTGTCACTGTCACTATGTCACTGTGTAACTGTGTAACTGTCACTGTCACTGTGTCACTGTGTAGCTGTCACTGTCACTGTGTAACTGTGTAACTGTCACTGTGTCACTGTCACTGTGTCACTATGTCACTATGTCACTGTGTCACTGTCACTATGTCACTGTGTAACTGTCACTGTGTCACTGTGTCACTGTGTAACTGTGTAACTGTCACTGTGTCACTGTCACTGTGTCACTATGTCACTATGTCACTGTGTCACTGTCACTATGTCACTGTGTAACTGTCACTGTGTCACTGTGTAACTGTGTAACTGTCACTGTGTCACTGTCACTGTGTCACTATGTCACTATGTCACTGTCACTGTGTCACTGTCACTATGTCACTGTGTAACTGTGTAACTGTCACTGTGTCACTGTCACTGTGTCACTATGTCACTATGTCACTGTCACTGTGTCACTGTCACTATGTCACTGTGTAACTGTGTAACTGTCACTGTCACTGTGTCACTGTGTAGCTGTCACTGTCACTGTGTAACTGTGTAACTGTCACTGTGTCACTGTCACTGTGTCACTATGTCACTATGTCACTGTGTCACTGTCACTATGTCACTGTGTAACTGTCACTGTGTCACTGTGTAACTGTGTAACTGTCACTGTGTCACTGTCACTGTGTCACTATGTCACTATGTCACTGTGTCACTGTGTAACTGTCACTGTGTCACTGTCACTGTGTAACTGTCACTGTCACTGTGTCACTGTGTAACTGTCACTGTGTCACTGTCACTGTGTAACTGTCACTGTCACTGTGTCACTGTGTAACTGTCACTGTCACTGTGTAACTGTGTAACTGTCACTGTGTCACTGTCACTGTGTCACTGTGTCACTATGTCACTGTGTAACTGTGTAACTGTCACTGTGTCACTGTCACTGTGTCACTATGTCACTATGTCACTGTCACTGTGTCACTGTCACTATGTCACTGTGTAACTGTGTAACTGTCACTGTCACTGTGTCACTGTGTAGCTGTCACTGTCACTGTGTAACTGTGTAACTGTCACTGTGTCACTGTCGCTGTGTCACTATGTCACTATGTCACTGTGTCACTATGTCACTGTGTCACTGTGTAACTGTGTAACTGTCACTGTCACTGTGTCACTGTGTAGCTGTCACTGTCACTGTGTAACTGTGTAACTGTCACTGTGTCACTGTCACTGTGTCACTATGTCACTATGTCACTGTGTCACTGTCACTATGTCACTGTGTAACTGTCACTGTGTCACTGTGTCACTGTGTAACTGTGTAACTGTCACTGTGTCACTGTCACTGTGTCACTATGTCACTATGTCACTGTCACTGTGTAACTGTCACTATGTCACTGTGTAACTGTGTAACTGTCACTGTGTCACTGTCACTGTGTCACTATGTCACTATGTCACTGTAACTGTGTCACTGTCACTATGTCACTGTGTAACTGTGTAACTGTCACTGTCACTGTGTCACTGTGTAGCTGTCACTGTCACTGTGTAACTGTGTAACTGTCAGTGTCACTATGTCGCTGTGTCACTATGTCACTATGTCACTGTGTCACTATGTCACTGTGTCACTGTGTCACTGTCACTGTGTCACTATGTCACTGTGTCACTATGTCACTGTGTCACTGTCACTCACTGTGTCACTGTGTCACTGTCACTGTGTCACTGTGTAACTGTGTAACTGTCACTGTGTCACTATGTCACTGTGTCACTATGTCACTGTCACTGTGTCACTGTCACTGTGTCACCGTGTCACTGTCACTGTGTCACTGTCACTGTGTCACTGTCACCGTGTCACTTTCACCGTGTCACTGTCACTGTGTCACCGTGTCACTGTGTCACTGTCACTGTGTTGTCACGTGTCACTGTGTCACTGTCACTGTGTCACTGTCACTGTGTCACTGTGTAACTGTCACCGTGTCACTATGTCACTGTCACTATGTCACTGTGTCACTGTGTAACTGTCACCGTGTCACTATGTCACTGTCACTATGTCACTGTGTCACTGTGTAACTGTCACTGTCACTGTGTCGCTGTAACTGTCACTGTGTCACTGTGTCACTGTCACTGTGTCACTGTCACTGTGTCACTGTCACTGTGTCACTGTGTCACTGTGTTGTCACGTGTCACTGTGTCACTGTCACTGTGTCACTGTGTCACTGTCACTGTGTCACTGTGTAACTGTCACCGTGTCACTATGTCACTGTCACTATGTCACTGTGTCACTGTGTAACTGTCACTGTCACTGTGTCACTGTAACTGTCACTGTGTCACTGTCACTGTGTCACTGTCACTGTGTCACTGTCACTGTGTCACTGTCACTGTGTCACTGTGTTGTCACGTGTCACTGTGTCACTATCACCGTGTCACTGTCACTATGTCACTGTGTCACTGTCACTGTCACCGTGTCACTGTGTCACTGTCACTATGTCACTGTGTCACTGTGTAACTGTCACTGTCACTGTGTCACTGTAACTGTCACTGTGTCACTGTGTCACTGTCACTGTGTCACTGTCACTGTGTCACTGTCACCGTGTCACTGTGTAACTGTCACTGTGTCACTGTCACTGTGTCACTATGTCACTGTCACCGTGTCACTGTGTCACTGTCACTGTGTCACTGTGTCACTGTCACTGTGTCACCGTGTCACTGTCACTATGTCACCGTGTCACTGTGTCACTATCACCGTGTCACTGTCACTATGTCACTGTGTCACTATGTCACTGTCACCGTGTCACTGTGTCACTGTGTCACTGTGTAACTGTCACTGTGTCACTGTGTCACTGTCACTGTGTCACCGTGTCACGTGTCACCGTGTTGTCACTTGATGTCACGTGTCACCGTGTCACGTGTCACGTGTCACCGTGTTGCCACGTGTCACCGTGCAGGTTCACCGTGTCACATGTCACCGTGTTGTCACCGTGTCACGTGTCACCGTGTTGTCACGTGTTGTCACCGTGCAGGTTCACCGTCACGTGTTGTCACGTGTTGTCACGTGTTGTCACCGTGTCACGTGTTGTCACGTGTTGTCACGTGTTGTCACCGTGCAGGTTCACCGTCACGTGTTATCACGTGTTGTCACGTGTTGTCACCGTGTCACGTGTCACCGTCACCGTGTCACGTGTTGTCACGTGTTGTCACGTGTTGTCACGTGTTCTCACCGTGCAGGTTCACCGTCACGTGTTGTCACGTGTTGTCACGTGTTGTCACCGTGCAGGTTCACCGTCACCGTGTCACGTGTTGTCACGTGTTGTCACGTGTTGTCACCGTGCAGGTTCACCGTGTCACATGTCACCGTGTTGTCACCGTGTCACCGTGTCACCGTGTTGTCACGTGTCACCGTGTTGTCACCGTGTCACCGTGTCACGTGTTGTCACGTGTTGTCACGTGTTGTCACCGTGCAGGTTCACCGTCACCGTGTCACGTGTTGTCACGTGTTGTCACGTGTTGTCACCGTGCAGGTTCACCGTCACCGTGTCACGTGTTGTCACGTGTTGTCACGTGTTGTCACCGTGCAGGTTCACCGTCACGTGTTGTCACGTGTTGTCACGTGTTGTCACGTGTTGTCACCGTGCAGGTTCACCGTCACCACCTGGGTCTGCGCTGGCCTCTGGAGTTGCCGCTCCTCTGTGCCCGCCCGGTGCTCGTCCAGGTCCAAGCCTGCCGCCCAGACACCGGCGGTGGTGGTTGTGGTGGTGGTTGTGGTGGTGGTGATGGTGGTTGTGGTGGTGGTGGTGGTTGTGGTGGTGGTGGTGGTGGTTGTGGTGGTGGTGGTGGTGGTGGTTGTGGTGGTGGTGATGGTGGTTGTGGTGGTGGTGGTGGTGGTTGTGGTGGTGGTGGTGGTTGTGGTGGTGGTGGTGGTTGTGGTGGTGGTGGTGGTGGTGGTTGTGGTGGTGGTGATGGTGGTTGTGGTGGTGGTGATGGTGGTTGTGGTGGTGGTGGTGGTGGTTGTGGTGGTGGTGGTGGTTGTGGTGGTGGTTGTGGTGGTGGTTGTGGTGGTGGTGGTGGTGGTTGTGGTGGTGGTGGTGGTGGTGGTTGTGGTGGTGGTTGTGGTGGTGGTTGTGGTGGTGGTGGTGGTTGTGGTGGTGGTTGTGGTGGTGGTGGTGGTTGGGAGGGGGGGCGGCGGGGGGTGAGGGGGGAGGGGGGGGACCGCTGCCGGTTCTGGGAGATCGCTCGCCACAGCGGCGTCACGCTGCCCAGCCTGAGGCACCTGCTGCCCACAGAGCTGCCCACAGAGCTGCCCACAGAGCTGCCCACTGAGCTGCCCACGGAGCTGCCCACAGAGCTGCCCACGGAGCTGCCCACAGAGCTGCCCACAGAGCTGCCCACGGAGCTGCCCACTGAGCTGCCCACGGAGCTGCCCACTGAGCTGCCCACGGAGCTGCCCACTGAGCTGCCCACGGAGCTGCCCACTGAGCTGCCCACTGAGCTGCCCACTGAGCTGCCCACTGAGCTGCCCACAGAGCTGCCCACTGAGCTGCCCACTGAGCTGCCCACTGAGCTGCCCACAGAGCTGCCCACAGAGCTGCCCACTGAGCTGCCCACAGAGCTGCCCACTGAGCTGCCCACAGAACTGCCCACAGAGCTGCCCACAGAGCTGCCCACAGAGCTGCCCACTGAGCTGCCCACAGAGCTGCCCACTGAGCTGCCCACTGAGCTGCCCACAGAACTGCCCACAGAGCTGCCCACAGAGCTGCCCACTGAGCTGCCCACAGAGCTGCCCACAGAGCTGCCCACTGAGCTGCCCACAGAGCTGCCCACAGAGCTGCCCACTGAGCTGCCCACTGAGCTGCCCACTGAGCTGCCCACAGAGCTGCCCACTGAGCTGCCCACAGAGCTGCCCACTGAGCTGCCCACTGAGCTGCCCACTGAGCTGCCCACTGAGCTGCCCACTGAGCTGCCCACTGAGCTGCCCACTGAGCTGCCCACAGAGCTGCCCACAGAGCTGCCCACTGAGCTGCCCACAGAGCTGCCCACAGAGCTGCCCACAGAGCTGCCCACTGAGCTGCCCACAGAGCTGCCCACAGAGCTGCCCACTGAGCTGCCCACTGAGCTGCCCACTGAGCTGCCCACTGAGCTGCCCACTGAGCTGCCCACTGAGCTGCCCACAGAGCTGCCCACAGAGCTGCCCACTGAGCTGCCCACAGAGCTGCCCACAGAGCTGCCCACAGAGCTGCCCACTGAGCTGCCCACTGAGCTGCCCACAGAGCTGCCCACTGAGCTCCCCAGATCTCGGAGGTAGCTCTGTGATGTCCGCTTCCGCGGGCCGCCCGTTGACACGCGGCGGGGGAGGGGGGAGAGGGAGGAGGGGGGAGGGGAGGTTGGAGGGGGGGAGGGGGGTAAGGGGGAGGGGCTGCACGACTGCTCTCCACGCCACGTGCCCGGCGCCGTGCGAGCGACGCTCACGTGACGTGTGAGTTCAAAGGTCGCGATCTCAATCCTCTTACCTGCTGCTGCTGCCGCTGTCCTTCCCTCCCCCACACCGCGCCTGCGATCAGCGCGGTCGGCAGGTGAACAGCCACGTGAGCGGCCGTCCATTAATGACGTCACGAGAGAGTTTGGACGGTTTGTGACCCCCCCCCCCTCTCGTCACAAAGATTCAGACCCCCCCCCTCCTAAAATATGACGTCACAAAGCTCTGACCCCCCCCCCTAAAATATGACGTCACAAAGCTCTGACCCCCCCCAAAATATGACGTCACAAAGCTCTGACCCCCCCCTAAAATATGACGTCACAAAGCTCTGACCCCCCCTAAAATATGACGTCACAAAGCTCTGACCCCCCCCCCCTAAAATATGACGTCACAAAGCTCTGACCCCCCCCAAAATATGACGTCACAAAGCTCTGACCCCCCCTAAAATATGACGTCACAAAGCTCTGACCCCCCTAAAATATGACGTCACAAAGCTCTGACCCCCCCCCTAAAATATGACGTCACAAAGCTCTGACCCCCCCTAAAATATGACGTCACAAAGCTCCCCCCCCCAAAAAAAAATAAAACATGCTTCAAATCGCTGTAAACTATTGTTGTCATTGTAGCGCGTATTTAATGTGGCGCTGCACCACTCTGATGTTGTAGGTAGAAAACATTTATTAACAAAGTCTATTTAATTATGTAGAACGTGACGTCTATATTTATTTGTAAAGTTGCACATTTTGATGTGACGTCACATTTCTCAACAACCCCACCCCCCACCCCCATCGTCACAAATGTCTGACCCCCCACCACCCCCACCACCCCCCACCACCACCACCCCCCACCACCCCCACCACCCCCCCCCACCACCCCCCACCACCCCCCAGGTGCGTGACGTCATTCATGGACGGCCGCTGAAGCAAATGAACCCAGTGACATTTTCTCAATCTGGACGTGCACCTCCAACATTCCTCATCATCGTCATCATCGTCATCATCATCGTCATCATCGTCATCATCGTCGTCATCATCGCACGATGTGAATTAGAAGATGAATCATATCCTTAGTTCTTTCGGTAAAGTCACGTTGAAGGGAAACAATAAAACAATAAAATATATATAAAACAATAAAAAATATATATCTTATTGTTTCCCTTCAACGTGACTTTACTTGAAAGAACTATGAATATGAATTACTGCAGTCACGAAAGCTTTAAATAAAACATTTCGAGGACGAACCGTCTGAAGTGCAGGGTGCTTCAAAAAGACGTTAACACTCGCGAGGATTTTCAGCCGTGCCAACAAGCGGCGTTGCTGCGGGGGGCAGCCTCCTGCAGGGAACATTCCGGGCACTGACTCGTTGACGTCGCCAGCGGACAGGTGGAGGGGGCTTTCAGTGGAGCTGCTAACATTACACTTGTCATCGTGTTTACACTGGTTTATTATGATGATTATTATTTTTTTACCCGTTTCCTTTCCCATTAAAAACCGATAGTCCCATGTTTAAGCGTTAACGTTTTGTTTTGGAAGCAGCACCCCCTGCACGTGGTTTAGGAATCCAACCCAGGCGGTTGTTGCTCGCGAGCCCACGACTGGGGTCTCGTGCGACCGGGGTCACGAGTGACAATAATCCCCTGTGGGCTGGTGGTGTAACCAGGATGTATTAACAATCTCATTAAATGAAGAGCTTCATCCGAGGCGTCTCTAACAACACCTGTGGTAGTTGTGGACACGGTGGAGAGCTGACATTTTGGTTCGTGGGTCGTTTTTAGGAGAAAAACGACGGGGAGAGGAATCTAAAAATTCCAGATTGTTTCATTTTAAGACCTCCCCACTACCCCCCCCCCCAAAAAAAAAACGTGTGTGTGGTGTCGTTCAGAAACCGTTCAGTGTGTAAGATAGACGTTTTTTTTGTTTTCGTTTTGTAGAGCGTTAGACGAGAAATGTAATTAAAGCGAGAACCATTTGGCATTGGGTTCTATCTTTGATTGTGTTTTTTTTAGATATTTCGGATTCAAGAGGTTTTGAACAAACAAAAAAATCGCACATTTTATGCCGTTCACATCTGAATCATTCTAGAACGGTAAAAGTTTGCCTCCTGTAGAGTATCAAGTTAATACTGTGTAGGAACCTCCTGGTTACACCACCAGCCCACAGGGGATTATTATTGTGTCTGTCCGTCCGTCGTGCATCCAAAAATGGGAGGAGAGGGGAGGGTGGGGAGGGAGGGGCTGAGTGGGGGGTGGGAGGGGTGGGGCTGGGTGGGGAGGGGCTGGTCACCCCGTGGTGCCCCCCTTATAAAACTCAACGTTTCACCTACTCACGCGGGCTTGTGCCCGCCCTCACAGTGGGCCACATTGTTGCTGAACACACCACGTGGTGGTGCCACCGTTGTTGTTGTTGTTGTTGACCCTGGCCACTGACCGAGCAACCCAACGTTCCTACCAGCTCCCTCCCTCCACAGAAGAATGTGTTTCATGATTGCTCTTTCTAATTAACAAAAAAAAAAGAACGGAGTATTTCAATTGAGCGGTTTTCCGACGGGGGAACGCCTTTTAAATGTAAGAAGTTGATACTCTGTGCTTCCTCGCGGTAAAGTCGCGTAGGTAGAAATGGAAACGAATCGTGACGTTTCGATGGCAACGCGAGAGCAATCTTCATCAGGCGGGACAACCACATCGAAGATTGTAAGACGTTGAGTCAAGTTTTTGTCAGCGGGAACGCAAGCTACAAATGTTTCGGAGTCGTGCAAATTGTAACGAAAGTAATAATAATAATATCAGGTTAAAGATTCTATTGAAAACCTGTGCGCCTCACGGACGCGTTACATTCTCAATGCATTCGAAGTATCCAATTTTTTTTTGATGAATGTTCAAGTGGGACGAGCGGAAACGTTGGAACGCGACGTTGGGCTGACGTTCAACGTCGACTTGGAGAGCTCGCTGGGGTCCCCCCGAGCGACCGCCGAAAGTTGTTTCCAGGGAGCGTCAACGTCGCCTCAACGTCGCCTCAACGTCGGCTCAACGTTGGGACGGCCAACGTTGAGCCGACGTCGTTCGGAGGTGGCGCGGCGGGGGGAGGTCATCATCACCATCGTCATCATCACCATCGCCATCGTCATCATCACCATCATCGTCGTCATCATCACCATCGTCACCATCGCCATCGTCATCATCACCATCATCGTCGTCATCATCACCATCGTCACCATCGCCATCGTCATCATCACCATCATCGTCGTCATCATCACCATCATCGTCGTCATCATCACCATCGTCATCATCACCATCGTCATCATCACCATCGTCACCATCGTCATCATCACCATCACCATCGTCATCATCACCATCGTCATCATCACCATCGTCATCATCACCATCGTCATCACCATCATCGTCGTCATCGTCACCATCATCATCGTCATCATCACCATCGTCACCATCGTCATCACCATCGTCATCATCACCATCGTCATCACCATCGTCATCATCAACATGGTCATCATCACCATCGTCGTCATCACCATCTTCGTCATCACCATCGTCACCATCGCCATCATCACCATCATCATCACCATCATCGCCATCGTCATCATCACCATCGTCATCATCACCATCGTCATCATCACCATCGTCATCATCACCATCGTCATCACCATCGTCATCACCATCGTCATCATCACCATCGTCATCGTCATCACCATCGTCATCATCACCATCGTCATCACCATCGTCATCATCGCCATCATCACCATCGTCATCGCCATCATAACCATCGTCATCATCACTATCGCCATCATCATCACCATCATCACCATCGTCATCATCGCCATCACCGTCATCACCATTGTCATCATCATGACTATCGCCATCATCATCATCACCATCGTCATCATCGCCACCGCCATCGTCACCATCATCACCATCGTCATCGTCATCATCGCCGTCACCGCCGTTCGTGACCACCACCACCGCCCGTCCCTCCCTCGTGACCCCCCCCTGCCCCCCCCCCCCCCAGATGTCCCAGATCTCGCAGAGCAGCGGCGTGAGCCTGCGATTGTGCATCTCCCACGTGCATCTCCCACGTGCATCTCCCACGCACATCTCCCACGTGCATCTCCCACGTGCATCTCCCACGCACATCTCCCACGCGCGTCTCCCACGCGCGTCTCCCACGCGGCGATGACCTCCGCGTGGTTGTGGTTGAGCGAGCCCAGCATAAGAAACCACGACCACCACTCCTCGCCTCTGGTTGATGGGAAGGCGAGCCCAAAGTAGCCTGGGGCTTACGGCATCCTACACCTCACCGCCACGCTCCCACGCCCCATTCATTATTTTATTCAGTAGAAGAGCCACACCCTGTTGTTTGGCAGTCTCCTGCCCCGAGTAGAGGACTGTCCACCCCTCATGGTGGCAGGAGCCAGAGCCGGTCCACCGGACCTCCTGAAAGCCACAGAGATCCAGGCGGTACCGGTCCAGCTCCTGACAGAGGAGTGGCAGCCTCTCCTCCGCAGTGAGTGTTCGAACATTCCACGTGGCCACACGTAGTGGCTTTTTCTTGTTTCTGGAGGAACCCCGAAGATTCAATCTCCTGGCTCTGCTAAATGGGGTTTGGCCAGGACACATCATAGACGCCTGTCCCCCCGGGGCCTGCGGCAATAAGCTTACTTATACAATTTTGTGGTCGTGGTTTAGTGGTAATTAATTGAAGGTGGATGGGTTACCAGCCCCTCGCACCCGTCCAGAGCCCCCATTTAGCCGCTGTGGTGGTTACAAATGCCACGAGGGGAAAGGCGAATCGGAATTGGCCTTCCCCCCCCACAGCACTGCCCACGACAGGCGTTGCCCGTCCGGCACCACAAGGAGGTAGGGGGTTGTTTTGCCGGCACGTACACACATACACTCACTCCCAGCGCGAGGCCGACTCAATGCACCTTGCAGAGGATCGCTCATCTGAACAATTAGTTCCGCGGTCCGGTTTGCAATCGCGAGTTCACGGTTTAAGTCAACGTTATTGTTATTCATACTTCATGGAAGCTGTTTCGGAAGTCGGGTGCTCGTAATTACGGGCGTTCGTAAGTCGAATGTTCATATGTGGAATGTTCGTATGTCGGGCGTTCGCAAATCGGGCGTTTGTAAGTCGGGTGTCTGTAAGTCGAATGTTCGTATGTCGTGAGTTCGTAAGTCGGTGACTGCGTGTACATAAAGATCTACCAACGTTATTATTATTCATACTTCGTGGAAGCTGTTTCGGAAGTCGAATGTTCGTATGTCGTGTGATTTTCACACCTGCTGATGATTGCTTGTGTTGCAGTCGAAACGTCGTGAGAATTTTTTTGTTTTATATTTTTATTATTTAATTGTTTCCCTTCTACGTGGTGGTGACTTTACCGAAAGAACCAAGAATATATATCTACCAACAATTGCCCAAGCTCAGCGGTCCTCTATATATCTTGGTGTTATCGGGCCTAGAGGGACGGGTGGGTTTGGGGGAAACGCGGAGGCAGGGTTGGGGGGGGGGGTGAGGAATTCGCGGTGAGTGTGGTGAGGAAATCAGCCTGGCAGCTGCTTGGTGAACTGTATCAAGGCCTGCACGTGCAGCGTGGCCACCTCCGATAGTCGCAGGAAGTTCCCTCCGCTGCCTGCACCCTCACCGCCTCCATCCTCACCGCCTCCATCCTCACCGCCTGCAACCTGCTCCTCGCCGCGGCCTGCAAACTGAGCACAGGAATACTCAGCTCGCTCACCTCACTGCACTCACTCAACTCATCTCAATCAACTCAACTCACCCACCACACTAACCTCACTCACCTCACTGACCTCACTAACCTCACTCACTCACCACACTAACATCACCTTGCCGCGTTCATTTCACCTCACTCACCTCACTCAACCCCACTCACTCACCTCATTCACCTTATGTGTGTGTGTGTCAGTGTATGTGTGCGTGTGTCAGTGTATGTGCGTGTGTGTCAGTAAAAATGTGTGCTTCGATAGTGATTACCATTGGTACTGCTATTTTAACACACAGCAGACAGGAAGGACAAGTTTAAAGGGCTCGCATCATGCACCATGTACGTTGCCTCATTAATTCCATACCATTCCCACGTGCCGCAAGAGCGCACAAGCGTGGACACCACATCCACGCCTCCTCTATATAAGGAACAGAACAGTTAGACTTCTCCACAAATCTGGCCGTCACCTGATGAAGCTGGTTGTGATTACTGGCGAAACGTCGTACTCGGATTGTGTTGTGGCTTGGTTCTCCAACACACACCGGTGTGCTGTACTAGTATACTACACTATACACTACACTATACACTACTATACAATAGTGCTGTACTAGTACACTACACTACTATACACTCCACTATACACTACACTATACACTACACTATACACTAGTGCTGTACTAGTATACTACACTATACACTACACCATACACTACACTATACACTACACTACTATACACTACACTACTATACACTACACTACTATACACTACACTATAAACTAGTGCTGTACTAGTACACTACACTATACACTCCACTATACACTACACTACTATACACTAGTGCTGTACTAGTATACTACACTATACACTACACTATACACTATGATACACTACACTATACACTAGTGCTGTACTAATATACTACACTATACACTACACTACTATACACTACACTATACACTAGTGCTGTACTAGTATACTACACTATACACTACACTACTATACACTACACTATACACTAGTGCTGTACTAGTATACTACACTATACACTACACTACTATACACTGCACTATACACTACTATACACTACACTATACACTACTCTATACACTACTCTACACACTACACTATATACTACTATACACTGCACTATACACTAGTGCTGAACTAGTGACGAATTGGCCACGTTCTGTGTACGTGACTACCCTTACTAGTTGGCTGTGTCGGGCAGTGGCGGGTTTTAATGACACAACATTTATACATTTACGCGATCTAACCCAAAAAACCCTCTATTATGAATGACAGAGGAGTCAGCCTGCAGTGTGAATGGATTAGTGGCCACGGGACGTAATGACAGGGGAGTCAGCCTTCAGTGTGAATGTACTAGTGGCCAAGCGAGGTAATGACAGGGGAGTCAGCCTGCAGTGCGAATGGATTAGTGGCCACGGGAGGTAATGACAGGGGAGTCAGCCTGCAGTGTGAACGGACTGGTGGCCACGGGAGGTAATGACAGGGGAGTCAGCCTTCAGTGTGAATGTACTAGTGGACACGAGAGGTAATGACAGGGGAGTCAGCCTGCAGTGTGAATGCACTAGTGGCCACGGGAGGTAATGACAGGGGAGTCAGTCTGCAGTGTGAATGCACTAGTGGCCACGGGAGGTAATGACAGGGGAGTCAGCCTGCAGTGTGAATGTACTAGTGGCCACGGGAGGTAATGACAGGGGAGTCAGCCTGCAGTGTGAACGGACTGGTGGCCACGGGAGGTAATGACAGGGGAGTCAGCCTGCAGTGTGAATGTACTAGTGGCCACGGGAGGTAATGACAAGGGAGTCAGCCTGCAGTGTGAACGGACTGGTGGCCACGGGAGGTAATGACAGGGGAGTCAGCCTAAAGTGTGAATACACTGGCGGCCACGGGAGGTAATGACAGGGGAGTCACACTGCAGTGTGAGTAGACTAGTGGCCACGAGAGGTAATGACAGGGGAGTCAGCCTGCAGTGTGAATACACTGGCGACCACGGGAGGTAATGACAGGGGAGTCAGTTGTGAGTGAGAAGGGACTGGTGGCTATGGGAGGTAATGACAGGGGAGTCAGTTGTGAGTGTGAAAGGACTGGTGGCCACGGGAGGTAATGCCAGGGGAGTCAGCCTGCAGTGTGAATACACTGGCGACCACGGGAGGTAATGACAGGGGAGTCAGTTGTGAGTGAGAAGGGACTGGTGGCTATGGGAGGTAATGACAGGGGAGTCAGTTGTGAGTGAGAAGGGACTGGTGGCCACGGGAGGTAATGACAGGGGAGTCAGTTGTAAGTGCGAAGGGACTGGTGGCTATGGGAGGTAATGACAGGGGAGAGGGACTGGTGGCTAGGGGAATGATCGAGAAGGGAGCACGGTCACGTGACGGAAGAGGACGGTGGAGTCTGCCGGTGGATCAAGCGTCCAGAGTCAGCGAGAAGGTTCGGGAAGAGGGGCGTGGCCTCGGTCGCTATATAAAAGGGAGATGCACGGGAGACTCGGGGCTGTTGCAGTGGGGGTCTCCGCCTGATGTTAAGTGAACGTGTCTTCAATAAAGTGTGTCAAGTCGTCATTACACGTACAAAGTTCTTGGCCGCGTCTTGCGGGAGTCTGTAAGTGCGGTGAGCCTCCATGATGACATCGATGAGCACCTCCTGCTCCACGGACAGCCGTGGGTCTGACTCCTTCTACGACAGAGACGCACACGGGGCAGGCGGGGGGGATCTTACTTACACAGCGGGCACACTCCGTGAGCCTCGCAGGCAGACGCGCCTGGGTTCGATTCCTGACTCGGGCGTACTTTCTGCGTGGAGTTCGTGTGTTCTCTCTCTGTTCTACAGAGTGAGTGAGTGGAGTTTGTATGATCACCCCCTGTTCTACAGAGTTTGTCAGTGGAGATTGTATGATCTCCCGCTGTTCTACAGAGTGAGTGGAGTTTGTATAATCTCCACCTGTCCTACAGAGTGAGTGAAGTTTGTGTGATCTCCCCCTGTTCTACAGAGTGAGTGAGTAGAGTTTGTATGATCTCCCTCTGTTCTACAGAGTGAGTGAGTGGAGTTTGTATGATCTCCCCCTGTTCTACAGAGTGAGTGAGTAGAGTTTTATGATCTCCCCCTGTTCTACAGAGCGAGTGAGTGGAGTTTGTATGATCTCCCCCTGTTCTACAGAGTGAGTGGAGTTTGTATAATCTCCCCTTGTCCTACAGAGTGAGTGGAGTTTGTGTGATCTCCCCCTGTTCTACAGAGTGAGTGAGTGGAGTTTGTTTGATCTCCCCCTGTTCTACAGAGTAAGTGGAGTTTGTTTGATCTCCCCCTGTTGTGCTCTGATGATAATAATGACAATGAAGATGCTGCTGATGGTACTGCTGCTGATTATAATAATGCTGCTACTGATGAAAATGATGATGATGTCGATGATGATAACGCTGCTACTGATGATGATCTTGATGATCATGATGATGCATCTGCTGATGCTGCCCGACAGTCAGAGCCCGTACCTCGCCTCTGCCCCCTGCCGTGACCCTGGCCTCGCCCTGCCCACGATGCCCTTTCCCTGAACCCGGTCGACCCTCCGCATCCACTTCTCGGCTTGCGCTGAATCTCCGTCAGAAGACCTGCACGCGCCCGCGACACGACAAAGTTGAGAGAGCGAGCGAGCGCCTGAAGGGCATTGCCCTCGACCGCGCAATCTCGCGAGTCCAGTCCATCGCGGATGCGGCGGGAATCGATCGAACATCGAGGTGGGGTCTCGTCTGCGACAGCGCAGGACCACGCGCGGACACCCGAGACGGACACCGGCGTCACGAGCTGGGGTGGCGTCTTTGCGTCGATTCCGGCGGTACGGTGGAAGCCGGCCGGTATGGCAAAGTAACCGGCGGGAAAGGACGCCAGCGGTAGCGGAGGCGGATTGACGGAGACTGTTGAAGACAGAGGAGGTTACTGTCACCCCCCCGTATAGCCCGCACCGCCCCTGCCCCGCTGATTATTCACGTTCTGTAGATGCCACTGGTTCTTCATCTTCTGCAGATGTCGATGCCACTGGTTCTTCACGTTCTGCAGATGTAGCTGCCACTGGTTGTTCACGTTCTGCAGATGTAGCTGCCACTCGTTCTTCACGTTCTGCAGATGTAGATGCCACTGGTGCTTTACGTTTTGAAGATGTAGATGCCACTGGTTCTTCATGGTCTGTAGATGTAGATGCCACTGGTTCTTCATCTTCTGCAGATGAAGATGCCACTGGTTCTTCACGTTCTGCAGATGTAGCTGCCACTGGTTCTTCATGTTCTGTAGATGTAGATGCCACTGGTTCTTCACGTTCTGCAGATGTAGATGCCACTGGTTCTTCACGTTCTGCCGATGTAGATGCCACTGGTTCTTCATGTTCTGTAGATGTAGATGCCACTGGTTCTTCATGTTCTGTAGATGTAGATGCCACTGGTTCTTCACGTTCTGCAGATGCCACTAGTTCTTCATGTTCTGTAGATGTCGATGCCACTGGTTCTTCACGTTCTGCAGATGTAGATGCCACTCGTTCTTCACGTTCTGCAGATGTAGATGCCACTGGTGCTTTACGTTTTGAAGATGTAGATGCCACTGGTTCTTCATGGTCTGTAGATGTAGATGCCACTGGTTCTTCACGTTCTGTAGATGCAGATGCCACTGGTTCTTCACGTTCTGCAGATGTAGATGCCACTGATGCTTTACGTTCTGTAGATGTAGATGCCACTGGTTCTTCACGTTCTGTAGATGTAGATGCCACTAGTTCTTCACGTTCTGCAGATGTAGATGCCACTGGTTCTTCACGTTCTGCAGATGTAGATGCCACTGGTTCTTCACGTTCTGCAGATGCCACTAGTTCTTCATGTTCTGTAGATGTCGATGCCACTGGTTCTTCACGTTCTGCAGATGTAGATGCCACTCGTTCTTCACGTTCTGCAGATGTAGATGCCACTGGTGCTTTACGTTTTGAAGATGTAGATGCCACTGGTTCTTCATGGTCTGTAGATGTAGATGCCACTGGTTCTTCACGTTCTGTAGATGCAGATGCCACTGGTTCTTCACGTTCTGCAGATGTAGATGCCACTGATGCTTTACGTTCTGTAGATGTAGATGCCACTGGTTCTTCACGTTCTGTAGATGTAGATGCCACTAGTTCTTCACGTTCTGCAGATGTAGATGCCACTGGTTCTTCACGTTCTGCAGATGTAGATGCCACTGGTTCTTCATGTTCTGTAGATGTAGATGCCACTGGTTCTTCACGTTCTGCAGATGTAGATGCCACTGGTTCTTCACGTTCTGCAGATGTAGATGCCACTGTTCTTCACGTTCTGCAGATGTAGATGCCACTGGTTCTTCATGTGCTGTAGGTGTAGATGCCACTGGTTCTTCACGTTCTGAAGATGTAGATGCCACCGGTTCTTCACGTTCTGCAGATGTAGATACCACCTGTTCTTCATGTTCTGCAGATGTAGATCCCACTGGTTCTTCATGTTCTGCAGATGTAGATGCCAATGGTTCTTCACGTTCTGCAGATGTAGATGCCACTGGTTGTTCACGTTCTGCAAATGTAGATGCCACTGGTGCTTTACGTTCTGAAGATGTAGATGCCACCACCACCGTCTATTATGCGGCGGTTCAACTTACGACTCTCGATCCGAAAAGGCACCAGGACATACGGACCAGGTAAGTAGAGGAGTCCCTGTAATGTTAAAAAAAACTCGTACGGGTTTGATGAAATGAAGTTGTAACCTAACGTGCCCCATGCTTAATTTGTTTTTTCAATCATTTTACCTTCTAAAAAAATCTGGCCAAGTCTCACACCCCCAAAAAGGCAATCTCGCACCCCAAGGGGGTGCAGCGTTCACCACAGGTTAAGAAAAACCACTGTTGTAGTGTATAGTGTAGTGTATAGTGTAGTGTATAGTGTAGTGTATTGTGTAGTGTATAGTGTAGTGTATAGTGTAGTGTATAGTGTAGTGTATAGTGTAGTGTATTGTGTAGTGTATAGTGTAGTGTATAGTGTAGTGTATAGTGTAGTGTATAGTGTAGTGTATAGTAATGTAGTGTATAGTGTAGTGTATAGTAGTGTAGTGTGTAGTGTAGTGTATAGTAGTGTAGTGTATAGTAGTGTAGTGTATAGTAGTGTAGTGTATAGTAGTGTAGTGTATAGTAGTGTAGTGTATAGTAGTGTAGTGTATAGTAGTGTAGTGTATAGTAGTGTAGTGTATAGTGTAGTGTATAGTAGTGTAGTGTATAGTGTGTAGTGTATAGTAGTGTAGTGTATAGTGTAGTGTATAGTGTAGTGTATAGAGTAGTGTATAGTAGTGTAGTGTATAGTAGTGTATAGTAGTGTAGTGTATAGTGTAGTGTATAGTGTAGTGCATAATGTTGTGTATAGTAGAGTAGTGTATAGTAGTGTATAGTAGTGTAGTGTATAGTGTAGTGTATAGTGTAGTGCATAATGTAGTGTATAGTAGTGTAGTGTATAGTAGTGTATAGTGTAGTGTATGGTGTAGTGTAGTGTGTAGTGTATAGTGTAATGTATAGTGTAGTGCATAATGTAGTGTATAGTGTAGTGTATAGTGTAGTGTATAGTGTAGTGTATAGTGTAGTGTATGGTGTAGTGAATAGTAGTGTATAGTGTAGTGTATAGTGTAGTGTATGGTGTAGTGAATAGTAGTGTATAGTGTAGTGTATAGTGTGTAGTAGTGTATAGTGTAGTGTATAGTGTAGTGTTTGGTATTGTATAGTGTAGTGTATGGTAGTGTATAGTGTAGTGTATAGTAGTGTATAGTGTAGTGTATGGTAGTGTATAGTGTAGTGTATAGTAGTGAATAGTGTAGTGTATAGTGTAGTGCATGGTAGTGTATAGTGTAGTGTATAGTGTAGTGTATAGTGGTGTATAGTGTAGTGTATAGTGTGTTGAAAAGTGTAGTGTAGTGGTTCTTAACCTGGCGTGCACCCTGTACTGGTGTAGTGTATAGTGTAGTGTATGGTCGTGTGTATTGTAGTGTATAGAAGTGTATAGTGTAGTGTATAGTAGTGTATCGTGTAGTGTATAGTGTAGTGTATAGTGTAGTGTATAGTGTAGTGTATAGTGTAGTGTATGGTAGTGTATAGTGTAGTGTATAGTGTATTGTATAGTAGTGTATAGTGTAGTGTATAGTGTGGTGAAAAGTGTAGTGCAGTGGTTCTTAACCTGGCGTGCACGCTGTACCGGTGTAGTGTATAGTGTAGTGTATGGTCGTATATATTGTAGTGTATAGAAGTGTATAGTAGTGTGTTGTGTAGTGTATAGTAGTGTATAGTGTAGTGTATAGTAGTGTATAGTGTAGTATATAGTGTTGTGTATAATAATGTATAGTATAGTGTGTTGTGTATTATATAGTGGAGTGTATAGTATAGTGTATAGTGTAGTGTATGGTGTAGTGTATAGTGTAGTGTATAGTGTAGTGTATAGTAGTGTCTGGTGTAGTGTATAGTGTATAGTATAGTGTATAGTGTAGTGTATAGTAGTGTATAGTGTAGTGTATAGTAGTTTATAGTGTAGTGTATAGTAATGGAGTGTATCATCTATGCTGACTATCACCATCATCTATGGTGGCTATCACCATCACCATCATAATCATCTATGCTGACTATCACCATCACCATCATCTATGATGACCACCATCATCATCTATGCTGGCTATCACCATCATCATCATCATCTATGCTGGCTATCACCATCATCATCTATGCTATCACCACCATCATCATCTATGATGACCACCATCATCATCTATGATGACCACCATCATCATCTATGATGACCACCATCACCATCATCTATCATGACCACTATCATCATCTATGCTGGCTATTACCATCACCATCATCTATGGTGGCTATCACCACCATCATCATCTATGCTATCACCACCATCATCATCTGTGATGACCACCATCACCATTATCTATGTTGGCTATCACCACCATCATCATCTATGCTATCACCACCATCATCATCTATGATGCCCACCATCACCATTATCTATGTTGGCTATCACCACCATCATCATCTATGCTATCACCACCATCATCATCTATGATGACCACCATCACCATTATCTATGCTGGCTATCACCACCATCATCTATGATGACCACCATCACCATCATCTATGTTGACTATCACCACCACTATCACCCCCCCACTTACACTCCCGCACCATCCCCACTTGCGTGCACTTGTGGAGTCTGCAGGCCTGGCACCTGCGGCGCCTGTACAGATCCATCTCGCACCGTCCGCCAGACGTGCACGCGGACGCGGCTCTCGTCGTCACACTCCGTCTGAAGAACCCTGGGAGTGGAGATGCTGGTGGTGGTTGGCTGAGCGGTAGTGAGAGTGGTGATTGTCTCAGATGTTAAATACTCTACACTGCACTCTGCCACGTCTACAGAACTATGGGAGTGGAGATGCTGGTGGTGGTTGGCTGAGCGGTAGTGAGAGTGGTGACTGTTTCTGTGGTGGTGGTTGGCTGAGCGGTAGTGAGAGTGGTGATTGTCTCAGATGTTAAAGACTCCACACTTCACTCTGCCACGTCTACAGAACTCTGGGAGTGAAGGTGGTGGTGGTTGGCTGAGCGGTAGTGAGAGTGGTGATTGTCTCAGATGTTAAATACTCCACACTTCACTCTGCCACGTCTACAGAACTCTGGGAGTGGAGATGCTGGTGGTGGTTGGCTGAGCGGTAGTGAGAGTGGTGACTGTTTCTGTGGTGGTGGTTGGCTGAGCGGTAGTGAGAGTGGTGATTGTCTCAGATGTTAAAGACTCTACACTTCACTCTGCCACGTCTACAGAACTCTGGGAGTGGAGATGCTGGTGGTGGTTGGCTGAGCGGTAGTGAGAGTGGTGATTGTCTCAGATGTTAAATACTCCACACTTCACTCTGCCACGTCTACAGAACTATGGGAGTGGAGGTGGTGGTGGTGGTTGGCTGAGCGGTAGTGAGAGTGGTGATTGTTTCTGTGGTGGTTGTTGGCTGAGCGGTAGTGAGAGTGGTGATTGTCTCTGTGGTGGTGGTTGGCTGAGCGGTAGTGAGAGTGGTGATTGTTTCTGTGGTGGTGGTTGGCTGAGCGGTAGTGAGAGTGGTGATTGTTTCTGTGGTGGTGGTTGGCTGAGCGGTAGTGAGAGTGGTGATTGTTTCTGTGGTGGTGGTTGGCTGAGCGGTAGTGAGAGTGGTGATTGTCTCAGATGTTAAAGACTCCACACTTCACTCTGCCACGTCTACAGAACTCTGGGAGTGAAGGTGGTGGTGGTTGGCTGAGCGGTAGTGAGAGTGGTGATTGTCTCAGATGTTAAAGACTCCACACTTCACTCTGCCACGTCTACAGAACTCTGGGAGTGAAGGTGGTGGTGGTTGGCTGAGCGGTAGTGAGAGTGGTGATTGTCTCAGATGTTAAAGACTCCACACTTCACTCTGCCACGTCTACAGAACTCTGGGAGTGGAGATGCTGGTGGTGGTTGGCTGAGCGGTAGTGAGAGTGGTGATTGTCTCAGATGTTAAATACTCCACACTTCACTCTGCCACGTCTACAGAACTCTGGGAGTGGAGATGGTGGTGGTTGGCTGAGCGGTAGTGAGAGTGGTGATTGTCTCAGATGTTAAAGACTCCACACTTCACTCTGCCACGTCTACAGAACTCTGGGAGTGAAGGTGGTGGTGGTTGGCTGAGCGGTAGTGAGAGTGGTGATTGTCTCAGATGTTAAATACTCCACACTTCACTCTGCCACGTCTACAGAACTCTGGGAGTGAAGGTGGTGGTGGTTGGCTGAGCGGTAGTGAGAGTGGTGATTGTCTCAGATGTTAAATACTCCACACTTCACTCTGCCACGTCTACAGAACTCTGGGAGTGAAGGTGGTGGTGGTTGGCTGAGCGGTAGTGAGAGTGGTGATTGTCTCAGATGTTAAAGACTCTACACTTCACTCTGCCACGTCTACAGAACTCTGGGAGTGGAGGTGGTGGTGGTGGTTGGTTGGCTGAGCGGTAGTGAGAGTGGTGATTGTTTCTGTGGTGGTGGTTGGCTGAGCGGTAGTGAGAGTGGTGATTGTCTCAGATGTTAAAGACTCCACACTGCACTCTGCCACGTCTACAGAACTCTGGGAGTGGAGGTGGTGGTGGTGGTGGTTGGTTGGCTGAGCGGTAGTGAGAGTGGTGATTGTTTCTGTGGTGGTGGTTGGCTGAGCGGTAGTAAGAGTGGTGATTGTTTCTGTGGTGGTGGTGGTGGTTGGCTGAGCGGTAGTGAGAGTGGTGATTGTTTCTGTGGTGGTTGTTGGCTGAGCGGTAGTGAGAGTGGTGATTGTTTCTGTGGTGGTGGTTGGCTGAGCGGTAGTGAGAGTGGTGATTGTTTCTGTGGTGGTGGTGGTTGGCTGAGCGGTAGTGAGAGTGGTGATTGTTTCTGTGGTGGTGGTTGGCTGAGCGGTAGTGAGAGTGGTGATTGTTTCTGTGGTGGTGGTGGTTGGCTGAGCGGTAGTGAGAGTGGTGATTGTTTCTGTGGTGGTGGTTGGCTGAGCGGTAGTGAGAGTGGTGATTGTTTCTGTGGTGGTGGTTGGCTGAGCGGTAGTGAGAGTGGTGATTGTTTCTGTGGTGGTGGTTGGCTGAGTGGTAGTGAGAGTGGTGATTGTCTCTGATGTTAAAGACTCCACACTTCACTCTGCCACGTCTACAGAATCCTGGGAGTGGTGGTGGTGGTGGTTGGCTGAGCGGTAGTGAGAGTGGTAATTGTTTCTGTGGTGATGATGGTTGGCTGAGCGGTAGTGAGAGTGGTGATTGTTTCTGTGGTGGTGGTTGGCTGAGCGGTAGTGAGAGTGGTGATTGTCTCAGATGTTAAATACTCTACACTGCACTCTGCCACGTCTACAGAACTCTGGGAGTGGAGGTGGTGGTGGTGGTTGGTTGGCTGAGCGGTAGTGAGAGTGGTGATTGTTTCTGTGGTGGTGGTTGGCTGAGCGGTAGTGAGAGTGGTGATTGTCTCAGATGTTAAAGACTCCACACTGCACTCTGCCACGTCTACAGAACTCTGGGAGTGGAGGTGGTGGTGGTGGTGGTTGGTTGGCTGAGCGGTAGTGAGAGTGGTGATTGTTTCTGTGGTGGTGGTTGGCTGAGCGGTAGTAAGAGTGGTGATTGTTTCTGTGGTGGTGGTGGTGGTTGGCTGAGCGGTAGTGAGAGTGGTGATTGTTTCTGTGGTGGTTGTTGGCTGAGCGGTAGTGAGAGTGGTGATTGTTTCTGTGGTGGTGGTTGGCTGAGCGGTAGTGAGAGTGGTGATTGTTTCTGTGGTGGTGGTGGTTGGCTGAGCGGTAGTGAGAGTGGTGATTGTTTCTGTGGTGATGGTTGGCTGAGCGGTAGTGAGAGTGGTGATTGTTTCTGTGGTGGTGGTGGTTGGCTGAGCGGTAGTGAGAGTGGTGATTGTTTCTGTGGTGGTGGTTGGCTGAGCGGTAGTGAGAGTGGTGATTGTTTCTGTGGTGGTGGTTGGCTGAGCGGTAGTGAGAGTGGTGATTGTTTCTGTGGTGGTGGTTGGCTGAGTGGTAGTGAGAGTGGTGATTGTCTCTGATGTTAAAGACTCCACACTTCACTCTGCCACGTCTACAGAATCCTGGGAGTGGTGGTGGTGGTGGTTGGCTGAGCGGTAGTGAGAGTGGTAATTGTTTCTGTGGTGATGATGGTTGGCTGAGCGGTAGTGAGAGTGGTGATTGTTTCTGTGGTGGTGGTTGGCTGAGCGGTAGTGAGAGTGGTGATTGTCTCAGATGTTAAATACTCTACACTGCACTCTGCCACGTCTACAGAACTCTGGGAGTGGAGGTGGTGGTGGTGGTTGGTTGGCTGAGCGGTAGTGAGAGTGGTGATTGTTTCTGTGGTGGTGGTTGGCTGAGCGGTAGTGAGAGTGGTGATTGTCTCAGATGTTAAAGACTCTACACTGCACTCTGTCACGTCTACAGAATCCTTGGAGTGGTGGTGGTGGTGCTGGTGGTGGTTGGCTGAGCGATAGTGAGAGTGGTGATTGTTTCTGTGGTGATGATGGTTGGCTGAGCGGTAGTGAGAGTGGTGATTGTTTCTGTGGTGGTGGTTGGCTGAGCGGTAGTGAGAGTGGTGATTGTCTCTGTGGTGATGGTTGGCTGAGCGGTAGTGAGAGTGGTGATTGTTTCTGTGGTGGTGGTTGGCTGAGCGGTAGTGAGAGTGGTGATTGTCTCTGATGTTAAAGACTCCACACTTCACTCTGCCACGTCTACAGAACTCTGGGAGTGGAGGTGGTGGTGGTGGTTGGCTGAGCGGTAGTGAGAGTGGTGATTGTTTCTGTGGTGGTGGTTGGCTGAGCGATAGTGAGAGTGGTGATTGTTTCTGTGGTGATGATGGTTGGCTGAGCGGTAGTGAGAGTGGTGATTGTTTCTGTGGTGGTGGTTGGCTGAGCGGTAGTGAGAGTGGTGATTGTCTCTGTGGTGATGGTTGGCTGAGCGGTAGTGAGAGTGGTGATTGTTTCTGTGGTGATGGTTGGCTGAGCGGTAGTTAGAGTGGTGATTGTTGCTGTGGTGGTGGTTGGCTGAGCGGTAGTGAGAGTGGTGATTGTTTCTGTGGTGGTGGTTGGCTGAGCGGTAGTGAGAGTGGTGATTGTCTCTGATGTTAAAGACTCCACACTTCACTCTGCCACGTCTACAGAACTCTGGGAGTGGAGGTGGTGGTGGTGGTTGGCTGAGCGGTAGTGAGAGTGGTGATTGTTTCTGTGGTGGTGGTTGGCTGAGCGATAGTGAGAGTGGTGATTGTTTCTGTGGTGATGATGGTTGGCTGAGCGGTAGTGAGAGTGGTGATTGTTTCTGTGGTGGTGGTTGGCTGAGCGGTAGTGAGAGTGGTGATTGTCTCTGTGGTGATGGTTGGCTGAGCGGTAGTGAGAGTGGTGATTGTTTCTGTGGTGGTGGTTGGCTGAGCGGTAGTGAGAGTGGTGATTGTCTCAGATGTTAAAGACTCCACACTTCACTCTGCCACGTCTACAGAACTCTGGGAGTGGAGGTGGTGGTGGTGGTTGGTTGGCTGAGCGGTAGTGAGAGTGGTGATTGTCGCTGTGGTGGTGGTTGGCCGAGCAGTAGTGAGAGTGGTGATTGTTTCTGTGGTGGTGGTTGGCTGAGCGGTAGTGAGAGTGGTGATTGTTTCTGTGGTGATGGTTGGCTGAGCGGTAGTTAGAGTGGTGATTGTTGCTGTGGTGGTGGTTGGCTGAGCGGTAGTGAGAGTGGTGATTGTTTCTGTGGTGGTTGGCTGAGCGGTAGTGAGAGTGGTGATTGTTGCTGTGGTGGTGGTTGGCTGAGCGGTAGTGAGAGTGGTGATTGTTTCTGTGGTGGTTGGCTGAGCGGTAGTGAGATTGGTGATTGTTTCTGTGGTGGTGGTGGTTGGCTGAGCGGTAGTGAGAGTGGTGATTGTTTCTGTGGTGGTGGTTGGCTGAGCGGTAGTGAGAGTGGTGATTGTTTCTGTGGTGGTGGTTGGCTGAGCGGTAGTGAGAGTGGTGATTGTTTCTGTTGTAAAAGACTCCACACATCACTCTGTCACGTCTACAGAACTCTGGGAGTGATGGTGGTGGTGGTTGGCTGAGCGGTAGTGAGAGTGGTGATTGTTTCTGTGGTGGTGGTTGGTTGAGCGGTAGTGAGAGTGGTGATTGTTTCTGTTGTTAAAGACTCCACACATCACTCTGTCACGTCTACAGAACTCTGGGAGTGATGGTGGTGGTGGTTGGCTGAGCGGTAGTGAGAGTGGTGATTGTTTCTGTTCATCTTCTTTGGTTCTTTCGGTAAAGTCACGTAGAATGAGAATACAATAATAAATTGATAAAATAACACAATAAAATTCTCACGACGTTTCGGCCACAACATAGGTGGCCTTCATCAGGTGAAGGGACGAGACTGTCTGGAGGACAGCGCTGGAGCGAACACAGCCAAGCTCAGACCGCGACCTTTAAGCTGTGTGAGAAGAAACAGAGCGCCTTGACAAAGGAATTAGCATAGAATTTAGCATTGAAATAGCTGAGTGATTAGCTTGTGACTGGTCACAGAAATGGCTATGTTAAAGTCAAAGCATACACATCCACAGAGGCACCCATTGACAAAGGAATTAGCATAGAATTTAGCATTGAAATAGCTGAGTGATTAGCTTGTGACTGGTCACAGAAATGGCTATGTTAAAGTCAGAGCATATACATTCCCAGAGGCACCTAGTGCAAATCAAACAGGAGAATTCAGCATTGAAATAGCTGAGTGATTAGCTTGTGACTGGTCACAGAAATGGCTATGTTAAAGTCAAAACCTACACATCTGAGCTGTTAACAGTAACTGGGTATACACTACACTATATAATGAATACTATATAGTAAACCAATAAAAAACTAAAATATAAATTACCTCAATGTTATCAATAAACTTTATATATTCTCCAATCAGCTAAGCTACCAACAATAAATCGTTATATATCACAATGCTATATGGCGAAAAAATGGGTGGATTCTTACCCTCAACTTTAGCACCACGGATAGCTACGGGCCCCGTTCAGACGGACGAGTTCATCCATGGTCGGAACGGAGGAGGGGGAGAGAGACAGCTGCGAGGCGCTGTTATACTCCATGTTGTAAAACTATACCATTAACCGTGGTGTGAGAGGTATTAAGAGTCAATGCCAGCGAAAGAGCTGCGGTTTGAAGGTCATCGTAAAATACAATTAATTAAGAACGGAAATGGTTTAAAACATCTTTCCAATGGTTACTAAGCCAAAATCCATCTTCTCGGTTGAAATTTTCTCTGTGCTTGTATATGTGAATGGCCTCATGAACGAATCTCTCATGGTAGCCGGTTGGTTTGCAAAGAACCTCTGTCTTGGAGAAGTCAATGTCATGTGAGCCCACTGAATTATAACAGTGATCTGCCACGGCAGAGGAGTTCGTTCTACCGTGTTTCAAGTCTGCTTTATGTTCGCGGATGCGGTCCGAGATATGTCGTTTGGTTTCTCCAATGTAGCTGCTACCACAGAGGCACTTTAGTTTGTAAACGCCCGGGTACTGTATGTCTGGAACAGCATCTTTTACAGATGGAACCAGATCACGGATTTTATGTACTGTGTTGAATCAGACCTGGATCTTGTGCTTATTCAGGATTTTGGAGATCTTATTGTTGGTAGCTTAGCTGATTGGAGAATATATAGAGTTTATTGATAACATTGAGGTAATTTAAATTTTAGTTTTTTATTGGTTTACTATATAGTATTCATTTTATAGTGTAGTGTATACCCAGTTACTGTTAATAGCTCAGATGTGTAGGCTTTGACTTTAACATAGCCATTTCTGTGACCAGTCACAAGCTAATCCCTCAGTTATTTCAATGCTAAATTATCCTGTTTGATTTGTACTAGGTGCCTCTGTAGATGTGTAGGCTTTGACTTTAACATAACTATTTCTATGACCAGTCACAAGCTAATCCCTCAGTTATTTCAATGCTAAATTCTCCTGTTAGATTTGTACTAGGTGCCTCTGTGGATGTGTATGCTTTGACTTTAACATAACTATTTCTGTGACCAGTCACAAGCAAATCACTCAGCTATTTCAATGCTAAATTCTATGCTAATTCCTTTGTTAAGGGGTGCCTCTGTGGATGTGTAGGCTTTGACTTTAACATAGCCATTTCTGTGACCAGTCACAAGCTAATCACTCAGCTATTTCAATGCTAAATTCTATGCTAATTCCTTTGTCAAGGCGCTCTGTTCTTCTCACACAGCTTAAAGGTCGCGGTCTGAGCTTGGCTGTGTTCGCTCCAGCGCTGTCCTCCAGACAGTCTCGTCCCTTCACCTGATGAAGGCCGCTTGTGTTGTGGCCGAAACGTCGTGAGAATTTTATAGTGTTATTTTATTTTATCAATTTATTATTTTATTCTCATTCTACGTGGTGGTGACTTTACCGAAATAACCAAAGAAGATGAATCCTTGCAGTCACGAAAGCTTTAAATCGAAATTGTTTCTGTTGTTAAAGACTCCGCACTGCACACTGCCACGTCTACAGAACAATGGGGGCGGTGGCGATGGTGGCGGGGGAGCGGTGGCGCAGCGGTTAGCGTCGCTCCACTTTCCCTACCCTTGCAACCTTCGCAGGTGAGGGCGTTGTAGTGGTGCCCGGAGGCCCGGTCACCGCACACGAGGCCAAGACCTCCCTCGTGGGGACCCGCCCCCACAGCTCCCTGCTGGGTCGCTCTGCGTGAGCCCCGTGGCCAATCCCCTGCTGACCCAGACACGTGTCCCTCCATGGGGCACGGTGGTTGATCCCTGCCCCCAGGGCACCGTGCTTGATCCCTGCCCCTAGGGCACGGTGCTTGATCCCTGCCCCCAGGGCACGGTGCTTGATCCCTGCCCCCAGGGCACGGTGCTTGATCCCTGCCCACAGGGCACGGTGCTTGATCCCTGCCCCCAGGGCACGGTGCTTGATCCATGCCCCCAGGGCACGGTGCTTGATCCCTGCCCCCAGGGCACGGTGCTTGATCCCTGCCCCCAGGGCACGGTGCTTGATCTCTGCCCCCAGGGCACGGTGCTTGATCCCTGCCCCCAGGGCACGGTGCTTGATCTCTGCCCCCAGGGCACGGTGCTTGATCCCTGCCCCCAGGGCACGGTGCTTGATCCCTGCCCCCAGGGCACGGTGGTTGATCCCTGCCCCCAGGGCACGGTGCTTGATCCATGCCCCCAGGGCACGATGCTTGATCCCTGCCCCCAGGGCACGGTGCTTGATCCCTGCCCCCAGGGCACGGTGCTTGATCCATGCCCCCAGGGCACGGTGCTTGATCCATGCCCCCAGGGCACGGTGCTTGATCCATGCCCCCAGGGCACGGTGCTTGATCCCTGCCCCCAGGGCACGGTGCTTGATCCCTGCCCCCAGGGCACGGTGCTTGATCCATGCCCCCAGGGCACGGTGCTTGATCCCTGCCCCCAGGGCACGGTGCTTGATCCCTGCCCCCAGGGCACGGTGCTTGATCCCTGCCCCCAGGGCACGGTGCTTGATCCCTGCCCCCAGGGCACGGTGCTTGATCCCTGCCCCCGGGGCACGGTGCTTGATCCCTGCCCCCAGGGCACGGTACTTGATCCCTGCCCCCAGGGCACGGTGCTTGATCCATGCCCCCAGGGCACGGTGCTTGATCCCTGCCCCCAGGGCACGGTGCTTGATCCATGCCCCCAGGGCACGGTGCTTGATCCATGCCCCCAGGGCACGGTGCTTGATCCATGCCCCCAGGGCACGGTGCTTGATCCATGCCCCCAGGGCACGGTGCTTGATCCCTGCCCCCAGGGCACGGTGCTTGATCCCTGCCCCCGGGGCACGGTGCTTGATCCCTGCCCCCAGGGCACGGTGCTTGATCCCTGCCCCCAGGGCACGGTGCTTGATCCCTGCCCCCGGTGCTGATGATCCTGTTGGTGATTGTCTTGTTGATGTTGGTGCTGCTGCTGATGATGATGGAAATTGAGATGATGATGATGATGAAGCTGATGTGTATGACGGTGTGGATCTTTCAGCTCCTGCTGCTGCTGATGACGATGCTGACGATGCTGATGAATAAACTGGTGTGGATGATAGTGCGGGTGATTTATAATTGTGCCCATGCTGCTGTTGATGGTACGGCTGATGATGATGATGATGACGGCGATGATGATGATTGCGTTGCTGATACTGCTGCTGATGATGATGTGAGGACGGTGGCGGAGAGAGAGATGTATTGAGGGAACGGTCATGCATGTCGTGGTGTTTTTGAAGAATTAAGACATTCTCCGATACTGCCTCTGTAAGACAAGTGGACAAAGGTCCCCCGTGTAGCCTCAACAGACTGTTGGGGCAAGTTCTGTTAAGCGAGCAGCAGCACCTATGCAGGCCGGCACCACGCCCAACCGCCTTTGTCTCCCCAGTGGCGATGTTCACTACACACCGCACCAGGTACTCACTTGAGGCTGAGTCGACCTAGGGGAGACCCAGGACCGGTTCAGATAATCGCCACTGGCATCGGTGGCCGTGAGCGGGAATCGAACTGGGGTCGCCGGGTTCGTAGCGAGGCGTAGCGCTAACCGCGGCACCACCGCTCCCCAAACAAGTCAACACGACGCCAGACGCGCACGTAATTGCGTCTCGCGGTGGCTAGGAGATGTTAACTACCTCGCCTGGTATACAGGAGGTCGTGGGTTCGATCCCGACGCTGTCTGCTGCTGTATATTTGGAGTCTGCTTGTGTATCTCTCTCTCTCTCTCATCATCACGGTGGCTAGGAGATGTTAACCACCTCGTCAGGTATACAGGAAGTCGTGGGTTCGATCCCGACCCTGACGATGTCTGCTGCTACTGCTGTATATTTGGAGTCTGCTTGTGTGTGTCTCTCTCTCTCATCATAATCACAGTAGCTATGAGATGTTAACTACCTCGCCTGGTATACAGGAAGTCGTGGGTTCGATCCCGACCCTGACGATGCCTGCTGCTGCTGCTCTATATTTGGAGTCTGCGTCTCTCTCTCATCATCATCACGGTGGCTAGGAGATGTTAACTACCTCGCCTGGTATACAGGAGGTCGTGGGCTCGATCCCGACCCTGACGATGCCTGCTGCTGTATATTTGGAGTCTGTGTCTCTCTCTCTCTCTCTCCTCGTGGTCGCGTGGATTTTGTCTTTGGGTCCTCCGGGTTATTTCCCCCTCCACATTTAGAATCAACAACACCACGCGTTTACAGTTATTTGGCTACCACTATGAATGTCTCACACGACGACGACGATGATGATGATGACCCCACTTGGTTGAGCTGTCATTTGTGATGTAGCCACGTCGCTTCTGAAAACGAGCGACGTGGCTCCATAGCGGACATGCAGCTGTGTGACATAAAACGTCGCGTTTCATACTCTGTGGTTCTTTCGGTAAAGTAACGTAGATTATAAAAATAAAATAAAACACAAAATAATACATCGCCACGTTTCGTATCGCAACACGAGCGGTAGTCACCAGGCGGAATTATTTTTTGTTTGTGTTGCGATATCGAAACGTCGTGATTTCATCAATTTGTTTTATTTTTCTAATCTACGTGATGACTTTACCTAAAGAACCACAGGGTACGGATCCCTGCAGTCACTAAAGCTTCAAATCAAGAGCGTCTAGTAAAGTCACGTGGTAGGAAAATAAATTAAATAACTGGTTAATCATCATGATTGATGATGATTATAATCATGATGATGATAATTGTAATGATGATACCAATAATGATTGATGATGATGATAACAATAAATGATGAGTGATGAATTTTGATTTAAAGCTTTCGCGGCTGCAGTAATTCTATTCTTAGCTCTTTCGGTAAAGTCACGTTGAAGGGAAACAATAAAATAATAAAAAAATATATATTATTGTTTTATATATCTTTTATTCTTTTATTGTTTCCCTTCAACGTGACTTTACCGAAACAGCTAAGAATATGATGAGCGGTGATTATGATGATGATGATGACGAGTGATGCTCATGGCAAGGAGAAGCGACCACGTGTTGTAACAACGAGGATTGTAAACTCCGACCTACCAGCTGCAGACCGACGGAGCGAGCCAGCGAGGAGTCAAAGTGCGAACAAACGCAGCAGGAGAGCTGATGGCACACGGATGCGCCCACTCAAATCGGAGAACTTCGCTGCCATTCACTCCCACGTACAGCCAATATATTGGTATCAAATAGATTTCTAAAGAATTAAAGCTTTCGTGACTGCTTAAAATTACTCATTTGTTTTTTTCGGTAAAGTCACGTAAAGTCCCTGTCCGTCTTTCCTCCCTCCTTACCTCTTGGTGGACTTGTATATGTATTTCTACTGACCGTGTACCTCGTATTTTTCATTCTATCTGTGCTGGTATGTGCAATCCAAAGGTTGAACACGAAATTTAACACACTTCTGAAATTCGTGGTCCGCCAGGAAGTGTCTAACTGTGTTGTTGGCCTGACTGGATGTGCTTCACATAATGTTTGTTCAGCTTTGTTGAATTCTCGTCTCTCATCTTGTTGTTGTATTTACCTCCGTGATTTGTTCTTGACACCTGATGAAGATCGCATGCTTTGTGATCGAAACGTCGTGATTATTTTTTGTATTAATACAATTTTATTGTATTTCTACATACGTGACTTTACCGAAAAAAACAATGAGGAAATAGATTTCTGTTTATTTGATTGTGGTTATGGTTGTACTTTATAAATCTCTGCCATTGCATATACTGAAACAATAAAAGGCTAAAATAAACAAAAACAGAGCAATGTTAATACAATAACACTATTAGACATTATTGTAAAAAAATAAAAAGTCCATCCTACGTGTTAGTGATTTTTTATATTTTAGGCAGTAAAATTAGTTTTCAAATTTAGATTTTTTTCTGGGGGGGGGGGGGGGGGTGGGACCCCCACAACCCCTGGAAGATTTGGTCCCCCCCAATGTTCACTCCATCATGGCTACGGCCTTGCCTTGAACAGACTGTTGGGGCAAGTGCTGTTCGCGAGCATCTATAAAGGCCGGCCACGGTACACGAGGGGGTGGGTGGCCAGCACCACGCCCGGCCGCCTTTGTCTCCCCAGTGGCACCTCCGCTTAGCACCGTTGGCTACGTACGGTGCGAACGAAGTTCAACGTCGAGTACACCACGTGGCGATGTTGCACTGCACAGGCCGAGTCCGACCGAGGTTCTGATGCTCGTCGCCGGGGTTCGTGGCCGTGAGCGGGGAATCGAAGTCGTTCCCTGCCAGGTTCGCGCTCACCGCCACACTCACCGCACCAATACCACTGTCAATATTGCTACTACACACACACACACCACGTGTACACACACACACACACCACGTGTACACACACACACACCACGTGTACACACACACACACACCACGTGTACACACACACACACACACCACGTGTACACACACACACACACCACGTGTACACACACACACACACCACGTGTACACACACACACACACCACGTGTACACACACACACACACACCACGTGTACACACACACACACACACCACGTGTACACACACACACACACACCACGTGTACACACACACACACACCACGTGTACACACACACACACCACGTGTACACACACACACACACCACGTGTACACACACACACACACCACGTGTACACACACACACACACACACGTGTACACACACACACACACACCACGTGTACACACACACACACACACCACGTGTACACACACACACACACCACGTGTACACACACACACACACACCACGTGTACACACACACACACACACACCACGTGTACACACACACACACACACCACGTGTACACACACACACACACACACCACGTGTACACACACACACACACACCACGTGTACACACACACACACACACCACGTGTACACACACACACACACACACCACGTGTACACACACACACACACACCACGTGTACACACACACACACACCACGTGTACACACACACACACACACCACGTGTACACACACACACACACACCACGTGTACACACACACACACACACCACGTGTACACACACACACACACCACGTGTACACACACACACACACACCACGTGTACACACACACACACACACCACGTGTACACACACACACACACCACGTGTACACACACACACACACACCACGTGTACACACACACACACACACCACGTGTACACACACACACACCACGTGTACACACACACACACACCACGTGTACACACACACACACACCACGTGTACACACACACACACACCACGTGTACACACACACACACACCACGTGTACACACACACACACACACACCACGTGTACACACACACACACACACACGTGTACACACACACACACACCACGTGTACACACACACACACACACCACGTGTACACACACACACACACACCACGTGTACACACACACACACACACCACGTGTACACACACACACACACACCACGTGTACACACACACACACACCACGTGTACACACACACACACACCACGTGTACACACACACACACACCACGTGTACACACACACACACACACCACGTGTACACACACACACACACACCACGTGTACACACACACACACACACCACGTGTACACACACACACACACACCACGTGTACACACACACACACACACCACGTGTACACACACACACACACACCACGTGTACACACACACACACCACGTGTACACACACACACACACCACGTGTACACACACACACACACACCACGTGTACACACACACACACACACCACGTGTACACACACACACACACACCACGTGCACACACACACACACACACCACGTGTACACACACACACACACCACGTGTACACACACACACACACACCACGTGTACACACACACACACACACCACGTGTACACACACACACACACACGTGTACACACACACACACACCACGTGTACACACACACACACACACCACGTGTACACACACACACACACACACACCACGTGTACACACACACACACACACACACACCACGTGTACACACACACACACACACCACGTGTACACACACACACACCACGTGTACACACACACACACACACACACCACGTGTACACACACACACACACCACGTGTACACACACACACACACACCACGTGTACACACACACACACACACCACGTGTACACACACACACACACACACCACGTGTACACACACACACACACCACGTGTACACACACACACACACCACGTGTACACACACACACACACACCACGTGTACACACACACACACACCACGTGTACACACACACACACACCACGTGTACACACACACACACACACACCACGTGTACACACACACACACACACACACCACGTGTACACACACACACACACACACACACCACGTGTACACACACACACACACACACCACGTGTACACACACACACACCACGTGTACACACACACACACACCCACGTGTACACACACACACACACCACGTGTACACACACACACACACACCACGTGTACACACACACACACACCACGTGTACACACACACACACACACACGTGTACACACACACACACACACCACGTGTACACACACACACACACCACGTGTACACACACACACACACACCACGTGTACACACACACACACACACACACCACGTGTACACACACACACACACACCACGTGTACACACACACACACACACCACGTGTACACACACACACACACCACGTGTACACACACACACACACACACCACGTGTACACACACACACACACACCACGTGTACACACACACACACACCACGTGTACACACACACACACACACCACGTGTACACACACACACACACACCACGTGTACACACACACACACACACCACGTGTACACACACACACACACACCACGTGTACACACACACACACACACCACGTGTACACACACACACACACACCACGTGTACACACACACACACACACCACGTGTACACACACACACACACCACGTGTACACACACACACACACACCACGTGTACACACACACACACACACCACGTGTACACACACACACACCACGTGTACACACACACACACACACACACACCACGTGTACACACACACACACACACCACGTGTACACACACACACACACACACCACGTGTACACACACACACACACACCACGTGTACACACACACACACACACCACGTGTACACACAACACACACACCACGTGTACACACACACACACACACCACGTGTACACACACACACACACACCACGTGTACACACACACACACACACACACCACGTGTACACACACACACACACCACGTGTACACACACACACACACACCACGTGTACACACACACACACACACACACCACGTGTACACACACACACACCACGTGTACACACACACACACACACCACGTGTACACACACACACACACCACGTGTACACACACACACACACCACGTGTACACACACACACACACACACACCACGTGTACACACACACACACACACCACGTGTACACACACACACACACCACGTGTACACACACACACACACACCACGTGTACACACACACACACACCACGTGTACACACACACACACACCACGTGTACACACACACACACCACGTGTACACACACACACACACACCACGTGTACACACACACACACACCACGTGTACACACACACACACACCACGTGTACACACACACACACACCACGTGTACACACACACACACCACGTGTACACACACACACACACACCACGTGTACACACACACACACACACCACGTGTACACACACACACACACACCACGTGTACACACACACACACACACCACGTGTACACACACACACACACACACCACGTGTACACACACACACACACACCACGTGTACACACACACACACACACACCACGTGTACACACACACACACACACCACGTGTACACACACACACACACCACGTGTACACACACACACACACACCACGTGTACACACACACACACACACCACGTGTACACACACACACACACACCACGTGTACACACACACACACACACACACCACGTGTACACACACACACACACACACGTGTACACACACACACACACACCACGTGTACACACACACACACACACCACGTGTACACACACACACACACCACGTGTACACACACACACACACACCACGTGTACAACACACACACACACACACACCACGTGTACACACACACACACACACCACGTGTACACACACACACACACACCACGTGTACACACACACACACACACCACGTGTACACACACACACACACACCACGTGTACACACACACACACACACCACGTGTACACACACACACACACCACGTGTACACACACACACACACACACACACCACGTGTACACACACACACACCACGTGTACACACACACACCACGTGTACACACACACACACACACCACGTGTACACACACACACACCACGTGTACACACACACACACCACGTGTACACACACACACACACACCACGTGTACACACACACACACACACCACGTGTACACACACACACACACCACGTGTACACACACACACACACACACGTGTACACACACACACACACCACGTGTACACACACACACACACACCACGTGTACACACACACACACACCACGTGTACACACACACACACACCACGTGTACACACACACACACACACAACACGTGTACACACACACACACACCACGTGTACACACACACACACACCACGTGTACACACACACACACACACACACACACACACCACGTGTACACACACACACACACACACCACGTGTACACACACACACACCACGTGTACACACACACACACACCACGTGTACACACACACACACACACACCACGTGTACACACACACACACACACACCACGTGTACACACACACACACACACACCACGTGTACACACACACACACCACGTGTACACACACACACACACACCACGTGTACACACACACACACACCACGTGTACACACACACACACACCACGTGTACACACACACACACACCACGTGTACACACACACACACACACCACGTGTACACACACACACACACACCACGTGTACACACACACACACACACCACGTGTACACACACACACACACCACGTGTACACACACACACACACCACGTGTACACACACACACACACACACCACGTGTACACACACACACACACACACACCACGTGTACACACACACACACACCACGTGTACACACACACACACACACCACGTGTACACACACACACACACACCACGTGTACACACACACACACACCACGTGTACACACACACACACACCACGTGTACACACACACACACATACCACGTGTACACACACACACACACACCACGTGTACACACACACACACACCACGTGTACACACACACACACACACCACGTGTACACACACACACACACCACGTGTACACACACACACACACACCACGTGTACACACACACACACACACACCACGTGTACACACACACACACACACACACGTGTACACACACACACACACCACGTGTACACACACACACACACACCACGTGTACACACACACACACACCACGTGTACACACACACACACACCACGTGTACACACACACACACACCACGTGTACACACACACACACACCACGTGTACACACACACACACACACCACGTGTACACACACACACACCACGTGTACACACACACACACACCACGTGTACACACACACACACACCACGTGTACACACACACACACACACACACCACGTGTACACACACACACACACCACGTGTACACACACACACACACACCACGTGTACACACACACACACACACCACGTGTACACACACACACACACCACGTGTACACACACACACACACACACCACGTGTACACACACACACACACCACGTGTACACACACACACACCACGTGTACACACACACACACACCACGTGTACACACACACACACACACACACCACGTGTACACACACACACACACACCACGTGTACACACACACACACACACCACGTGTACACACACACACACACACACACCACGTGTACACACACACACACACCACGTGTACACACACACACACACCACGTGTACACACACACACACACACCACGTGTACACACACACACACACACCACGTGTACACACACACACACACCACGTGTACACACACACACACACCACGTGTACACACACACACACACCACGTGTACACACACACACACACCACGTGTACACACACACACACACACACCACGTGTACACACACACATACACACCACGTGTACACACACACACACACCACGTGTACACACACACACACACACCACGTGTACACACACACACACACACCACGTGTACACACACACACACACACACCACGTGTACACACACACACACACCACGTGTACACACACACACACACACACACCACGTGTACACACACACACACACCACGTGTACACACACACACACACCACGTGTACACACACACACACACCACGTGTACACACACACACACACACCACGTGTACACACACACACACACACCACGTGTACACACACACACACACCACGTGTACACACACACACACACACACCACGTGTACACACACACACACACACCACGTGTACACACACACACACACACCACGTGTACACACACACACACACACCACGTGTACACACACACACACACACACCACGTGTACACACACACACACACCACGTGTACACACACACACACACACCACGTGTACACACACACACACACACCACGTGTACACACACACACACACACACCACGTGTACACACACACACACCACGTGTACACACACACACACACACACGTGTACACACACACACACACCACGTGTACACACACACACACACACCACGTGTACACACACACACACACACCACGTGTACACACACACACACACCACGTGTACACACACACACACACACCACGTGTACACACACACACACACACACCACGTGTACACACACACACACACACACCACGTGTACACACACACACACACACCACGTGTACACACACACACACACACCACGTGTACACACACACACACACACACACCACGTGTACACACACACACACACCACGTGTACACACA
>NC_133731.1:877500-1094799 GCF_048934315.1 Petromyzon marinus | reverse complement strand
TCACTGTGTGAGTGTATGGGTCTCTGTGTGAGTCTATGGATCTCTGTGTGAGTCTATGACCTCTTGTGTGAGTCTATGGATCTCTGTGTGAGTCTGTGCCTCTGTGCGAGTCTACGTGTCATCTGTGTGAGTCTATGGCTCTCTCTGAGCCTAAGGCTCTCTGTGAGAGTCTACGTGTCTCTGTGTGAGTCTGTGGGTCTCTGTGTGAGTCTGTGGGTCTCTGTGTGAGTCTGTGGATCTCTGTGTGAGTCTATGGGTGTCTGTGTGAGTCTATGGATCTCTGTGTGAGTCTATGGGTCTCTGTGTGGAGTCTATGGATCTCTGTGTGAGTCTATGGGTCTCTGTGTGAGTCTACGTGTCTCTGTGTGAGTCTACGTGTCTCTGTGTGAGTCTAAGGCTCTCTGTGTGAGTATGTGGGTCTCTTTGTGAGTCTGTGGGTCACTGTGTGAGTCTAAGGCTCTCTGTGTGAGTATGTGGGTCTGTGTGAGTCTGTGGGTCTCTGTGTGTGAGTCTGTGGGTCTCTGTGTGGTGAGTCTGTGGGTCTCTGCGTGAGTCTATGGATCTCTGTGTGAGTCTATGTGTCTCTGTGCGAGTCTATGGATCTCTGTGTGAGTCTATGTGTCTCTGTGTGAGTCTATGGATTTCTGTGTGAGTTTATGGATCTCTGTGTGAGTCTATGTGTCTCTGTGTGAGTCTATGGGTCTCTGTGTGAGTCTATGGGTCTCTGTGTGAGTCTATGTGTCTCTGTGTGAGTCTATGGGTCTCTGTGTGAGTCTATGGGTCTCTGTGTTAGTCTATGTGTCTCTGTGTGAGTCTGTGGGTCTCTGTGTGAGTCTATGTGTCTCTGTGTGAGTCTATGGTTCTCTGTGTGAGTCTATGGGTCTCTGTGTGAGTCTATGTGTCTTTGTGTGAGTCTATGGGTCACTGTGTGAGCATATGGCTCTCTGTGAGAGTCTATGTGTCTCTGTGTGAGTCTATGGGTCTCTGTGTGAGTCTATGGATCTCTGTGTGAGTCTATGAGACTCTGTGTGAGTCTATGGGTCTCTGTGTGAGTCTATAGATCTCTGTGTGAGTCTATGGGTCTCTGTGTGAGTCTATGGCTCTCTGTGAGAGTCTATGTGTCTCTGTGTGAGTCTATGGGTCTCTGTGTGAGTCTATGGGTCTCTGTGTGAGTCTATGGATCTCTGTGTGAGTCTATGTGTCTCTGTGTGAGTCTATAGATCTCTGTGTGAGTCTATGTGTCTTTGTGAGTCTATGGCTCTCTGTGTGAGTCTATGTGTCTCTGTGTGAGTCTATGTGTCTCTGTGTGAGTCTATAGATCTCTGTGTGAGTCTATGGGTCTCTGTGTGAGTCTATGTGTCTCTGTGTGAGTCTATGGGTCTCTGTGTGAGTCTATGGATCTCTGTGTGAGTCTATGAGTCTCTGTGTGAGTCTATGGGTCTCTGTGTGAGTCTATAGATCTCTGTGTGAGTCTATGGGTCTCTGTGTGAGTCTATGGCTCTCTGTGAGAGTCTATGTGTCTCTGTGTGAGTCTATGGGTCTCTGTGTGAGTCTATGGGTCTCTGTGTGAGTCTATGTATCTCTGTGAGTCTATGGGTCTCTGTGTGAGTCTATGGGTCTCTGTGTGAGTCAATGGGTCTCTGTGTGAGTCTATGTATCTCTTTGAGTCTATGTGTCTCTGTGTGAGTCTATGGCTCTCTGTGAGAGTCTATGTGTCTCTGTGTGAGTCTATGGGTCTCTGTGTGAGTCTATGGGTCTCTGTGTGAGTCTATGTAACTCTGTGAGTCTATGGGTCTCTGTGTGAGTCTATGGGTTTCTGTGTGAGTCTATGGGTCTCTGTGTGAGTCTATAGATCTCTGTGTGAGTCTATGGGTCTCTGTGTGAGTCTATGGGTCTCTGTGTGAGTCTATGGATCTCTGTGTGAGTCTATGAGACTCTGTGTGAGTCTATGGGTCTCTGTGTGAGTCTATAGATCTCTGTGTGAGTCTATGGGTCTCTGTGTGAGTCTATGGCTCTCTGTGAGAGTCTATGTGTCTCTGTGTGAGTCTATGGGTCTCTGTGTGAGTCTATGGGTCTCTGTGTGAGTCTATGGGTCTCTGTGAGTCTATGTGTCTCTGTGTGAGTCTATGGCTCTCTGTGAGAGTCTATGTGTCTCTGTGTGAGTCTATGGGTCTCTGTGTGAGTCTATGGGTCTCTGTGTGAGTCTATGTATCTCAGTGAGTCTATGGGTCTCTGTGTGAGTCTATGGGTTCTCTGTGTGAGTCTATGGGTCTCTGTGTGAGTCTATGGGTCTCTGTGTGAGTCTATGTGTCTCTGTGTGAGTCTATGGGTCTCTGTGTGAGTCTATGGGTCTCTGTGTGAGTCTATGTGTCTCTGTGTGAGTCTATGGTTCTCTGTGTGAGTCTATGGGTCTCTGTGTGAGTCTATGTGTCTTTGTGTGAGTCTATGGGTCACTGTGTGAGCATATGGCTCTCTGTGAGAGTCTATGTGTCTCTGTGTGAGTCTATGGGTCTCTGTGTGAGTCTATGGGTCTCTGTGTGAGTCTATGAGACTCTGTGTGAGTCTATGGGTCTCTGTGTGAGTCTATAGATCTCTGTGTGAGTCTATGGGTCTCTGTGTGAGTCTATGGCTCTCTGTGAGAGTCTATGTGTCTCTGTGTGAGTCTATGGGTCTCTGTGTGAGTCTATGGTTCTCTGTGTGAGTCTATGGGTCTCTGTGTGAGTCTATGGATCTCTGTGTGAGTCTATGTGTCTCTGTGTGAGTCTATAGATCTCTGTGTGAGTCTATGTGTCTTTGTGAGTCTATGGCTCTCTGTGTGAGTCTATGTGTCTCTGTGTGAGTCTATGTGTCTCTGTGTGAGTCTATAGATCTCTGTGTGAGTCTATGGGTCTCTGTGTGAGTCTATGTGTCTCTGTGTGAGTCTATGGGTCTCTGTGTGAGTCTATGGATCTCTGTGTGAGTCTATGAGTCTCTGTGTGAGTCTATGGGTCTCTGTGTGAGTCTATAGATCTCTGTGTGAGTCTATGGGTCTCTGTGTGAGTCTATGGCTCTCTGTGAGAGTCTATGTGTCTCTGTGTGAGTCTATGGGTCTCTGTGTGAGTCTATGGGTCTCTGTGTGAGTCTATGTATCTCTGTGAGTCTATGGGTCTCTGTGTGAGTCTATGGGTCTCTGTGTGAGTCAATGGGTCTCTGTGTGAGTCTATGTATCTCTTTGAGTCTATGTGTCTCTGTGTGAGTCTATGGCTCTCTGTGAGAGTCTATGTGTCTCTGTGTGAGTCTATGGGTCTCTGTGTGAGTCTATGGGTCTCTGTGTGAGTCTATGTAACTCTGTGAGTCTATGGGTCTCTGTGTGAGTCTATGGGTTTCTGTGTGAGTCTATGGGTCTCTGTGTGAGTCTATAGATCTCTGTGTGAGTCTATGGGTCTCTGTGTGAGTCTATGGGTCTCTGTGTGAGTCTATAGATCTCTGTGTGAGTCTATGGGTCTCTGTGTGAGTCTATGGCTCTCTGTGAGAGTCTGTGTCTCTGTGTGAGTCTATGGGTCTCTGTGTGAGTCCATGGGTCTCTGTGTGAGTCTATGTATCTCTGTGAGTCTATGGGTCTCTGTGAGTCTATGGGTCTCTGTGTGAGTCTATGGGTCTCTGTGAGTCTATGTGTCTCTGTGTGAGTCTATGGCTCTCTGTGAGAGTCTATGTGTCTCTGTGTGAGTCTATGGGTCTCTGTGTGAGTCTATGGGTCTCTGTGTGAGTCTATGGGTCTCTGTGAGTCTATGGGTCTCTGTGTGAGTCTATGGGTTCTCTGTGTGAGTCTATGGGTCTCTGTGTGAGTCTATAGATCTCTGTGTGAGTCTATGGGTCTCTGTGTGAGTCTATGGCTCTCTGTGAGAGTCTGTGTCTCTGTGTGAGTCTATGGGTCTCTGTGTGAGTCCATGGGTCTCTGTGTGAGTCTATGTATCTCTGTGAGTCTATGGGTCTCTGTGAGTCTATGGGTCTATGTGTGAGTCTATGGGTCTCTGTGTGAGTCTATGTATCTCTGTGAGTCTATGTGTCTCTGTGTGAGTCTATGGTTTTCTGTGAGAGTCTATGTGTCTCTGTGTGAGTCTATGGGTCGCTGTGTGAGTCTATGGGTCTCTGTGTGAGTCTATGTATCTCTGTGAGTCTATGGGTCTCTGTGTGAGTCTATGGGTCTCTGTGTGAGTCTATCGATCTCTGTGTGAGTCTATGAGTCTCTGTGTGAGTCTATGGGTCTCTGTGTGAGTCTATAGATCTCTGTGTGAGTCTATGGGTCTCTGTGTGAGTCTATGGCTCTCTGTGAGAGTCTATGTGTCTCTGTGTGAGTCTATGGGTATCTGTGTGAGTCTATGGGTCTCTGTGTGAGTCTATGTATCTCTGTGAGTCTATGGGTCTCTGTGTGAGTCTATGGGTCTCTGTGTGAGTCTATGGATCTGTGTGAGTCTATGGGTCTCTGTGTGAGTCTATGTGTCTCTGTGTGAGTCTATAGATCTCTGTGTGAGTCTATGTGTCTCTGTGTGAGTCTATGGCTCTCTGTGTGAGTCTATGCGTCTCTGTGTGAGTCTATGTGTCTCTGTGCGAGTCTATGGGTCTCTGTGTGAGTCTATGTATCTCTGTGAGTCTATGGGTCTCTGTGTGAGTCTATGGGTCTCTGTGTGAGTCTATGGATCTCTGTGTGAGTCTATGGGTCTCTGTGTGAGTCTATGTGTCTCTGTGTGAGTCTATAGATCTCTGTGTGAGTCTATGTGTCTCTGTGTGAGTCTATGGCTCTCTGTGTGAGTCTATGTGTCTCTGTGTGAGTCTATGTGTCTCTGTGTGAGTCTATGGGTCTCTGTGTGAGTCTATGGATCTCTATGTGAGTATGTATAAAGTGCGTTGAACTTCTTTCGCACCGTACGTAGCCAGCCGTGGCAAATCGGATGTGCGTGGAGTTACGCGCGCACCTTGTCCACACGTTACAATCAATCGCATTTAGAAGTTTCATCTATCACCCCCACGGTGCCGGAAATTCCACGTTCCAGTACCGGGACCCGTATACTCCAATGCACCTTTTCAAGCATCTGCAACTCTCAATTGTCTAAACCATTCGGCCGTGCACGCGATAGACGACGTTTCGGGCGACGATCCCCTTGCGTTAAAGCGTTCTATGATTTTAAACAAAACAAAAAAATATATATCAAATAAATACAATTAGATCGTTTTCTTTGGTTCTTTCGGTAAAGTCACGTAGAATGAGAATAAAATAATAAATTGATAAAATAAAATAACATAACACAATAATATTCTCACGACGTTTCGGCCACAACACAAGCGGCACAGCGCTGGAGTGAAAGAGCCACGTTCAGATCACGACCTTTAAGCTGTGTCAGAAGAAACAAAGCGCCTTGACAAAGGAATTAGCATATAATTTAGCATTGAAATGGCTGAGTGATTAGCTTGTAACTGGTCACAGAAATAGCTAAATTCTATGCTATTTCAATGCTAAATTATATGCTAATTCCTTTGTCAAGGGGTGCCTCTGCGGATGTGTATGCTTTAACTTTTAACATAGCTATTTCTGTGACCAGTCACAAGCTAATCATTCAGCCATTTCAATGCTAAATTCTATGCTAATTCCTTTGTCAAGGCGCTTTGTTTCCTCTCACACAGCTTAAAGGTCGTGATCTGAACGTGGCTCTTTCACTCCAGCGCTGTGCCGCTTGTGTTGTGGCCGAAACGTCGTGAGAATATTATTGTGTTATGTTATTTTATTGTATCAATTTATTATTTTATTCTCATTCTACGTGACTTTACCGAAAGAACCAAAGAAGATGAATCATTGCAGTCACGAAAGCTTTAAATCTTTAAGCTTTAATTTTAAGTCGTAACAACGCTCGATTCTCTGCCTCGTTAAACTTCTCGTTTTGATTTAAAGCTTTCGTGACTGCAGTGATTCATATTCTCGGTTCTTTCGGTAAAATCACCACGTAGAAGGGAAACAATAAAATAATAATATTGTTTTATATATTTTTTTTATTTTATTGTTTCCCTTCTACGCGACTTTACCGAAAGAACCAAGAATATAAACTACTCTCGTTATGAACGTTCAGGAGTTGGTACAACCACAACAACAACAAAGTCGTAAATAAAACTCACGGTAATTCCTCAGAAGTCGTCGGATTAAGTTAACTTTTAGTTTGCTTTAGCGCTCGCTCCACTAACCCCGTTACATTTAGCGATCTGAACCATTCAACACACGGGCTACGAACCCACCAATAGGATCGCTCCTTGCAAAGGTTACACGGTGGGAGGGGGGGGGAGGTGTTGAATGAAATCGGCTCTGCGATTGGTCAGAATCATAAGCGGGTGGGGGGGGGGTCAGGCCCCATCCGCGTCGCTGATTGGCTTAGCGGTGTCGACGTGGGGCTATGCGAGACGGTCTCTGCTCCTTCTGGCAGCCATTTTCATCTTCTGAAAAATCTTCTGGAAGATGTGTTTTTTTATTCTTCTGGAAGATGTAATTTTAATCTGGAAGATGTATTTTATATTCTGGAAGATATAATTTAAATCTAGAAATACTTATTTTATATTCTGGAAGGTATTATTTTAATCTGGAAGATGTTTTTTAATCTTCTGGAAGATATAATTTTAATCTGTCCTCCAGACAGTCTCGTCCCTTCACCTGATGAAGGCCGTTTGTGTTGTGGCCGAAACGTCGTGAGAATATTATTGTTATTTTATTTTTTCAATTTATTATTTTATTCTCATTCTACGTGACTTTACCGAACGAACCAAAGAAGATGAATTTCATATTCTGGAAGGTATAATTTAAATCTAGGAATACTTATTTGATATTCTGGAAGATATTATTTTAATCTGGAAGATGTATTTTATCTTCTGGAAGATATTATTTTAATCTGGAATATTTATATTTGATATTCTGGAAGATATAATTTTTATCTGGAATACTTATTTTATATTCTGGAAGGTATAATTTAAATCTAGGAATACTTATTTTATATTCTGGAAGATATAATTTTAATCTGGAATACTTATTTTATATTCTGGAAGATATAATTTTAATCTGGAATACTTATTTTATATTCTGGAAGGTATGATTTTAATCTAGGAATACTTATTTGATATTCTGGAAGGTATTATTTTAATCTGGATGATGTATTTTATCTTCTGGAAGATATTTTAATCGGGAATATTTATATTTGATATTCTGGAAGATATAATTTTTATCTGGAATACTTATTTTATATTCTGGAAGGTATAATTTAAATCTAGGAATACTTATTTTATATTCTGGAAGATATAATTTTAATCTGGAATACTTATTTTATATTCTGGAAGATATAATTTTAATCTGGAATACTTATTTTATATTCTGGAAGGTATGATTTTAATCTAGGAATACTTATTTGATATTCTGGAAGGTATTATTTTAATCTGGATGATGTATTTTATCTTCTGGAAGATATTTTAATCGGGAATATTTATATTTGATATTCTGGAAGATATAATTTTTTATCTAGAATACTTATTTTATATTCTGGAAGGTATAATTTTAATCTGGAATACTTATTTAATCTTCTGGAAGGTATAATTTTAATCTGGAATACTTTTTTATCTTCTGGAAGATATAATTTTAAGCTGGAATACTTATTTTATATTCTGGAAGGTATAATTTTAATCTGGAATACTTATTTAATCTTCTGGATGATATAATTTTGATCTGGAATACTTATTTAATCTTCTGGAAGGTATAATTTTAATCTGGAATCCTTATTTTATCTTCTGGAAGGTATAATTTTAATCTGGAATACTTATTTTATCTTCTGGAAGGTATAATTTTAATCTGGAATACTTATTTTATCTTCTGGAAGGTATGATTTTAATCTGGAATACTTATTTAATCTTCTGGAAGATATAATTTTAATCTGGAATACTTATTTTATCTTCTGGATGATATAATTTTGATCTGGAATACTTATTTTATATTCTGGAAGGTAAAATTTTAATCTGGAATACTTATTTAATCTTCTGGATGATATAATTTTGATCTGGAATACTTATTTTATATTCTGGAAGGTATAATTTTAATCTGGAATACGTATTTTATCTTCTGGATGATATAATTTTGATCTGGAATACTGATTTAATATTCTGGAAGGTATAATTTTAATCTGGAATACTTATTTAATCTTCTGGAAGGTATAATTTTAATCTGGAATACTTATTTTATCTTCTGGAAGGTATAATTTTAATCTGGAATACTTATTTTATCTTCTGGAAGGTATGATTTTAATCTGGAATACTTATTTAATCTTCTGGAAGATATAATTTTAATCTGGAATACTTATTTTATATTCTGGAAGGTATAATTTTGATCTGGAATACTTATTTTATATTCTGGAAGGTATAATTTTAATCTGGAATACTTATTTAATCTTCTGGAAGGTATCATTTTAATCTGGAATACTTTTTTATCTTCTGGAAGATATAATTTTAATCTGGAATACTTATTTTATCTTCTGGAAGATATAATTTTAATCTGGAATACTTATTTTATCTTCTGGAAGATATAATTTTAATCTGGAATACTTATTTTATATTCTGGAAGATACAATTTTAATCTGGAATCCTTATTTTATCTTCTGGAAGATATAATTTTAATCTGGAATCCTTATTTTATATTCTGGAAGATATAATTTTAATCTGGAATCCTTATTTTATATTCTGGAAGATATAATTTTAATCTGGAATACTTATTTAATCTTCTGGAAGGTATAATTTTAATCTGGAATACTTATTTTATATTCTGGAAGATATAATTTTAATCTGGAATACTTATTTAATCTTCTGGATGATATAATTTTAATCTGGAATACTTACTTTATCTTTTGGAAGATCACATTTTATTTTATGTTATATTTACTTTTTTCCGGAAGATATATTTTATATTCTTAACTCTTTCGGTAAAGTTACGTTGATGGGAAACAATAAAATAATAAAATATATATAAAACAATAAAAATTCTCACGACGTTTCGACCATAACACAAACGGTCGTCATCAGGTGTGTCGGTTTGCATAAATTTATTTATTTTTAAACGGTGTATTTATTTATAAAAAATAAAAAAAAATGATAACCGACACACCTGATGACGGCCGTTTGTGTTATGGTCGAAACGTCGTGAGAATTTTTATTGGTTTATATATATATTATTATTTTATTGTTTCCCTTCAACGTAACTTTACCGAAAGAGCTAAGAATATGAATTACTGCAGTCTCGAAAGCTTTAAATCAAAATTTATTTTATATTTTGGGAACTATATTTGATATTCATCTTCCGGAAGATATCTACCAATCTTCCCCTTCCGGAAGTTGAGCCTACCCACACCGGATCCCTGCCTCTCCCGCCACCCAAAAAACAGGGGGTAGAGCTTGTATCTTCTTCTTCTGGAAGATATCTACCCGAATCTCAGTGGGAGGGGGTGTGTGGGGCGCTCAATGCATTTGATCGTCTTCCGGAAGACGGAAGAAGCAACACAAAAAACAGATGGTAGCGCACTCTTCTTCCTCTTCTGGAAGACATTGTACCCGAATCTCGGTGGCGCGCCCAAAGCATATGATACTCTTCCGGAAGACGGAAGAGCACCACAATAAAACGCGTTGCTTGCTTTCCCATCAGCAATGTGCCTGCAAGCCTCCACGTGTGAGCCGATGTTGTTGGTGTGACGATCATATCGATTATATCATCTTTATAATCATCCGTGACGGATCATATCGATTTTATAATCTTTATAATCGTTCCGTGCCGAACCCCCACACGGTTTAACTTTATTATTGTGCGGAGAAATTGAGCTTTAAAAACTGTCTGGCTGTTTTGTTCGTGTTTCTCTCCTTGTGATGGAACTTTGTAGGATGAACGTTGAGATTGATAAGGGGCGCGGGGTGACCAATAAGGATCTGAGTTAGTCTGTAGTAAGGTAGGGCACTGATAAGGGGTTGACAGGTTTGTGGTGGTGAGTGTAGTGGTGAGTGTATTAGTAGTGAGAGTACTAGTGGTGAGTGTACTAGTGGTGAGTGTACTAGTGGTGAGTGTACTAGTGGTGAGTGTACTAGTGGTGTGTGTACTAGTGGTGAGTGTACTAGTGGTGAGTGTACTAGTGGTGAATGTGTTGGTGAGTATACTAATGGTGAGTGTAGTGGTGAGTGTACAAGTAGTGAGTGTACTAGTGGTGAGTGTAGTAGTGAGTGTACTAGTAGTGAGTGTACTAGTGGTGAGTGTAGTGGTGAGTGTACTAGTAGTGAGTGTAGTGGTGAGTGTACTAGTAGTGAGTGTACTAGTGGTGAGTGTAGTGGTGAGTGTACTAGTAGTGAGTGTACTACTGGTTCTTCACGTTCTGCAGATGTAGATGTCACTGGTTCTTCATGTTCTGCAGATGTAGATGCCACTAGTTCTTCATGTTCTGCAGATGTAGATGCCACTGGTTCTTCATCTTCTGCAGATGTAGATGCCACTGGTTCTTCACGTTCTGTAGATGTAGATGCCACTGGTTCTTCACGTTTTGCAGATGTAGATGTCACTGGTTCTTCACGTTCTGCAGATGAAGATGCCACTGGTTCTTCACGTTCTGCAGATGTAGATGCCACTGGTTCTTCACATTCTGCAGATGTAGATGCCACTGGTTCTTCACGTTCTGTAGATGTAGATGCCACTGGTTCTTCACGTTTTGCAGATGTAGATGCCACTGGTTCTTCATCTTCTGCAGATGTAGATGCCACTGGTTCTTCACGTTCTGTAGATGTAGATGCCACTGGTTCTTCACGTTCTGCAGATGTAGATGCCACTGGTTCTTCACGTTCTGCAGATGTAGATGCCACTGGTTCTTCACGTTCTGTAGATGCCACTGGTTCTTCACGTTCTGCAGATGTAGATGCCACTGGTTATTCACGTTCTGCAGATGTAGATGCCACTGGTTCTTCACGTTCTGCAGAAGTAAATGCCACTGGTTCTTCACGTTCTGCAGATGTAGATGCCACTGGTTATTCACGTTCTGTTGATGTAGATGCCACTGGTTCTTCACGTTCTGCAGATGCCACGTAGAAGCCACTGGTTCTTCACGTTCTGCAGATGTAGATGCCGCTGGTTCTTCACGTTCTGCAGATGTAGATGCCACTGGTTCTTCACGTTCTGTAGATGTAGATGCCACCACCGCCATCTATTGCGCGGTGGTTGAACTTATGACTCTCGGTCCGAACTGGCAACTGGACGTACGGACCAGGTTTGTTCGTATCTCTGAAAGTTCGTAAGTGGAGGAGTCCCTGTATTGCAAAGTTCATTGATGTAACCAGGTGAGAGCCATTTGAGACGGATAGTTTGTTGTGACAGACGTCGTTTTATTCATTGTAACAAAACTAGTTTAGTTTTAGCAGTTTCTGCTCGAGTGTGCTGAACCAGTGTCATGCCCCGCCTCCCACTTGTGCCTTTTTCACGTCTTCAGAAAACCCGACGACAACAACAACCAACAACAACCAACAACAACAACACAACAATGCTGCATCCTGAAGTCTGCGTTCAGCAGAAAATCCCCTGCGTCTTCACGGTCTCCGTGTTTCCCTGCCCCGCGTCAAAACGGCGCGACCAGGCGAGTGACACGCCTCCACGTGCCGTGCCGGGCCGTGCCGTGCCGGGCCGTGCCGTGCCGGGCCGTGCCGGGCCGTGCCGGGCCGAGCCAGCACCGGCACGGCCCTCACGGCAAGGCCGCCACCGTTGGTTTTTCCACACGGCAGAAGCCGGGGCTCGTGTGCTTCGCTCGACGGCACGCACGCACACAAAGACAAAGATCCCCCGTGTGTAGCCTCAACAGACTGTTGGGGCAAGTGCTGTTGTAGCGAGCACCTACAAAGGCCGGAGCGGCACACGAGGGGGTGGGTGGCCAGCACCACGCCCAGCCGCCTTTGTCTCCTCCCCCAGTGGCGATGTTTTTACGCACCGCACCGGGTACTCGTTTGAGGCTGAGTCGACCTAGCGGAGGCCCCAAGGACCGGTTCAGATAATCGTCACCGGTTGTGTTGGCCGTGAGCGGGAATCGAACTCGGGTCATAGCCGGGTTCGTAGCGCAGCGTGTGCACACACACACACGCACGCACGCACACACACACACGCACGCTCGCACACATGCACACACACGCGCACACACGCACGCACACACACACACACGCACGCACACACGCACACGCACGCTCACACACACACGCACGCACACACACGCTCGCACACACGCACGCACACACACACGCACACACGCACGCACGCTCACACACACACGCACACACACACGCTCGCACACACACGCACACGCACGCTCACACACACACGCACACACACACGCTCGCACACACGCACGCACACACACACGCACACACGCACACACGCACGCACGCTCACACACACGCACGCACGCACACACGCGCACACGCACGCGCACACACACACGCTCGCACACACGCACGCATGCACACACACACGCGCACACGCACGCTCACACACACACGCTCGCACACACGCACGCACACACACACGCACACACGCACGCTCACACACACACGCTCACACACACGCACACACACACGCTCGCACACACACACGCACACACACGCACACGCACGCTCACACACACACGCTCGCACACACGCACGCACACACACACGCACACACGCACACACACACGCACACACGCTCACACACACACGCTCGCACACACGCACACACACACACACGCTCGCACACACGCACACACGCACGCACGCTCACACACACGCACGCACACACACACGCACACACGCACGCTCACACACACACGCTCGCACACACGCACACACACACGCTCGCACACACACACACACGCACACACACGCACACGCACGCTCACACACACACGCTCGCACACACGCACGCACACACACACGCACACACGCACACACACACGCACACACGCTCACACACACACGCTCGCACACACGCACACACACACACACGCTCGCACACACGCACACACACACGCTCGCACACACGCACGCACACACACACGCACACACGCACGCTCACACACACACGCTCGCACACACGCACACACACACGCTCGCACACACACACACACGCACACACACGCACACGCACGCTCACACACACACGCTCGCACACACGCACGCACACACACACGCACACACGCACACACACACGCACACACGCTCACACACACACGCTCGCACACACGCACACACACACACACGCTCGCACACACGCACACACGTGCGGCGTTAACGAGCGGAGACGGCGTTATGTCTTTGACAAGGTGCTCGCTCTCCACACTTACCCCCCCCCAGCGGCTTTGCTAAATGCTACACGGGGGGCGGGACAATCTTTCATCTTTGGTTTTATTTCGTGTGCGTGTGTGCGCGTGTGTGAGCACGTGTGCGCGTGTGTGTGTCTGTGCGCGTGTGTGTGTGTGTGTGAGCGCGTGTGTGTGTGCGCGTGTGTCCGTGTGTGTGTGCGCGTGTGTGAGCACATGTGTCCGTGTGTGTGTGCGCGTGTGTGAGCGGGTGTATGTGTGTGTGCGTGCGCGAGTGCGTGCGCGTGTGTGCGAATGCGTACGTGTGTGTGTACGCGTGTGTGTGTGTGTGTGCGTGCAGCCGTTTAAAGTCTTGGCTACTGAGGAGTTGAACCCGGACGCCGTAGAGTCTGGGGTCGCAGCCGCCGTGGCCACCGAGAAGGTGGACGGCACGTGCTGCTATGTGACCGAGCGCGCAGGTAAAGAACGGAGCCGCGGCCGTGGTCCATCCGCTGCTGGATGGAGGCGTCCCCTAGCCACTGCCACCACCTGTGAGAGTGTGAGTGGGTGAGTGGGTGAGTGAGTGGGTGAGTAGGTGGGTGAGTATGTGGGTGAGTGGGCGAGTAGGTGGGTGAGTTGGCAAGTGAGTGGGTGGGTTGGTGGGTGAGTGGGCGAGTAGGTGGGTGAGTGGGTGAGTTGGTGGGTGAGTGGGCGAATAGGTGGGTGAGTGGGCGAATAGGTGGGTGAGTTGGTGGGTGAGTGGGCGAATAGGTGGGTGAGTTGGTGAGTAAGTGGGTGAGTAGGTGGGTGAGTGGGTGAGTGGGTGGGTGGGTGAGTGAGTGGGCAAGTAGGTGGGTGAGTGGGCGAATCGATGGGTGAGTTGTCGGGTGAGTGGGTGGATGCGTGGGTGAGTTAGCATGTGAATGGGTGAGTTGGCATGTAGGTGGGTGAGTTGGCATGTAGGTGGGTGAGTTGGCAAGTGAGTAGGTGCCCGAGTGGGCGAGTAGGTGCCTGAGTGGGCGAGTAGGTGGGTGAGTTGGCGAGTGAGTGGGTTAGTAGGTGGGTGAGTTGTCGAGTGGGTGGGTGAGTAGTTAGGTGAGTTGGTGAGTGAGTGGGTAGGTGAGTTGTCGAGTGAGTGGGTGAGTAGGTAGGTAAGTTGGCGAGTGAGTGGGCGAGTAGGTGAGTAAGTAGGTGACTGAGTTGGCGAGTGGGTAGGTGAGTTGGCGAGTGAGTGGGTGAGTAGGTGAGTGAGGTGGCGAGTGAGTGGGCGAGTGGGTGGGTGATTTGGCGAGTGAGTGGGTGAGTAGGTAAATACGTGGGCGTGTTTGCGAGTGAGTGGGTGAGTAGGTGGGTGATTGGGTGAGTGGGCGAGTAGGCGGGTGATTTGGCGAGTGAGTAGGTGAATAGGTGGGCGAGTTTGCGAGTGAGTGGGTGAGTAGGTTGGTAAGGGGGTGAATAGGTGGGCGAGTTTGCGAGTGAGTGGGTGAGTAGGTTGGCGAGGGGGTGAATCGGTGGGCGAGTGGGTGAGTAGGTGGGTGAGTTGATGAGTGGGTTTGTAGGTGGGTGAGTCGGTAAATTGGCCTTCACCCCTCTGTCTAGTCCTGCCCCGTTTACCCAACTGGTTCCGTTTATTTCCATGCTTTCCATACGCGGTGGGGCTCTACGGATGAAACACGCCGCCTGCAAAATTATTATTATCGTGACACTGGAAGTTTGCATCGTTTTGTTATCATCATTCGGGACACTGATGTGACAGATAGAGGTCATTACACAGATGTGTCGTGTGCACGCGCACCACCGTACGTAGCCAGCCGTGCCCAGCGGAGGTGCTGCGGGAAGGACAACAACAACAACAACAAGGAGCAGTTCTAAAGACATTGGTTCGTCGGTGTCGACGACGATTTCCAAGTGGCGTCGCAGCTCCCAGCGGCCTCCCAGTATTGGAAGGGAAGAGCGTTCCAGACGGCCGCAGACGCAGCGCGATCTGAAAGCGCCGCGGTGGCCGTCGTTGCTTGATAGCCAGCCACAGGTGTCGTGTCATGTACAGTATATGTATAGTGTAGTGTATAGTGTAGTGTACAGTAGTGTAGTGTATATTGTAGTATGTAGTGTATAGTGTAGTGTACAGTAGTGTATAGTGTAGTGTAGTGTTTAGTAGTGTAGTGTATAGTAGTGTAGTGTATTGTAGTGTAGTGTATAGTAGTATAGTGTAGTATATAGTGTATAGTAGTGTAGTGTATAGTGTAGTATGTAGTGTATAGTATTGTAGTGTATAGTGTAGTATGTAGTGTACAGTGTAGTGTATTGTAGTGTATAGTGTAGTATGTAGTGTATAGTAGTGTAGTGTATTGTAGTGTATAGTGTAGTGTATAGTAGTGTAGTGTATAGTGTCATGTATAGTAGTGTAGTGTATAGTAGTGTCTAGTGTAGTGTATAGTAGTGTAGTGTGAAGTGTATAGTTTAGTGTATAGTAGTGTAGTGTGTAGTGTACTGTAGTGTACAGTAGTGTATAGTGTAGTGTATAGTAGTGTAGTGTAGTAGTGTATAATAGAGTAGTGTAGTGTATAGTTGCGTAGTGTATAGCAGTGTAGTGTATAGTAGTGTATAGTGTGGTATAGTAGTGTAGTGTATAGTGTGTTTAGTCTAATGTTTAGTGTAGTGTATAGTAGTGTATAGTGTGGTATAGTAGTGTAGTGTATAGTAATGTAGTGTATAGTGTAGTGTATAGTAGTATATAGTGTGGTATAGTAGTGTAGTGTGTATAGTAGTGTAGTGTATAGTGTGGTATAGTAGTGTAGTGTATAATAGTGTAGTGTATAGTAGTGTAGTGTAATGTAGTGTATTGTGTAGTGTATAGTAGTGTAGTGTATAGTGTGGTATAGTAGTGTATAGTGTTCTAGTGAAGTGTATAGTAGTTGTAGTGTATAATAGTGTAGTGTATAGTGTACTAGTGAAGTGTATAGTGTGGTATAGTAGTGTATAGTGTGGTATAGTAGTGTAGTGTATAGTAATGTAGTGTATAGTGTAGTGTATAGTAGTATATAGTGTGGTATAGTAGTGTAGTGTGTATAGTAGTGTAGTGTATAGTGTGGTATAGTAGTGTATAGTGTGGTATAGTAGTGTAGTGTATAATAGTGTAGTGTGTAGTAGTGTAGTGTAATGTAGTGTATTGTGTAGTGTATAGTAGTGTAGTGTATAGTGTGGTATAGTAGTGTATAGTGTTCTAGTGAAGTGTATAGTAGTTGTAGTGTATAATAGTGTAGTGTATAGTGTACTAGTGAAGTGTATAGTGTGGTATAGTAGTGTATAGTGTGGTATAGTAGTGTATAATGTATTGTATAGTGTAGTGCAGGGGTCAGGAACCTTTTTGGCTGAGAGAGCCATGAAAGCCACATATTTTAAAATAAATTTCCGTGAGAGCCATATCATATTTTTTTTAAGACTGAATACAACTAAATTCGTGTATCTTTAACTAAGATCACCAATTTTCGAATATAATAAGTCTCTGAATGTATCCTTTTTAATAACGTTATACCAACAACCAATAATAAATAAAATACTTCTTACCATTAATGCGACTTCTGGTGCTGCATGGTTTTGCTGATGGCTTTGTAGACTGGTTGATACGTGGTGAGGTTAAGCGTCATGCAGGCGTTGAGGCTTTCATCCGTTAAATGCAAACCGACACACCTGATGACGACCGTTTGTGTTATGGTCGAAACGTCGTGAGAATTTTTATTGTTTTATATATATTTTTTATTGTTTCCCTTCAACGTGACTTTCCCGAAAGAGCTAAGAATATGAATTATTGCAGTCACGCGAAAGCTTTAAATCAAAATATAAGCTTATCCATCGGTGTAGATTTTTTTCTTTCGCGAACTCGATGAAAGACTTGAATAAATCCTCCTCCCCTCTCGTTGACCCTTTCATTGGCAAGTCAGCAAGACTTTCCTCACGCGGTGTGTCACCTGCAGCGTACCTTGCAATCGCACTGAACTGGGATGAATGACTTACGTCCGTTGACTCATCCAAAGCGAGGGAACAGTATGGAGCAGCATTTATGTCCTTCGCTTGTGCTTCCTCCACTTGATTTGCCATCATTACGGTACGCTCGTGAGCAGCTTTTGCCGACAGAGGCGTGTCTTTTATTCGTTTGATCATCTTGTCTTCATCCGAAAAGTCGTCAAAACGTTGGTTGGCCACATCAAGCCGTGAATGTGTTGGCATACTCGCCATCTGTGAATGGATTTCCGTTCCCTCACAATTGCTAAAGGACCAGCAAAGCTATCCGAATTCCCGTCACCTTGTCTGGTGCATACACGGAGTTGCTGGTGACTAGCTTGCGCCCTGGACAGTAGCTCTCTTGGCGCATGCCTTCTTTCTGCTGTCCCCCGCTGGATATTTCGATGCAGATGCAGCATGGCGTGTGCCGAAGTGCCGCTCTATATTTGACCGTTTCATCGATTAAATTTTATCACTGCATGTCAGACGCACCGCAGAACCTTCCCTCTCTCTCTCCACAAAGGCGAATTCTTCCGTCCATTCGTGCTGAACTGTGCGGTACTCCTCATCGTTTTTTTCTTTTTGCCATCTTCATCAAAATGGGTTTGCTCTGCATACATTAGCTAGCTGACTGTTGGATTAAAAGGACGGAAGTTTACTTCTTGACCTCACAACGACCCCTAGGCTACCGCATTATCCAATAAAAATAGAGTTTTGGTGTCGGATAGCTGGGATTGGCTCCAGCCACCTGCAACCCTGAGCAGGAGCGGTAGAAAATGGATGGATGGATGGATTAAAATGCGTGAGAATGCTTTATATTTTAAACGTTATTTTTAACACTGTGATTTCGGTAATGTCTTACTTTAATGTCAACGGAATTATTCACTACTTATGTTATGAAACGTCAGCTAAGATTTATTTGCGAGCCAGATGCAGTCATCAAAAGAGCCAAATCTGGCTCGCGAGCCATAGGCTGCCGACTGTAGTGTATAGTGTAGTGTATAGTGTAGTGTATATTGTAGTGTATAGTGTAGTGTATAGTGTAGTGTATAATGTAGTGTATAGTGTAGTGTGTAGTGTATAGTGTAGTGTATATTGTAGTGTATATTATAGTGTATATTATAGTGTAGTGTAGTGTATAGTGTAGTGTATATTGTAGTGTATATTGTGTGTAGTGTATAGTGTAGTGTATAGTGTAGTGTGTAGTGTATAGTGTAGTGTATATTGTGTGTATTGTAGTGTAGTGTATAGTAATGTAGTGTATAGTGTAGTGTATAGTAATGTAGTGTATAGTAGTGTATAGTAATGTAGTGTATAGTGTAGTGTGTAGTAATGTAGTGTATAGTAATGTAGTGTATAGTAATGTAGTGTATAGTGTAGTGTGTAGTAGTGTAGTGTATAGTAATGTAGTGTAGTGTGTAGTAGTGTATAGTAATGTAATGTATAGTGTGGTGTATAGTGTGGTGTATAGTGTGGTGTATAGTAATGTAGTGTATAGTGTGGTGTATAGTAATGTAGTGTATAGTGTAGTGTATAGCGTGGTATATAGTAATGTAGTGTATAGTAATGTAGTGTATAGTAATGTAGTGTATAGTAGTGTAGTGTATCGTAGTGTAGTGTATAGTGTAGTGTATAGTAGTGTAGTGTATAGTGTAGTGTATAGTAGTGTAATGTAGTGTATAGTGTAGTGTATAGTAGTATAGTGTATAGTGTGGTATAGTAGTGTATAGTGTAGTCACTACACTATTATACACTACACTGTAGTGTATAGTAGTGTAGTGTATAGTAATGTAGTGTATAGTGTAGTGTATAGTGCAGTTCATTGTGCACTTGCCCCCACGGTGTGCCGAGGCCACACGGGGGATCTTTGCCTGTGTGTGTGCGTGGCCAGGGGCGGCCTGCCTGTGGGCTCGGCTCGACAGGAAGCCCAACAGGGCTGCCGCCCGACGATTCGCTGCCCACCGAGCGGCCAAGCACCTAGCGGGTCAGTCGCACGCCGTCATTTTTCACTGCCGTCAAACTCGGCTTCACCGCGTGGCCTCGCCCGTCACTTGGATTCTTGCCTTGGATTAGTACGCGGCCGATTGCGGAGGGCGGGGGCGGGCGGGGGTGGGCGGGGATGCGTGACGTCAGCGGGCATGCGGGTGACGTCACACCTGTGACGTCACAGGTGTGACGTCACAGGTGTGACGTCACCCGCTCACTTGCCGTGCAATGTGATACATCTATGGTTGTGCCCTCCCCCAAGATACAAAAGTCTTATTTGTGTGAAGTCACGTCGAATGAGAATAATATAATGAATCGATGAAGTAACGCGATAAAATTCTCACGACGTTTCGGCCACAACACAAGCGGCCTTCATCAGGTGAAGGGACGAGACTGTCTGGTAGGACAGCGCTGGAGGACAGCGCTCCAGACGGTCTCGTCCCTTCACCTGATGAAGGCCGCTTGTGTTGTGGCCGAAACGTCGTGAGAATTTTATTGTGTTACTTTATTTTATCAATTTATTATTTTATTCTCATTCTACGTGGTGACTTTACCGAAAGAACCAAAGAAGATGAATCCTTGCAGTCACGAAAGCTTTAAATCGAAATCTATTTTTATGCTTTTTTCATTGTGTACAGTCTGGAAGCTACCCACATGCCAAATTTCAAGTTTTTATGCATGTCGGAAAGTTCGCTCAACATTTCAAACAGACACACGTATTCACAACTTTCCCTTTCATATATATAGATATAGATAAAATAATAAAGTAGGTGTGGATAAATGTTTATTTTTAAATGCTTTTATTTCTCTATGTAAAAAAGCTCGTTTATTATGTAACGTTATCTCCCCTCGCTTACCATCGCTTCCCTGATCTTGCATACACACCCTGCTCATTGTACACGCTTCCCGCGTGCTTCCTCGCGGCTCCCCCATGCTTCCTGATTGCTCCCCCCGTGCTTCCTGATTGCTCCCCCCATGCTTCCCGCCTGCTTCCCCCATGCTTCCTGATTGCTCCCCCCGTGCTTCCTGATTGCTCCCCCCATGCTTCCTGATTGCTCCCCCCATGCTTCCTGATTGCTCCCCCCATGCTTCCTGATTGCTCCCCCCATGCTTCCTGATTGCTCCCCCCATGCTTCCTGATTGCTCCCCCCATGCTTCCTGATTGTTCCCCCCATGCTTCCTGATTGCTCCCCCATGCTTCCTGATTGCTCCCCCCATGCTTCCCGCCTGCTCCCCCACGCTCCCCCCCCAGTGTTCCGCTGGAACGTGGAGCGAGATCTGCGTGCGGTGCCGGACTCGTGGGTGCCGGCGCCGGGCGTCACGGACTCGGAGGGGAGAGCCACGCCTGATGGGAACGGGCACCTTCTGGGTGAGGTCAGGGTGAGGTCACCGGCTGGGTGAGGTCAGGGTGAGGTCAGGGTGAGGTCACCTGCAGGGTGAGGTCACCTGTTGGGTGAGGTCAGGGTGAGGTCACCGGCTGGGTGAGGTCAGGGTGAGGTCACCTGCAGGGTGAGGTCACCTGCTGGGTGAGGTCAGGGTGAGGTCACCGGCTGGGTGAGGTCAGGGTGAGGTCACCTGCAGGGTGAGGTCACCTGGGTGAGGTCAGGGTGAGGTCACCTGCTGGGTGATGGTTGGGTGAGGTCACCGGCTGGGTGAGGTCACCGGCTGGGTGAGGTCACCTGCTGGGTGATGGTTGGGTGAGGTCACCGGCTGGGTGAGGTCACCGGCTGGGTGAGGTCACCAGCTGGGTGAGGTCGCTGGGTGAGGTCACCAGCTGGGTGAGGTCACCGGCTGGGTGAGGTCACCGGCTGGGTGAGGTCACCTGCTGGGTGAGGGTTGGGTGAGGTCACCAGCTGGGTGAGGTCACCGGCTGGGTGAGGTCACCTGCTGGGTGATGGTTGGGTGAGGTCACCGGCTGGGTGAGGTCACCGGCTGGGTGAGGTCACCGGCTGGGTGAGGTCACCGGCTGGGTGAGGTCACCAGCTGGGTGAGGTCACCGGCTGGGTGAGGTCACCCTGCTGGGTGAGGTCACCGGCTGGGTGAGGTCACCGGCTGGGTGAGGTCACCGGCTGGGTGAGGTCACCTCCTGGGTGAGGGTTGGGTGACCTCACCCAGCTGGGTGAGGTCACCGGCTGGGTGACCTCACCCTGCTGGGTGAGGTCACCGGCTGGGTGAGGTCACCCTGCTGGGTGAGGTCACCCGCTGGGTGACGTCACCCGTGCCCCACCCCCCGGCGCCAGTAGCGGCTGCTGGCGCCACTCACGTGGTGGGGCGTGGGAAGCGATTGTCTGAGCTCAAATCGACAAACTATTATTAATCTTCCTGTGGCCAGGCAAGGCCCCGCTGAGCTCGCCACGTGGACACGCAAAACGAAAGCGGCTCAGCGAAGTTGGCCCATCATCGTCGCCGCGTGGAACATTTCTCGCAGAGGCCCAATAACCTGAACGCGTGGTGACCTCGATTCTGAACCCTGGAGGAGGAAAAACTGTGGGGGACCCAGAGAAAAATCCACGCGACCACCAGGGGGAGAGAGAGAGAGAGACACCGCAAAACTACAAATATACAGCAGCAGCAGCAGGCGTCAGGGTCTGGATCGAACCCACGACCTCCTGTACACCAGGCGAGGTAGTCAACATCTCATAGCCACCGTGATGATGGTGATGAGAGAGAGACACAGACCTCCTGTACACCAGGCGAGGTGGTTAACATCTCATAGCCACCGTGATGATGATGATGAGAGAGAGACACAGACCTCCTGTATACCAGGCGAGGTAGTTAACATCTCATAGCCACCGTGATGATGATGATGATGAGAGAGAGACACAGACCTCCTGTAGACCAGGCGAGGTAGTTAACATCTCATAGCCACCGTGATGATGATGATGAGAGAGAGACACAGACCTCCTGTAGACCAGGCGAGGTAGTTAACATCTCATAGCCACCGTGATGATGATGATGATTAGATGGAGAGACACAAACTCCAAATATATAGCAGCAGCAGGCGTCAGGGTCTGGATCGAACCCATATGTGGTGAGTGGTTGTAGGTGTAGGGGTTGTCTGTGGTGAGTGGTTGTAGGTGTAGGGGTTGTCTGTGGTGAGTGGTTGTAGGTGTAGGGGTTGTCTGTGGTGAGTGGTTGTAGGTGTAGGGGTTGTCTGTGGTGAGTGGTGGTAGGTGAGGGGGTCACCTGTGGTGAGTGGTTGTAGGTGAGGGGGTTGTCTGTGGTGAGTGGTTGTAGGTGTAGGGGTCTCCTGTGGTGAGTGGTGGTAGGTGAGGGGGTTGTTGTGGTGAGTGGTGGTAGGTGAGGGGGTTGTCTGTGGTGAGTGGTTGTAGGTGTAGGGGTCTCCTGTGGTGAGTGGTGGTAGGTGAGGGGGTTGTTGTGGTGAGTGGTTGTAGGTGTAGGGGTCTCCTGTGGTGAGTGGTTGTAGGTGAGGGGTCTCCTGTGGTGAGTGGTTGTAGGTGTAGGGGTCTCCTGTGGTGAGTGGTGGTAGGTGTAGGGGGTCTCCTGTGGTGAGTGGTGGTAGGTGAAGGGGTCTCCTGTGGTGAGTGGTTGTAGGTGAGGGGGTTGTCTGTGGTGAGTGGTGGTAGGTGAGGGGGTTGTCTGTGGTGAGTGGTGGTAGGTGAGGGGTCACCTGTGGTGAGTGGTGGTAGGTGTAGGGGTCACCTGTGGTGAGTGGTTGTAGGTGTAGGGGTCTCCTGTGGTGAGTGGTTGTAGGTGTAGGGGGTCTCCTGTGGTGAGTGGTGGTAGGTGAAGGGGTCACCTGTGGTGAGTGGTTGTAGGTGTAGGGGTCACCTGTGGTGAGTGGTTGTAGGTGTAGGGGTCTCCTGTGGTGAGTGGTGGTAGGTGTAGGGGTCTCCTGTGGTGAGTGGTTGTAGGTGTAGGGGTCTCCTGTGGTGAGTGGTTGTAGGTGTAGGGGTCTCCTGTGGTGAGTGGTGGTAGGTGTAGGGGTCTCCTGTGGTGAGTGGTTGTAGGTGAGGGGGTCACCTGTGGTGAGTGGTTGTAGGTGAGGGGGTCACCTGTGGTGAGTGGTGGTAGGTGAGGGGGTTGTCTGTGGTGAGTGGTTGTAGGTGAGGGGGTCACCTGTGGTGAGTGGTGGTAGGTGTAGGGGTCACCTGTGGTGAGTGGTTGTAGGTGTAGGGGTCACCTGTGGTGAGTGGTGGTAGGTGTAGGGGTCACCTGTGGTGAGTGGTTGTAGGTGTAGGGGTCACCTGTGGTGAGTGGTTGTAGGTGTAGGGGTCACCTGTGGTGAGTGGTTGTAGGTGTAGGGGTCTCCTGTGGTGAGTGGTTGTAGGTGAGGGCGTCACCTGTGGTGAGTGGTTGTAGGTGAGGGCGTCACCTGTGGTGAGTGGTTGTAGGTGTAGGGGTCTCCTGTGGTGAGTGGTTGTAGGTGTAGGGGTCACCTGTGGTGAGTGGTTGTAGGTGTAGGGGTCTCCTGTGGTGAGTGGTTGTAGGTGTAGGGGTCTCCTGTGGTGAGTGGTTGTAGGTGTAGGGGTCACCTGTGGTGAGTGGTTGTAGGTGTAGGGGTCACCTGTGGTGAGTGGTTGTAGGTGAGGGGTCTCCTGTGGTGAGTGGTTGTAGGTGTAGGGGTTGTCTGTGGTGAGTGGTTGTAGGTGTAGGCGTCTCCTGTGGTGAGTGGGGGTAGGTGTAGGGGTCTCCTGTGGTGAGTGGTTGTAGGTGTAGGGGTCACCTGTGGTGAGTGGTTGTAGGTGTAGGGGTCACCTGTGGTGAGTGGTGGTAGGTGTAGGGGTCTCCTGTGGTGAGTGGTGGTAGGTGTAGGGGTTGTCTGTGGTGAGTGGTTGTAGGTGTAGGGGTCTCCTGTGGTGAGTGGTTGTAGGTGTAGGGGTCTCCTGTACTGGCACACCACCCGCCCCATCTCACCGGAGGCATCTTGCCGTCCTGCAGGGTGGGTGCCGGTGGATGGGATGAGCTCCCAGCACCGGTGGCACGCAGCGGCGTTGTGTCACCGGTGCCGGCGTGCCCTGGTCCTGCAGGGAGCGCCTCGCCGGGGAGGGGACGCCCAGCCGTGCCGCCAACAGCACCAGCAGCCGGCCAATCAGCAGCAGCACCGGCAGCAGCAGCCGGCCAATCAGCGGCAGCACCGGCAGCAGCAGCCGGCCAATCGTGAGCCGCTGGTCCTCGCGGCGCTGCCCCTCTCGGAGCTCACTGGCCAATCGCTGGAGCTCATCGGCACGCACGTCAACGGCAACCCCTACGGTGAGAGTGACTGCCGGTGGTGATGGTGGTGATGATGGTGGTGGTGATGGTGGTGGTGATGGTGGTGGTGATGGTGGTGGTGATGGTGGTGATGATGGTGGTGGTGGTGGTAGTGATTGTGGTGGTGGTCGTGGTGGTGATGGTGGTGATGGTGGTGGTGGTGATGGTGGTTATGGTAGTGGTGGTGATGATGGTGGTGATGATGGTGGTGGTGATGGTGGTGGTGGTGGCGATGGTGGTTATGGTGGTTATGGTAGTGGTGGTGATGATGGTGGTGATGATGGTGGTGGTGATGGTGGTGGTGATGGTGGTGGTGGTGATGATGGTGGTGATGATAATGGTGGTGGTGGTGATGGTGGTGGTGATAGTCGTGGCGATAGTGGTGGTGATAGTGGTGGTGGTGTTGGTGGTGATAGTGGTGGTGGTGTTGGTGGTGATAATAGTGGTGGTGGTGATGGTGGTGGTGGTGATTGTGGTGGTGGTCGTGGTGGTGATGGTGGTGGTGGTGATGGTGGTGATGGTGGTGGTGGTCGTGGTGGTGGTGATGGTGGTGATGGTGGTGGTGATAGTGGTGGTGGTGTTGGTGGTGATAGTGGTGGTGGTGGTGGTGATAATAGTGGTGGTGGTGATGGTGGTGATGGTGGTGGTGATGGTGTAGGGAGCGGTAGTGCAGCGGTTCACGCCACGCTGCGCTATGAACCCAGCGACCCAAGTTCGATTCCCGCTCACGGCCAACGCCAGTGACGAATTTCTGAACCGGTCCTGGGCCTCCCCTAGGTCGACTGAACCTCAAATAAGTACCTGGGTGCGGTGTGCAGCAAACATCGCCACTGGGGGAGACAAAGGCGGCCGGGCGTGGTGCTGGCCACCCACCCCCTTGCGTGCCACCGTGCCGGCCTTCGTAGGCGCTGCTCACTAACGGCACTCGCCCCTACAGGCTGCTACACCAGGGGGGATCTTTGTCTCGGTGCAGGATACCCCGCCGCTGTAGACGGAGCGTCGAGTCATCACGACGTCCGACGTTTCACTCCCCCCCCCCCCCCCCGCCGCTCCCCGCAGGCCTGGGCAGCTCCCAGAATCCCACGCACCTCCTGGTGCCGCACGGCGGCCTGCCGCTGACGCGGCCTCCCGCCGTGACGCTAGCAGACGTCGGGCGCTGGCTCGGTGGGGCCCCGGACGGAGCGGCCCCTGGCGGAGCGGCCCCTGACGGAGCGGCCCCTGACGGAGCGGCCCCGGACGGAGCGGCCCCGGACGGAGCGGTGGAGGGCGTCGTGTGGATCACTCCAGACGGCCGACTCTTCAAGGTGAGCGGCGAGAGAGAGAAAGAGGAACACAAACTACAAATATACAGCAGCAGCAGCAGGCATCGTCAGGGTCAGGGTCGAACCCACGACCTCCTGCGTAGCATGGACGTAGCATGTGTCAGTGTCACTGTGTCACTGTGTCACCGTGTCACTGTGTCATCGTGTCACTGTGTCACTATGTCACTGTGTCACTATGTCACTGTCACCGTGTCACGTGTCACCGTCACTGTGTTGTCACCGTGTCACGTGTCACCGTCACCGTGACACGTGTTGTCACGTGTCACCATGCAGGTTCACCGTGTCACATGTCACCGTGTTGTCACGTGTCACGTGTCACCGTCACCGTGTCACGTGTTGTCACGTGTTGTCACGTGTTGTCACCGTGTCACGTGTCACCGTCACCGTGTCACGTGTTGTCACGTGTTGTCACGTGTTGTCACCGTGCAGGTTCACCGTCACCGTGTCACGTGTTGTCACGTGTTGTCACATGTTGTCACCGTGTCACGTGTCACCGTCACCGTGTCACGTGTTGTCACGTGTTGTCACCGTGCAGGTTCACCGTCACCGTGTCACGTGTTGTCACGTGTTGTCACGTGTTGTCACGTGTTCTCACCGTGCAGGTTCACCGTCACCGTGTCACGTGTTGTCACGTGTTGTCACGTGTTGTCACCGTGCAGGTTCACCGTCACCGTGTCACGTGTTGTCACGTGTTGTCACCGTGCAGGTTCACCGTGTCACATGTCACCGTGTTGTCACCGTGTCACCGTGTTGTCACGTGTCACCGTGTTGTCACCGTGTCACCGTGTCACGTGTTGTCACGTGTTGTCACGTGTTGTCACGTGTTGTCACGTGTTGTCACGTGTTGTCACGTGTTGTCACCGTGCAGGTTCACCGTCACCACCTGGGTCTGCGCTGGCCGCTGGAGTTGCCGCTCCTCTGTGCCCGCCCGGTGCTCGTCCAGGTCCAAGCCTGCCGCCCAGACACCGGCGGTGGTGGTGGTGGTGGTTGTGGCGGTGGTGGTGATGGTTGTGGTGGTGGTGGTGGTTGTGGCGGTGGTGGTGGTGATGGTGGTTGTGGTGGTGGTGGTGGTGGTTGTGGTTGTGGTGGTGGTGGTGGTTGTGGTGGTGGTGGTGGTGGTTGTGGTGGTGGTGGTGGTTGTGGTGGTGGTGGTGGTGGTGGTTGTGGTGGTGGTGGTGGTTGTGGTGGTGGTTGTGGTGGTGGTGGTGGTTGTGGCGGTGGTGGTGGTGGTGGTGGTTGTGGTGGTGGTGGTTGTGGTGGTTGTGGTGGTGGTTGTGGTGTTGATGGTGGTTGTGGCGGTGGTGGTGGTTGTGGTGGTGGTGGTGGTTGTGGTGGTGGTTGTGGTGGTGGTGGTGGTTGGGAGGGGGGGCGGCGGGGGGTGAGGGGGGAGGGGGGGGACCGCTGCCGGTTCTGGGAGATCGCTCGCCACAGCGGCGTCACGCTGCCCAGCCTGAGGCACCTGCTGCCCACAGAGCTGCCCACTGAGCTGCCCACTGAGCTGCCCACTGAGCTGCCCACAGAGCTGCCCACTGAGCTGCCCACAGAGCTGCCCAGCCTGAGGCACCTGCTGCCCACTGAGCTGCCCACTGAGCTGCCCACAGAGCTGCCCACTGAGCTGCCCACAGAGCTGCCCAGCCTGAGGCACCTGCTGCCCACTGAGCTGCCCACTGAGCTGCCCACAGAGCTGCCCACTGAGCTGCCCACTGAGCTGCCCACAGAGCTGCCCACAGAGCTGCCCAGCCTGAGGCACCTGCTGCCCACTGAGCTGCCCACTGAGCTGCCCACTGAGCTGCCCACAGAGCTGCCCACTGAGCTGCCCACAGAGCTGCCCAGCCTGAGGCACCTGCTGCCCACTGAGCTGCCCACTGAGCTGCCCACAGAGCTGCCCACTGAGCTGCCCACAGAGCTGCCCAGCCTGAGGCACCTGCTGCCCACTGAGCTGCCCACTGAGCTGCCCACAGAGCTGCCCACAGAGCTGCCCACTGAGCTGCCCACAGAGCTGCCCACAGAGCTGCCCACAGAGCTGCCCACTGAGCTGCCCACTGAGCTGCCCACAGAGCTGCCCACTGAGCTGCCCACTGAGCTGCCCACTGAGCTGCCCACTGAGCTGCCCACTGAGCTGCCCACTGAGCTGCCCACGGAGCTGCCCACTGAGCTGCCCACTGAGCTGCCCACAGAGCTGCCCACAGAGCTGCCCACTGAGCTGCCCACTGAGCTGCCCACTGAGCTGCCCACGGAGCTCCCCAGATCTCGGAGGTAGCTCTGTGATGTCCGCTTCCGCGGGCCGCCCGTTGACAAGCGGCGGTGGAGGGGGGAGGGGGAGGAGGGGGGAGGGGGGAGGGGAGGGGGGGAGGTTGGAGGGGGAAGGGGGAGAGGGGGAGGGGCTCCACGACTGCTCTCCACGCCACGTGCCCGGCGCCGTGCGAGCGACGCTCACGTGACGTGACGAGTTCAAAGGTCGCGATCTCAATCCTCTTACCTCTTGCTGCTGCCGCTGTCCTTCCCTCCCCCACACCGCGCCTGCGATCAGCGCGGTCGGCAGGTGAACAGCCACGTGAGCGGCCGTCCATTAATGACGTCACGAGAGAGTTTGGACGGTTTGTGACCCCCCCCCCCTCTCGTCACAAAGATTCAGACCCCCCCCCTCCTAAAATATGACGTCACAAAGCTCTGACCCCCCCCTAAAATATGACGTCACAAAGCTCTGACACCCCCCCTAAAATATGACGTCACAAAGCTCTGACACACCCCTAAAATATGACGTCACAAAGCTCTGACCCCCCCTAAAATATGACGTCACAAAGCTCTGACACCCCCTAAAATATGACGTCACAAAGCTCTGACCCCCCCTAAAATATGACGTCACAAAGCTCTGACCCCCCCCTAAAATATGACGTCACAAAGCTCTGACCCCCCCTAAAATATGACGTCACAAAGCTCTGACCCCCTCTCCCCCCCCCCAAAAAAAATTAAACATGCTTCAAATCGCTGTAAACTATTGTTGTCATTGTAGTTGCGTATTTAATGTGGCGCTGCTGCACTCTGATGTCGTAGGTAGAAAACATTTATTAACAAAGTCTATTTGATTAAGTAGAACGTGACGTCTATATTTATTTGTAAAGTTGCACATTTTGATGTGACGTCACATTTCTCAACACCCCTCCCCCCACCCCCATCGTCACAAATGTCTGACCCCCACCCACCACCCCCACCACCCCCACCCCCCACCACCCCCACCACCCCCCATCCCCCCCACCACCCCCACCACCCCCCACCACCCCCACCACCCCCCAGGTGCGTGACGTCATTCATGGACGGCCGCTGAAGCAAATGAACCCAGTGACATTTTCTCAATCTGGACGTGCACCTCCAACATTCCTCATCGTCGTCATCATCATCATCGTCGTCATCATCGTCATCATCATTGTCGTCATCGTTGTCATCGTCGTCATCGTCGTCATCATCGTCGTCATCATTGTCGTCATCGTTGTCATCGTCGTCATCGTCGTCATCATCGTCGTCATCATCGTCGCACGATGTGAATTAGAAGATGAATCATATCCTTAGTTCTTTCGGTAAAGTCACGTTGAAGGGAAACAATAAAACAATAAAATATATATATAAAACAATAAAAAATATATATCTTATTGTTTCCCTTCAACGTGACTTTACTTGAAAGAACTAACAATATGAATTACTGCAGTCACGAAAGCTTTAAATAAAACATTTCGAGGACGAACCGTCTGAAGAGCAGGGTGCTTCAAAAAGACGTTAACACTCGCGAGGATTTTCAGCCGTGCCAACAAGCGGCGTTGCTGCGGGGGGCAGCCTCCTGCAGGGAACATTCCGGGCACTGACTCGTTGACGTCGCCAGCGGACAAGTGGAGGGGGCTTTCAGTGGAGCTGCTAACATTACACTTGTCATCGTGTTTACACTGGTTTATTATTATGATTATTATGATTATTTTTTTACCCGTTCCCTTGCCATTAAAAACCGATAGTCCCATGTTTAAGCGTTAACGTTTTGTTTTGGAAGCAGCACCCCCTGCACGTGGTTTAGGAATCCAACCCAGGCGGTTGTTGCTCGCGAGCCCACGACTGGGGTCTCGTGCGACCGGGGTCACGAGTGACAATAATCCCCTGTGGGCTGGTGGTGTAACCAGGATGTGTTAACAATCTCATTAAATGAAGAGCTTCATCCGAGGCGTCTCTAACAACACCTGGGGTAGTTGTGGACACGGTGGAGAGCTGACATTTTGGTCCGTGGGTCGCTTTTAGGAGAAAAACGACGGGGAGAGGAATCTAAAAATCCCAGATTGTTTCATTTTAAGACCTCCCCACTACCCCCCCCCCCAAAAAAAAAACGTGTGTGTGGTGTCGTTCAGAAACCGTTCATTGTGTAAGATTGACGGTTTTTTTGTTTACGTTTTGTAGAGCGTTAGACGAGAAATGTAATTAAAGCGAGAACCATTTGGCATTTGGGTTCTATCTTTTATTGTGTTTTTTTAGATATTTCGGATTCAAGAGGTTTTGAACGAAAACAAAATCGCGCATTTTATGCCGTTCACATCTGAATCATTCTAAAACGGTAAAAGTTTGCCTCCCGTAGAGTGTTAAGTTAATACTGTGTAGGAACCTCCTGGTTACACCACCAGCCCACAGGGGATTATTGTTGTGTCTGTCCGTCCGTCGTGCATCCAAAAATGGGAGTATAGGGGAGGGTGGGGAGGGAGGGAGGGGCTGAGTGGGGGGTGGGAGGGGTGGGGCTGGGTGGGGAGGGGCTGGGTGGGGGGTGGGAGGGGTGGGGCTGGGTGGGGAGGGGCTGGTCACCCCGTGGTGCCCCCCTTATAAAACTCAACGTTTCACCTACTCTCGCCGGCTTGTGCCCGCCCTCACAGTGGGCCACATTGTTGCTGAACACACCACGTGGTGGTGCCACCGTTGTTGTTGTTGTTGTTGACCCTGGCCACTGACCGAGCAACCCAACGTTCCTACCAGCTCCTCCCTCCGCAGGAGAATGTGTTTCATGATTGCTCTTTCTAATTAACAAAAAAAAAGAACGGAGTATTTCAATTGAGCGGTTTTCCGACGGGGGAACGCCTTTTAAATGTTAGAAGTTGATACTCTGTGCTTCCTCGCGGTAAAGTCGCGTAGGTAGAAATGGAAACGAATCGCGACGTTTCGATGGCAACGCAAGAGCAATCTTCATCAGGTGGGACAACCACATCGAAGATTGTAAGACCTTGAGTCAAGTTTTTGTCAGCGGGAACGCAAGCTACAAATGTTTCGGAGTCGTGCAAATTGTAACGAAAGTAATAATAATAATATCAGGTTAAAGATTCTATTGAAAACCTGTGCGCCTCACGGACGCGTTACATTCTCAATGCATTCGAAGTATCCAATTTACTTGGATGGATGTTCAAGTGGGACGAGCGGAGACGTTGGAACGCGACGTTGGGCTGACGTTCAACGTCGACTTGGAGAGCTCGCTGGGGTCCCCCCGAGCGACCGCCGAAAGTTGTTTCCAGGGAGCGTCAACGTCGCCTCAACGTCGGCTCAACGTCGGCTCAACGTTGGGGACGGCCAACGTTGAGCCGACGTCGTTCGGAGGTGGCGCGGCGGGGGGAGGTCATCATCACCATCGTCACCATCGCCATCGTCATCATCACCATCATCGTCGTCATCATCACCATCGTCATCATCACCATCGTCACCATCGCCATCGTCATCATCACCATCATCGTCGTCATCATCACCATCGTCATCATCACCATCGTCACCATCGCCATCGTCATCATCATCATCACCATCGTCATCATCACCATCGTCATCATCACCATCGTCACCATCGCCATCGTCATCATCACCATCATCGTCGTCATCATCACCATCATCGTCGTCATCATCACCATCGTCATCATCACCATCGTCATCATCACCATCGTCATCATCACCATCGTCACCATCGCCATCGTCATCATCACCATCATCGTCGTCATCATCACCATCATCGTCGTCATCATCACCATCGTCATCATCACCATCGTCATCATCACCATCGTCACCATCGTCATCATCACCATCATCGTCGTCATCATCACCATCGTCATCACCATCGTCATCACCATCGTCATCGTCACCATCATCACCATCGTCATCATCGCTATCGTCATCATCACCATCGTCATCATCACCATCGTCACCATCGCCATCGTCATCATCACCATCATCGTCGTCATCATCACCATCATCGTCGTCATCATCACCATCGTCATCATCACCATCGTCATCATCACCATCGTCACCATCGTCATCATCACCATCATCGTCGTCATCATCACCATCGTCATCACCATCGTCATCACCATCGTCATCGTCACCATCATCACCATCGTCATCATCGCTATCGTCATCATCACCATCGTCATCATCACCATCGTCATCATCACCATCGTCATCGTCACCATCATCGTCATCATCGCCATCGTCATCATCGCCATCGTCATCATCACCATCGTCACCATCACCATCGTCATCACCATCGTCATCATCACCATCGTCACCATCACCATCGTCATCACCATCGTCATCATCACCATCATCGTCATCACCATCGTCATCATCACCATCGTCATCACCATCATCATCACCATCGTCATCATCGCCATCATCACCATCGTCATCATCATCATCACTATCGCCATCATCACCATCATCACCATCGTCATCATCGCCATCACCGCCATCATCACCATCGTCATCATCATCACTATCGCCATCATCATCATCACCATGGTCATCATCACCATCGTCATCATCACCACCACCATCACCGCCATCGTCTTCACCATCATCGTCATCATCATCGCCGTCACCGCCGTTTGTAACCACCATCACCGCCCGTCCCTCCCTCGTGACCCCCCCTGCCCCCCCCCTGCCCCCCCCCAGATGTCCCAGATCTCGCAGAGCAGTGGCGTGAGCCTGCGATTGTGCATCTCCCACGCACATCTTCCACGTGCATCTCCCACGCACATCTCCCACGTGCATCTCCCACGTGCATCTCCCACGCACATCTCCCACGTGCATCTCCCACGCACATCTCCCACGTGCATCTCCCACGCACATCTCCCACGTGCATCTCCCACGTGCATCTCCCACGCACATCTCCCACGTGCATCTCCCACGTGCATCTCCCACGCACATCTCCCACGTGCATCTCCCACGTGCATCTCCCACGTGCATCTCCCACGCACATCTCCCACGTGCATCTCCCACGTGCATCTCCCACGTGCATCTCCCACGCACATCTCCCACGTGCATCTCCCACGTGCATCTCCCACGCACATCTTCCACGTGCATCTCCCACGTGCATCTCCCACGCGGCGATGACCTCCGCGTGGCTGTGGTTGAGCGAGCCCAGCATAAGAAACCACGACCACCACTCCTCGCCTCTGGTTGATGGGAAGGCGAGCCCAAAGTAGCCTGGGGCTTACGGCATCCTACACCTCACCGCCACGCTCCCACGCCCCATTCATTCTTTTGTTCAGTAGAAGAGCCACACCCTGTTGTTTGGCAGTCTCCTGCCCCGAGTAGAGGACTGTCCACCCCTCATGGTGGCAGGAGCCAGAGCCGGTCCACCGGACCTCCTGAAAGCCACAGAGATCCAGGCGGTACCGGTCCAGCTCCTGACAGAGGAGTGGCAGCCTCTCCTCCGCAGTGAGTGTTCGAACATTCCACGTGGCCACACGTAGTGGTTTTTTGTTGATTCTGGAGGAACCCCGAAGATTCAATCTCCTGGCTCCGCTAAATGGGGTTTGGCCAGGACACATCATAGACGCCTGTCCCCCCGGGGCCTGCGGCAATAAGCTTACTTATACAATTTTGTGGTCGTGGTTTAGTGGTAATTAATTGAAGGTGGATGGGTTACCAGCCCCTCGCACCCGTCCAGAGCCCCCATTTAGCCGCTGTGGTGGTTACAAATGCCACGAGGGGAAAGGCGAATCGGAATTGGCCTTCCCCCCCCCACAGCACTGCCCACGACAGGCGTTGCCCGTCCGGCACCACAAGGAGGTAGGGGGTTGTTTTGCCGGCACGTACACACATACACTCACTCCCAGCGCGAGGCCGACTCACTGCACCTTGCAGAGGATCGCTCATCTGAACAATTAGTTCTGCGGTCCAGTTTGCAATCGCGAGTTCACGGTTTAAGTCAACGTTATTGTTATTCATGCTTCATGGAAGCTGTTTCGGAAGTCGGGTGCTCGTAATTACGGGCGTTCGTAAGTCGAATGTTCATATGTGGAATGTTCGTATGTCGGGCGTTCGCAAATCGGGCGTTTGTAAGTCGGGTGTCTGTAAGTCGAATGTTCGTATGTCGTGAGTTCGTAAGTCGGTGACTGCGTGTACATAAAGATCTACCAACGTTATTATTATTCATACTTCGTGGAAGCTGTTTCGGAAGTCGAATGTTCGTATGTCGTGTGATTTTCACACCTGATGATGATTGCTTGTGTTGCAGTCGAAACGTCGTGAGAATTTTTTTGTTTTATATTTTTATTATTTAATTGGTTCCCTTCTACGTGGTGGTGACTTTACCGAAAGAACCAAGACTATATATCTACCAACAATTACCCAAGCTCAGCGGTCCTCTATATATCTTGGTGTTATCGGGCCTAGAGGGAGGGGTGGGTTTGGGGGAAACGCGGAGGCAGGGTTGGGGGGGGGGGGTGAGGAATTCGCGGTGAGTGTGGTGAGGAAATCAGCCTGGCAGCTGCTTGGTGAACTGTATCAAGGCCTGCACGTGCAGCGTGGCCACCTCCGATAGTCGCAGGAAGTTCCCTCCGCTGCCTGCACCCTCACCGCCTCCACCCTCACCGCCTCCACCCTCACCGCCTCCACCCTCACCGCCTGCAACCTGCTCCTCGCCGCGGCCTGCAAACTGAGCACAGGAATACTCAGCTCGCTCACCTCACTGCACTCACTCAACTCATCTCAATCAACTCAACTCACCCACCACACTAACCTCACTCACCTCACCACACTAACCCGCACTCACCTCACTGAACTCACTAACCTCACTCACTCACCACACTAACCTCACCTTGCCGCGTTCATTTCACCTCACTCACCTCACTCAACCCCACTCACTCACCTCATTCACCTTATGTGTGTTTGTCAGTGTATGTGTGTGGGTCAGTGTATGTGTGTGTGTCAGTGTATGTTGTGGCTTGGCTCTCCAACACACCGGTGTGCTGTACTAGTATACTACACTATACACTACACTATACACTACACTACTATACACTAGTGCTGTACTAGTACACTACACTACTATACACTCCACTATACACTACACTATACACTAGTGCTGTACTAGTATACTACACTATACACTACACCATACACTACACTATACACTACACTACTATACACTACACTACTATACACTACACTATACACTACACTATAAACTAGTGCTGTACTAGTACACTACACTATACACTCCACTATACACTACACTACTATACACTAGTGCTGTACTAGTATACTACACTATACACTACACTATACACTATGATACACTACACTATACACTAGTGCTGTACTAATATACTACACTATACACTACACTACTATACACTACACTATACACTAGTGCTGTACTAGTATACTACACTATACACTACTATACACTGCACTATACACTACTATACACTACACTATACACTACTCTACACACTACACTATACACTACTATACACTGCACTATACACTAGTGCTGAACTAGTGACGAATTGGCCACGTTCTGTGTACGTGACAACCCTTACTAGTTGGCTGTGTCGGGCAGTGGCGGGTTTTAACGACACAACATTTATACATTTACGCGATCTAACCCAAAAAAACCTCTATTATGAATGACAGAGGAGTCAGCCTACAGTGTGAATGGATTAGTGGCCACGGGAGGTAGTGACAGGGGAGTCAGCCTGCAGTGCGAATGGATTAGTGGCCACGGGACGTAATGACAGAGGAGTCAGCCTGCAGTGTGAACGGACTGGTGGCCACGGGAGGTAATGACAGGGGAGTCAGCCTGCAGTGTGAATGGACTAGTGGCCACGGGAGGTAATGACAGAGGAGTCAGCCTGCAGTGGGAATGCACTGGTGGCCACGGGAGGTAGTGACAGGGGAGACAGTTGTGAGTGAGAAGGGACTAGTGGCCACGGGAGGTAATGACAGGGGAGTCAGCCTGCAGTGTGAATGTACTAGTGGCCACGGGAGGTAATGACAGGGGAGTCAGTTGTGAGTGTGAAGGGACTGGTGACTACGGGAGGTAATGACAGGGGAGTCAGTTGTGAGTGAGTAGGGACCGGTGGCTATGGGAGGTAATGACAGGGGAGAGGGACTGGTGGCTAGGGGAATGATCGAGAAGGTAGAACGGTCACGTGACGGAAGAGAACGGTGGAGTCTGCCGGTGGATCAAGCGTCCAGAGTCAGCGAGAAGGTTCGGGAAGAGGGGCGTGGCCTCGGTCGCTATATAAAAGGGAGATGCACGGGAGACTCGGGGCTGTTGCAGTGGGGGTCTCCGCCTGATGTTAAGTGAACGTGTCTTCAATAAAGTGTGCCAAGTCGTCCTTACACGTACAAAGTTCTTGGCCGCGTCTTGCGGGAGTCTGTAAGTGCGGTGAGCCTCCATGATGACATCGATGAGCACCTCCTGCTCCACGGACAGCCGTGGGTCTGACTCCTTCTACGACAGAGACGCACACGGGGCAGGCGGGGGGGATCTTACTTACACAGCGGGCACACTCCGTGAGCCTCGCAGGCAGACGCGCCTGGGTTCGATTCCTGACTCGGGCGTACTTTCTGCGTGGAGTTCGTGTGTTCTCTCTCTGTTCCACAGAGTGAGTGAGTGGAGTTTGTATGATCACCCCCTGTTCTACAGAGTTTGTCAGTGGAGATTGTATGATCTCCCCCTGTTCTACAGAGTGAGTGGAGTTTGTATAATCTCCACCTGTCCTACAGAGTGAGTGAAGTTTGTGTGATCTCCCCCTGTTCTACAGAGTGAGTGAGTAGAGTTTTATGATCTCCCCCTGTTCTACAGAGCGAGTGAGTGGAGTTTGTATGATCTCCCCCTGTTCTACAGAGTGAGTGAGTAGAGTTTTATGATCTCCCCCTGTTCTACAGAGCGAGTGAGTGGAGTTTGTATGATCTCCCCCTGTTCTACAGAGTGAGTGGAGTTTGTGTGATCTCCCCCTGTTCTACAGAGTAAGTGGAGTTTGTTTGATCTCCCCCTGTTGTGCTCTGATGATAATAATGACAATGAAGATGCTGCTGATGGTACTGCTGCTGATGCTGATTATAATAATGCTGCTACTGATGAAAATAATGATGATGTCGATGATGATAACGCTGCTACTGATGATGATCATGATGATGCATCTGCTGATGCTGCCCGACAGTCAGAGCCCGTACCTCGCCTCTGCCCCCTGCCGTGACCCTGGCCTCGCCCTGCCCACGATGCCCTTCCCCTGAACCCGGGCGACCCTCCGCATCCACTTCTCGGCTTGCGCTGAATCTCTGTCAGAAGACCTGCGCGCGCCCGCGACACGACAAAGTTGAGAGAGCGAGCGAGCGCCTGAAGGGCATTGCCCTCGACCGCGCAATCTCGCGAGTCCAGTCCATCGCGGATGCGGCGGGAATCGATCGAACATCGAGGTGGGGTCTCGTCTGCGACAGCGCAGGACCACGCGCGGACACCCGAGACGGACACCGGCGTCACGAGCTGGGGTGGCGTCTTTGCGTCGATTCCGGCGGTACGGTGGAAGCCGGCCGGTACGGCAAAGTGACCGGCGGGAACGGACGCCAGCGGTAGCGGAGGCGGATTGACGGAGACTGTTGAAGACAGAGGAGGTTACTGTCACCCCCCCATATAGCCCGCACCGCCCCTGCCCCGCTGATTATTCACGTTCTGTAGATGCCACTGGTTCTTCATCTTCTGCAGATGTAGATGCCACTGGTTCTGCACGTTCTGTAGATGTAGATGCCACTGGTTCTTCATCTTCTGCAGATGTAGATGCCACTGGTTCTTCACGTTCTGCAGATGTAGATGCCACTGGTTCTTCATGTTCTGCAGATGTAGATGCCACTGATGCTTTACGTTCTGTAGATGTAGATGCCACTGGTTCTTCACGTTCTGCAGATGTAGATGCCACTGGTTCTTCACGTTCTGCAGATGTAGCTGCCACTGGTTGTTCACGTTCTGCAGATGTAGATGCCACTGGTTCTTCACGTTCTGTAGATGTAGATGCCACTGGTTGTTCAGCTTCTGCAGATGTAGATGCCACTGGTTCTTCAGCTTCTGCAGATGTAGATGCCACTGGTTCTTCACGTTCTGCAGATGTAGATGCCACTGGTTCTTCACGTTCTGCAGATGTAGATGCCACTGGTTCTTCACGTTCTGCAGATGTAGATGCCACTGGTTCTTCACGTTCTGCAGATGTAGATGCCACTGGTTCTTCATGTTCTGTAGATGTAGATGCCACTGGTTCTTCACGTTCTGCAGATGTAGATACCACCTGTTCTTCATGTTCTGTAGATGTAGATGCCGCTGGTTCTTCACGTTCTGCAATGTAGATGCCACTGGTTGTTCACGTTCTGCAAATGTAGATGTCACTGGTACTTCACGTTCTGAAGATGTAGATGCCGCTGGTTCTTCACTTTCTGCAGATGTAGATGCCACTGGTTCTTCAGGTTCTGTAGATGTAGATGCCACTGGTTCTTCAGCTTCTGCAGATATAGATGCCACTGGTTCTTCATGTTCTGTAGGTGTAGATGCCACTGGTTCTTCACGTTCTGCAGATGTAGATGCCACTGGTTCTTCATCTTCTGCAAATGAAGATGCCACTGGTTGTTCACGTTCTGTAGATGTAGCTGCCAATAGTTGTTCACGTTCTGCAGATGTAGATGCCACTGGTTCTTCACGTTCTGCAGATGTAGATACCATCTGTTCTTCATGTTCTGTTGATGTAGATGCCACTGGTTCTTCATGTTCTGCAGATGTAGAAGACACTGGTTCTTTCTGCAGATGTAGATGCCACTGGTTGTTCACGTTCTGCAAATGTAGATGCCACTGTTGCTTTACGTTCTGAAGATGTAGATGCCACCACCACCGTCTATTATGCGGCGGTTCAACTTACAACTCTCGATCCGAACAGGCACCAGGACATACGGACCAGGTAAGTAGAGGGGTCCCTATAATCTTCTTTGGTTCTTTCGGTAAAGTCACGTAGAATGAGAATAAAATAATAAATTGATAAAATAAAATAACACAATAATATTCTCACGACGTTTCGGCCACAACACAAGCGGCCTTCATCAGGTGAAGGGGGGCGAGACTGTCTGGTAGGACAGCGCTGGAGTGAGAGAGCCACGTTCAGATCACGGCTTTTAAGCTGTGTGAGAGGAACAAAGAGCCTTAGAGTCGCGGCATCTCTTCAGAAAGGTGAGAGACTCGATTAGTTGAGCCTTCTTATCCCGAAGTCTGTTGAATGATCTTAAGGATGTGTGGAATCCCTCCCCGTAGAGGCGGGTTTGATGAAATGAAGTTGTAACCTAACGTGCCCATGCTTAATTTGTTTTTTCAATCATTTTACCTTCTAAAAAAATCTGGCCAAGTCTCACACCCCCAAAAAGGAAATCTCGCACCCCAAGGGGGTGCAGCGTTCACCACAGGTTAAGAAGAACCGCTGTTGTAGTGTATAGTGTAGTGTATAGTGTAGTGTATAGTGTAGTGTATAGTGTAGTGTATTGTGTAGTGTATAGTGTAGTATATAGTGTAGTGTATAGTGTAGTGTATAGTGTAGTGTATAGTGTAGTGTATTGTGTAGTGTATTGTGTAGTGTATAGTGTAGTGTATAGTGTAGTGTATAGTGTAGTGTATAGTAGTGTAGTGTATAGTGTAGTGTATAGTGTAGTGTATGGTGTAGTGTATAGTGCAGTGTATAGTGTAGTGTATAGTAGTGTAGTGTATAGTGTAGTGTATGGTGTAGTGTATAGTGTATTGAAAAGTGTAGTATATAGTAGTGTAGTGTTGAGTAGTGTATAGTAGTGTGGTGTATAGTGTAGTGTATAGTGTAGTGTATAGTGTAGTGTATGGTGTAGTGTATAGTGTAGTGTATAGAGTAGTGTATGGTGTAGTGTATAGTATATTGAAAAGTGTAGTGTATAGTAGTGTATAGTACTGTGGTGTGTAATGAATAGTGTATAGTGTATTGCAAAATGTAATGTATAGTAGTGTATAGTAGTGTAGTGTATAGTGTAGTGTATGGTGTAGTGTATAGTGTATTGAAAAGTGTAGTGTATAGTAGTGTAGTGTTGAGTAGTGTATAGTAGTGTGGTGTGTAATGAATAGTGTATAGTGTATTGCAAAATGTAGTGTATAGTAGTGTATAGTAGTGTAGTGTATAGTGTAGTGTATAGTGTAGTGCATAATGTAGTGTATAGTAGTGTAGTGTATAGTAGTGTATAGTAATGTATTCTATAGTGTAGTGTATAGTGTAGTGTATAGTGTAGTGCATAATGTAGTGTATAGTGTAGTGTATAGTGTAGTGTATAGTGTAGTGTATAGTGTAGTGTAGTGTATAGTGTAGTGTATGGTGTAGTGAATTGTAGTGTATAGTGTAGTGTAGTGTGTAGTAGTGTATAGTGTAGTGTATAGTGTAGTGTATAGTGTAGTGTATAGTGTAGTGTGTAGTAGTGTATAGTGTAGTGTATAGTGTAGTGTTTGGTATTGTATAGTGTAGTGTATGGTAGTGTATAGTGTAGTGTATAGTGTAGTGTATGGTAGTGTATAGTGTAGTGTATAGTGTAGTGTATAGTAGTGAATAGTGTAGTGTATAGTGTAGTGCATGGTCGTGTATATTGTAGTGTATAGAAGTGTATAGTGTAGTGTATAATAGTGTATAGTAGTGTATAGTAGTGTATAGCGTAGTGTATAGTAGTGTATAGTAGTGTATAGTGTAGTGTATTGTGTAGTGTATAGTAGTGTATAGTGTAGTGTATAGTAGTGTATAGTGTAGTGTATAGTGTTTTGTATAATAATGTATAGTATAGTGTGTTGTGTATTATATAGTGGAGTGTATAGTATAGTGTATAGTGTAGTGTATGGTGTAGTGTATAGTGTAGTGTATAGTGTAGTGTATAGTAGTGTCTGGTGTAGTGTATAGTGTATAGTATAGTGTATGGTGTAGTGTATAGTAGTGTATAGTGTAGTGTATAGTAGTTTATAGTGTAGTGTATAGTAATGTAGTGTATCATCTATGCTGACTATCACCATCACCATCCTCTATGATGACCACCATCATCATCTATGGTGGCTATCACCATCACCATCATCTATGGTGGCTATCACCATCATCATCATCTATGCTGACTGTCACCATCACCATCATCTATGATGACCACCATCATCATCTATGGTGGCTATCACCATCATCATCATCTATGCTGGCTATCACCATCACCATCATCTATGTTGACTATCACCACCATCATCATCTATGCTGGCTATCACCATCATCATTATCTATGCTGGCTATCACCATCATCATCATCTATGCTATCACCACCATCATCATCTATGATGACCACCATCACCATCATCTATGATGACCACTATCATCATCTATGCTGGCTATTACCATCACCATCATCTATGGTGGCTATCACCACCATCATCATCTATGATGCCCACCATCACCATTGTCTATGTTGGCTATCACCACCATCATCATCTATGCTATCACCACCATCATCATCTATGATGACCACCATCACCATTATCTATGCTGGCTATCACCACCATCATCATCTATGATGACCACCATCACCATTATCTATGCTGGCTATCACCACCATCATCATCTATGCTATCACCACCATCATCATCTATGATGACCACCATCACCATTATCTATGTTGGCTATCACCACCATCATTATCTATGCTATCACCACCATCATCATCTATGATGACCACCATCACCATTATCTATGCTGGCTATCACCACCATCATCATCTATGATGACCACCATCACCATTATCTATGCTGGCTATCACCACCATCATTATCTATGCTATCACCACCATCATCATCTATGATGACCACCATCACCATTGTCTATGTTGGCTATCACCACCATCATTATCTATGCTATCACCACCATCATCATCTATGATGACCACCATCACCATTATCTATGCTGGCTATCACCACCATCATCATCTGTGATGACCACCATCACCATTATCTATGCTGGCTATCACCACCATCATCATCTGTGATGACCACCATCACCATTATCTATGCTGGCTATCACCACCATAATTATCTATGCTATCACCACCATCATCATCTATGATGACCACCATCACCATTATCTATGCTGGCTATCACCACCATCATCATCTGTGATGACCACCATCACCATTATCTATGCTGGCTATCACCACCATCATCATCTGTGATGACCACCATCACCATTATCTATGCTGGCTATCACCACCATCATCATCTATGCTATCACCACCATCATCATCTATGATGACCACCATCACCATTATCTATGCTGGCTATCACCATCACCATCATCTATGTTGGCTATCACCACCACTATCACCCCCCCACTTACACTCCCGCACCATCCCCACTTGCGTGCACTTGTGGAGTCTGCAGGCCTGGCACCTGCGGCGCCTGTACAGATCCATCTCGCACCGTCCGCCAGACGTGCACGCGGACGCGGCTCTCGTCGTCACACTCCGTCTGAAGAACCCTGGGAGTGGAGATGCTGGTGGTGGTTGGCTGAGCGGTAGTGAGAGTGGTGATTGTCTCAGATGTTAAAGACTCCACACTTCACTCTGCCACGTCTACAGAACTCTGGGAGTGGAGATGCTGGTGGTGGTTGGCTGAGCGGTAGTGAGAGTGGTGATTGTCTCAGATGTTAAAGACTCCACACTTCACTCTGCCACGTCTACAGAACTCTGGGAGTGGAGATGCTGGTGGTGGTTGGCTGAGCGGTAGTGAGAGTGGTGATTGTCTCAGATGTTAAAGACTCCACACTTCACTCTGCCACGTCTACAGAACTCTGGGAGTGGAGATGCTGGTGGTGGTTGGCTGAGCGGTAGTGAGAGTGGTGATTGTCTCAGATGTTAAAGACTCCACACTTCACTCTGCCACGTCTACAGAACTCTGGGAGTGGAGATGCTGGTGGTGGTTGGCTGAGCGGTAGTGAGAGTGGTGATTGTCTCAGATGTTAAAGACTCCACACTTCACTCTGCCACGTCTACAGAACTCTGGGAGTGGAGATGCTGGTGGTGGTTGGCTGAGCGGTAGTGAGAGTGGTGATTGTCTCAGATGTTAAAGACTCCACACTTCACTCTGTCACGTCTACAGAACTCTGGGAGTGGAGGTGGTGGTGGTTGGCTGAGCGGTAGTGAGAGTGGTGATTGTTTCTGTGGTGGTGGTTGGCTGAGCGGTAGTGAGAGTGGTGATTGTTTCTGTGGTGGTGGTTGGCTGAGCGGTAGTGAGAGTGGTGATTGTCTCAGATGTTAAATACTCTACACTGCACTCTGTCACGTCTACAGAACTCTGGGAGTGGAGGTGGTGGTGGTTGGCTGAGCGGTAGTGAGAGTGGTGATTGTTTCTGTGGTGGTGGTTGGCTGAGCGGTAGTGAGAGTGGTGATTGTCTCAGATGTTAAATACTCTACACTGCACTCTGTCACGTCTACAGAACTCTGGGAGTGGAGGTGGTGGTGGTGGTTGGCTGAGCGGTAGTGAGAGTGGTGATTGTCTCAGATGTTAAATACTCTACACTTCACTCTGCCACGTCTACAGAACTCTGGGAGTGGAGGTGGTGGTGGTGGTTGGCTGAGCGGTAGTGAGAGTGGTGATTGTTTCTGTGGTGGTGGTTGGCTGAGCGGTAGTGAGAGTGGTGATTGTTTCTGTGGTGGTGGTGGTTAGCTGAGCGGTAGTGAGAGTGGTGATTGTTTCTGTGGTGGTGGTTGGCTGAGCGGTAGTGAGAGTGGTGATTGTCTCAGATGTTAAAGACTCCACACTTCACTCTGCCACGTCTACAGAACTCTGGGAGTGGAGATGCTGGTGGTGGTTGGCTGAGCGGTAGTGAGAGTGGTGATTGTCTCAGATGTTAAATACTCTACACTTCACTCTGCCACGTCTACAGAACTCTGGGAGTGGAGGTGGTGGTGGTGGTTGGCTGAGCGGTAGTGAGAGTGGTGATTGTTTCTGTGGTAGTGGTTGGCTGAGCGGTAGTGAGAGTGGTGATTGTCTCAGATGTTAAAGACTCCACACTTCACTCTGCCACGTCTACAGAACTCTGGGAGTGGAGGTGGTGGTGGTGGTTGGTTGGCTGAGCGGTAATGAGAGTGGTGATTGTTTCTGTGGTGGTGGTGGTTGGCTGAGCGGTAGTGAGAGTGGTGATTGTTTCTGTGGTGGTGGTTGGCTGAGCGGTAGTGAGAGTGGTGATTGTCTCTGATGTTAAAGACTCCACACTTCACTCTGCCACGTCTACAGAACTCTGGGAGTGGAGGTGGTGGTGGTGGTTGGCTGAGCGGTAGTGAGAGTGGTGATTGTTTCTGTTGTTAAAGACTCCACACTTCACTCTGCCACGTCTACAGAACTCTGGGAGTGGAGATGCTGGTGGTGGTTGGTTGGCTGAGCGGTAGTGAGAGTGGTGATTGTCTCTGATGTTAAAGACTCCACACTTCACTCTGCCACGTCTACAGAACTCTGGGAGTGGAGGTGGTGGTTGGCTGAGCGGTAGTGAGAGTGGTGATTGTTTCTGTTGTTAAAGACTCTACACTGCACTCTGTCACGTCTACAGAATCCTGGGAGTGGTGGTGGTGGTGGTTTGCTGAGCGCTAGTGAGAGTGGTGATTGTCTCTGATGTTAAAGACTCCACACATCACTCTGCCACGTCTACAGAACTCTGGGAGTGGAGATGCTGGTGGTGGTTGGCTGAGCGGTAGTGAGAGTGGTGATTGTTTCTGTGGTGGTGGTTGGCTGAGCGGTAGTGAGAGTGGTGATTGTCTCAGATGTTAAAGACTCTACACTGCACTCTGTCACGTCTACAGAATCCTGGGAGTGGTGGTGGTGGTGGTTGGTTGGCTGAGCGGTAGTGAGAGTGGTGATTGTTTCTGTGGTGGTGGTTGGCTGAGCGGTAGTGAGAGTGGTGATTGTTTCTGTTGTTAAAGACTCCACACTGCACTCTGTCACGTCTACAGAATCCTTGGAGTGGTGGTGGTGGTGGTGCTGGTGGTGGTGGTTGGCTGAGCGGTAGTGAGAGTGGTGATTGTTTCTGTGGTGATGATGGTTGGCTGAGCGGTAGTGAGAGTGGTGATTGTTTCTGTTGTTAAAGACTCCACACTGCACTCTGTCACGTCTACAGAATCCTTGGAGTGGTGGTGGTAGTGGTGCTGGTGGTTGGCTGAGCGGTAGTGAGAGTGGTGATTGTTTCTGTGGTGGTGGTTGGCTGAGCGGTAGTGAGAGTGGTGATTGTTTCTGTGGTGGTGGTTGGCTGAGCGGTAGTGAGAGTGGTGATTGTTTCTGTGGTGGTGGTTGGCTGAGCGGTAGTGAGAGTGGTGATTGTTTCTGTGGTGGTGGTCGTGGTTGGCTGAGCGGTAGTGAGAGTGGTGATTGTTTCTGCGGTGGTGGTGGTTGGCTGAGCGGTAGTGAGAGTGGTGATTGTTTCTGCGGTGGTGGTTGGTTGAGCGGTAGTGAGAGTGGTGATTGTCTCTGTGGTGGTGGTTGGCTGAGCGGTAGTGAGAGTGGTGATTGTTTCTGTGGTGGTGGTTGGCTGAGCGGTAGTGAGAGTGGTGATTGTTTCTGTGGTGGTGGTGGTGGTTGGCTGAGCGGTAGTGAGAGTGGTGATTGTTTCTGTGGTGGTGGTGGTTGGCTGAGCGGTAGTGAGAGTGGTGATTGTTTCTGCGGTGGTGGTTGGTTGAGCGGTAGTGAGAGTGGTGATTGTTTCTGCGGTGGTGGTTGGTTGAGCGGTAGTGAGAGTGGTGATTGTTCCTGTTGTTAAAGACTCCGCACTGCACACTGCCACGTCTACAGAACAATGGGGGCGGTGGCGTTGGTGGCGGGGGAGCGGTGGCGCAGCGGTTAGCGTCGCTCCACTTTCCCTACCCTTGCAACCTTCGCAGGTGAGGGCGTTGTAGTGGTGCCCGGAGGCCCGGTCACCGCACACGAGGCCAAGACCTCCCTCGTGGGGACCCACAGCTCCCTGCTGGGTCGCACTGCGTGAGCCCCGTGGCCAATCCCCTGCTCACCCAGCCACGTGTCCCTCCATGGGGCACGTGCTTGATCCCTGCCCCCAGGGCACGGTGCTTGATCCCTGCCCCCAGGGCACGGTGCTTGATCCCTGCCCCCAGGGCACGGTGCTTGATCCCTGCCCACAGGGCACGGTGCTTGATCCCTGCCCCCAGGGCACGGTGCTTGATCCATGCCCCCAGGGCACGGTGCTTGATCCCTGCCCCCAGGGCACGGTGCTTGATCCCTGCCCCCAGGGCACGGTGGTTGATCCCTGCCCCCGGTGCTGATGATCCTGGTACCGGTCCAGCTCCTGACAGAGGAGTGGCAGCCTCTCCTCCGCAGTGAGTGTTCGAACATTCCACGTGGCCACACGTAGTGGTTTTTTTGTTGTTTCTGGAGGAACCCAGAAGATTCAATCTCCTGGCTCCGCTAAATGGGGTTTGGCCAGGACACATCATAGACGCCTGTCCCCCCGGGGCCTGCGGCAATAAGCTTACTTATACAATTTTGTGGTCGTGGTTTAGTGGTAATTAATTGAAGGTGGATGGGTTACCAGCCCCTCGCACCCGTCCAGAGCCCCCATTTAGCCGCTGTGGTGGTTACAAATGCAACGAGGGGAAAGGCGAATCGGAATTGGCCTTCCCCCCCCCCCACAGCACTGCCCACGACAGGCGTTGCCCGTCCGGCACCACAAGGAGGTAGGGGGTTGTTTTGCCGGCACGTACACACATACTCTCACTCCCAGCGCGAGGCTGACTCACTGCACCTTGCAGAGGATCGCTCATCTGAACAATTAGTTCTGCGGTCCAGTTTGCAATCGCGAGTTCACGGTTTAAGTCAACGTTATTGTTATTCATGCTTCATGGAAGCTGTTTCGGAAGTCGGGTGCTCGTAATTACGGGCGTTCGTAAGTCGAATGTTCATATGTGGAATGTTCGTATGTCGGGCGTTCGCAAATCGGGCGTTTGTAAGTCGGGTGTCTGTAAGTCGAATGTTCGTATGTCGTGAGTTCGTAAGTCGGTGACTGCGTGTACATAAAGATCTACCAACGTTATTATTATTCATACTTCGTGGAAGCTGTTTCGGAAGTCGAATGTTCGTATGTCGTGTGATTTTCACACCTGATGATGATTGCTTGTGTTGCAGTCGAAACGTCGTGAGAATTTTTTTGTTTTATATTTTTATTATTTAATTGGTTCCCTTCTACGTGGTGGTGACTTTACCGAAAGAACCAAGACTATATATCTACCAACAATTACCCAAGCTCAGCGGTCCTCTATATATCTTGGTGTTATCGGGCCTAGAGGGAGGGGTGGGTTTGGGGGAAACGCGGAGGCAGGGTTGGGGGGGGGGGTGAGGAATTCGCGGTGAGTGTGGTGAGGAAATCAGCCTGGCAGCTGCTTGGTGAACTGTATCAAGGCCTGCACGTGCAGCGTGGCCACCTCCGATAGTCGCAGGAAGTTCCCTCCGCTGCCTGCACCCTCACTGCCTCCACCCTCACCGCCTCCACCCTCACCGCCTGCAACCTGCTCCTCGCCGCGGCCTGCAAACTGAGCACAGGAATACTCAGCTCGCTCACCTCACTGCACTCACTCAACTCATCTCAATCAACTCAACTCACCCACCACACTAACCTCACTCACCTCACTGACCTCACTAACCTCACTCACTCACCACACTAACATCACCTTGCCGCGTTCATTTCACCTCACTCACCTCACTCAACCCCACTCACTCACCTCATTCACCTTATGTGTGTGTGTGTCAGTGTATGTGTGCGTGTGTCAGTGTATGTGCGTGTGTGTCAGTAAAAATGTGTGCTTCGATAGTGATTACCATTGGTACTGCTATTTTAACACACAGCAGACAGGAAGGACAAGTTTAAAGGGCTCGCATCATGCACCATGTACGTTGCCTCATTAATTCCATACCATTCCCACGTGCCGCAAGAGCGCACAAGCGTGGACACCACATCCACGCCTCCTCTATATAAGGCACAGAACAGTAAGACTTCTCCACAAATCTGGCTGTCACCTGATGAAGCTGGTTGTGATTACTGGCGAAACGTCGTACTCAGATTGTGTTGTGGCTTGGCTCTCCAACACAACCGGTGTGCTGTACTAGTATACTACACTATACACTACACTATACACTACACTACTATACACTACACTACTATACACTAGTGCTGTACTAGTACACTACACTACTATACACTCCACTATACACTACACTATACACTACACTATACACTAGTGCTGTACTAGTATACTACACTATACACTACACCATACACTACACTACTATACACTACACTACTATACACTACACTATACACTACACTATAAACTAGTGCTGTACTAGTACACTACACTATACACTCCACTATACACTACACTACTATACACTAGTGCTGTACTAGTATACTACACTATACACTACACTATACACTATGATACACTACACTATACACTAGTGCTGTACTAATATACTACACTATACACTACACTACTATACATTACACTATACACTAGTGCTGTACTAGTATACTACACTATACACTACACTACTATACACTACACCAGGGGTCGGGAACCTATGGCTCACGAGCCAGATGTGGCTCTTTTGATGATTGCATATGGCTCGCAGATAAAACAAAATATTCTCACTTGTTTTAATCCATCCATCGATTTTTCACTGCGCATGTCCTGTTCAGGGCTGCAGGAGCAATTGTCCATTATTTTAATTGGATGATACTGGCCTACGTTTGCCGTTGCTGGGTAAAACAGGTAAACGCCCCCTTTTGAATCAGTCTGAGACTGCGTCTGCTCGGTCATTAGCTCAAAGCTAACCCTTCGACGAAGAAGATGGCGAAAAGAAAAAAAGACGACGAGTATCGTACATTTCAGGACGAATGGACCGAAGAATTCGCCTTTGTGGAGAGAGCGGGTTCTGCGGTGTGTCTAATTTGCAATGACAAAATTACATCGTTGAAACGGTCGAATGTAAAGCGGCACTTCGACACGCGCCACGCTACCTTTGCATCAAAATACCCTGCGGGAGACAGCAGAAAGAAAGCGTGCCAAGAGCTGAGCAGGGTGCAAGCTAGCCAGCAGCAACTCCGCGTATGGACCCGGCAAGGTGACTATAATTCGGCTAGCTTTGCTGGTTCTTTAGCAATAGTGAGGAACGGAAAACCATTCACAGATGGCGAGTATGCTAAAACGTTCATGCTGGATGTAGCCAATGAACTTTTTGATGATCTTCCGAACAAAGACAAGATAATCAAACGGATACAAGACATGCCTCTGTCGGCAAGAACTGTTCATGATCGTACCATCGTGATGGCAAACAAAGTGGAGGAAACGCAAGTGAAGGACATAAATGCAGCGCCGTTCTTTTCTCTGGCTTTGGATGAGTCAACAGACGTCAGCCATTTGTCGCAGTTCAGCGTGATTGCAAGATATGCTGTTGGTGACACACTGCGCGAAGAAAGTCTTGCTGTTCTGCCATTAAAAGGGTCCACAAGAGGTGAGGATTTATTCAAGTCTTTCATGGAGTTTGCTCAAGAAAAAAGTCTACCTATGGATAAACTTCTCTCAGTGTGTACTGATGGTGCTCCGTGTATGGTGGGGAAAAACAAAGGATTTGTGGCGCTTCTCCGTGAACATGAAAATAGACCCATCCTAAGTTTCCATTGCATTATACACCAGGAGGCACTTTGTGCTCAGATGTGTGACAGGCAGTTTGGCGAAGTGATGTCGCTGGTCATTCGTGTGATCAACTTTATTGTTGCCCGAGCCTTAAATGATCGCCAGTTTAAAACACTGCTGGATGAAGTTGTAAATAACTATCCTGGTCTGCTTTTGCACAGCAATGTGCGTTGGTTGTCAAGAGGGAAGGTGCTTAGCCGTTTTGCGGCTTGCCTGAACGAAATCCGGACTTTCCTTGAAATGAAAGGCGTCGGGCATCCTGAGCTAGCCGACACCGAGTGGCTCCTCAAGTTTTACTATCTCGTAGATCTGACTGAACATCTGAACCAGCTCAACGTGAAAATGCAAGGCATTGGAAATACAGTGTTATCCCTTCAACAAGCTGTATTTGCTTTTGAAAACAAGCTGGAGCTTTTCATCACGGATCTTGAAACAGGTCGTTTACTACATTTTGAAAAACTGAGCCAATTTAAAGATGCATGCACAGCAAGTGAGCCCATTCAAAACCTTGATCTCCACCAGCTAGCTGGCTGCACATCCAGTCTCCTACAGTCCTTCAAAGCACGCTTTGGAGAATTTCGTGAGCACACTCGTCTTTTTAAGTTCATCACCCATCCAAACGAGTGTTCACTGAACACAGCCGACCTGAATTACATCCCTGGTGTCTCCGTCAGAGATTTTGAAGCAGAAGTGGCTGACCTGAAGGCCTCAGACATGTGGGTGAATAAGTTCAAGTCACTGAATGAAGATTTGGAAAGAATCACACGACAGAAAGCGGAGTTGGCGAGCAAGCACATGTGGACAGAAATGAAAAAACTCCAACCCGAAGACCAGCTGATTCTCAAAACTTGGAACGCGCTTCCTGTCACATACCACACACTGCAGCGTGTGAGTATTGCTGTATTGACCATGTTTGGATCTACGTATGCATGTGAGCAGTCATTCTCACATCTTAAAAACATCAAGTCCAACCTACGATCACGTTTAACGGATGAAAGCCTCAACGCTTGCATGAAGCTTAACCTCACCAAGTACCAACCCGACTACAAAGTACCAACCCGACTACAAAGACATCAGCAAATCCATGCAGCACCAGAAGTCGCATTAATGGTGAGTGTTATAACAACATTATTTAAAAGAATAAATTCAGAGGCTTATTATACTGACATTTAGTTGAATTCACTTTTAAAATATATTATATGGCTCTCACTGAAATAAATTTCCAAATTTTTTGCTTTCATGGCTCTCTTAGTCAAAAAGGTTCCTGACCCCTGCACTACACTATACACTAGTGCTGTACTACTATACTACACTATACACTACACTACTATACACTGCACTATACACTACTATACACTACTATACACTACACTATACACTACTCTACACACTACACACTACTATACACTACACTACACACTAGTGCTGAACTAGTGACGAATTGGCCACGTTCTGTGTACGTGACTACCCTTACTAGTTGGCTGTGTCGGGCAGTGGCGGGTTTTAACGACACAACATTTATACATTTACGCGATCTAACCCAAAAAAAACTATTATGAATGACAGAGGAGTCAGCCTGCAGTGTGAATGGACTGGTGGCCACGGGAGGTAATGACAGAGGAGTCAGCCTACAGTGTAAGTGGACTAGTGGCCACGGGAGGTAATGACAGAGGAGTCAGCCTGCAGTGTGAATGTACTAGTGGCCACGGGAGGTAATGACAGGGGAGTCAGCCTGCAGTGTGAGTGAACTAGTGGCCACGGGAGGTAATGACAGAGGAGTCAGCCTACAGTGTGAATGCACTAGTGGCCACGGGAGGTAGTGACAGGGGAGTCAGCCTACAGTGTGAATGTACTAGTGGCCACGGGAGGTAATGACAGGGGAGTCAGCCTTCAGTGTGAGTGGACTAGTGGCCACGGGAGGTAGTGACAGGGGGAGTCAGCCTGCAGTGCAAGTGGACTAGTGGCCACGGGAGGTAATGACAGGGGAGTCAGCCTGCAGTGCGAGTGGACTAGTGGCCACGGGAGGTAATGCCAGGGGAGTCAGCCTGCAGTGTGAATGGACTAGTGTCCACGAGAGGTAATGACAGGGGAGTCAGCCTACAGTGTGAATACACTGGCGGCCACGGGAGGTAATGACAGGGGAGTCAGTTGTGAGTGTGAAGGGACTGGTGACTACGGGAGGTAATGACAGGGGAGTCAGTTGTGAGTGAGAAGGGACTGGTGGCTATGGGAGGTAATGACAGGGGAGTCAGTTGTGAGTGTGAAGGGACTGGTGACTACGGGAGGTAATGACAGGGGAGTCAGTTGTGAGTGAGAAGGGACTGGTGGCTATGGGAGGTAATGACAGGGGAGTCAGTTGTAAGTGTGAAGGGACTGGTGACTACGGGAGGTAATGACAGGGGAGTCAGTTGTAAGTGCGAAGGGACTGGTGGCTAGGGGAGGTAATGACAGGGGAGAGGGACTGGTGGCTAGGGGAATGATCGAGAAGGGAGCACGGTCACGTGACGGAAGAGGACGGTGGAGTCTGCCGGTGGATCAAGCGTCCAGAGTCAGCGAGAAGGTTCGGGAAGGGCGGCGTGGCCTCGGTCGCTATATAAAAGGGAGATGCACGGGAGACTCGGGGCTGTTGCAGTGGGGGTCTCCGCCTGATGTTAAGTGAACGTGTCTTCAATAAAGTGTGCCAAGTCGTCATTACACGTACAAAGTTCTTGGCCGCGTCTTGCGGGAGTCAGTAAGTGCGGTGAGCCTCCATGATGACATCGATGAGCACCTCCTGCTCCACGGACAGCCGTGGGTCTGACTCCTTCTACGACAGAGACGCACACGGGGCAGGCGGGGGGGATCTTACTTACACAGCGGGCACACTCCGTGAGCCTCGCAGGCAGACGCGCCTGGGTTCGATTCCTGACTCGGGCGTACTTTCTGCGTGGAGTTCGTGTGTTCTCTCTCTGTTCTACAGAGTGAGTCAGTAGAGTTTGTATGATCTCCCCCTGTTCTACAGAGTGAGTGGAGTTTGTATAATCTTCCCCTGTCCTACAGAGTGAGTGAAGTTTGTGTGATCTCCCCCTGTTCTACAGAGTGAGTGAGTGGAGTTTGTATGATCTCCCCCTGTTCAACAGAGTGAGTGAGTGGAGTGTGTGCGATCTCCCCCTGCTCTACAGAGTGAGTGAGTAGAGTTTGTATGATCTCCCTCTGTTCTACAGAGTGAGTGAGTGGAGTTTGTATGATCTCCCCCTGTTCTACAGAGTGAGTGAGTAGAGTTTGTATGATCTCCTCCTGTTCTACAGAGCGAGTGAGTGGAGTTTGTATGATCTCCCCCTGTTCTACAGAGCGAGTGAGTGGAGTTTGTATGATCTCCCCCTATTCTACAGAGTGAGTAGAGTTTGTATGATCTCCCCCTGTCCTACAGAGTGAGTGGAGTTTGTGTGATCTCCCCCTGTTCTACAGAGCGAGTGAGTGGAGTTTGTTTGATCTCCCCCTATTCTACAGAGTAAGTGGAGTTTGTTTGATCTCCCTCTGTTGTGCTCTGATGATAATAATGACAATGAAGATGCTGCTGATGGTACTGCTGCTGATGCTGATTATAATAATGCTGCTACTGATGAAAATGATGATGATGTCGATGATGATAACGCTGCTACTGATGATGATCCTGATGATCATGATGATGCATCTGCTGATGCTGCCCGACAGTCAGAGCCCGTACCTCGCCTCTGCCCCCTGCCGTGACCCTGGCCTCGCCCTGCCCACGATGCCCTTTCCCTGAACCCGGGCGACCCTCCGCATCCACTTCTCGGCTTGCGCTGAATCTCCGTCAGAAGACCTGCACGCGCCCGCGACACGACAAAGTTGAGAGAGCGAGCGAGCGCCTGAAGGGCATTGCCCTCGACCGCGCAATCTCGCGAGTCCAGTCCATCGCGGATGCGGCGGGAATCGATCGAACATCGAGGTGGGGTCTCGTCTGCGACAGCGCAGGACCACGCGCGGACACCCGAGACGGACACCGGCGTCACGAGCTGGGGTGGCGTCTTTGCGTCGATTCCGGCGGTACGGTGGAAGCTGGCCGGTATGGCAAAGTGACCGGCGCGAACGGACGCCAGCGGTAGCGGAGGCAGATTGACGGAGACTGTTGAAGACAGAGGAGGTTACTGTCACCCCCCCCCCCCCCCCCCCCCCCGTATAGCCCGCACCGCCCCTGCCCCGCTGATTATTCACGTTCTGTAGATGTAGATGCCACTAGTTCTTCACGTTCTGTAGATGTAGATGCCACTGGTTCTTCGTTTTCTGCAGATGTAGATGCCACTGGTTCTTCACGTTCTGCAGATGTAGATGTCACTGGTTCTTCACGTTCTGCAGATGTAGATGCCACTGATTCTTCACGTTCTGCAGATGTAGATGCCACTGGTTATTCATGTTTTGTAGGTGTAGATGCCACTGGTTCTTCACGTTCTGCAGATGTAGATGCCACTGGTTCTTCACGTTCTGCAAATGTAGATGCCACTGGTTATTCATGTTCTGCAGATGTAGATGCCACTGGTTCATCATGTTTTGCAGATGTAGATGTCACTGGTTCTTCACGTTCTGCAGATGTAGATGCCACTGGTTCTTCACGTTCTGCAGATGTAGATGCCACTGGTTCTTCACGTTCTGCAGATGTAGATGCCACTGGTTCTTCACGTTCTGCAGATGTAGATGCCACTGGTTCTTCACGTTCTGCAGATGTAGATGCCACTGGTTGTTCACGTTCTGCAAATGTAGATGCCACTGGTTCTTCACGTTCTGCAGATGTAGATGCCACTGGTTATTCACGTTCTGTTGATGTAGATGCCACTGGTTCTTCACGTTCTGCAGATGCCACGTAGAAGCCACTGGTTCTTCACGTTCTGCAGATGTAGATGCCGCTGGTTCTTCACGTTCTGCAAATGTAGATGCCACTGGTGCTTTACGTTCTGCAGATGTAGATGCCACCACCACCGTCTATTATGCGGCGGTTCAACTTACGACTCTCGATCCGAACAGGCACCAGGACATACGGACCAGGTAAGTAGAGGAGTCCCTATAATGTTAATAAACTCGTACGGGTTTGATGAAATGAAGTTGTAAGCTAACGTGCCCCATGCTTAATTTGTTATTTCAATCATTTTACCTTCTAAAAAAATCTGGCCAAGTCTCACACCCCCAAAAAGGAAATCTCGCACCCCAAGGGGGTGCAGCGTTCACCACAGGTTAAGAAGAACCATTGTTGTAGTGTATAGTGTAGTGTATAGTGTAGTGTATAGTGTAGTGTATAGTGTATTGAAAAGTGTAGTGTATAGTAGTGTAGTGTTGAGTAGTGTATAGTAGTGTGGTGTGTAATGTATAGTGTATAGTGTATTGCATAATGTAGTGTATAGTAGTGTATAGTAGTGTAGTGTATAGTAGTGTATAGTGTAGTGTATAGTGTAGTGTATAGTAGTGTATAGTGTAGTGTATAGTGTAGTGTATAGTAGTGTATAGTGTAGTGTACGGTCGTGTATATTGTAGTGTATAGAAGTGTATAGTGTAGTGTATAGTAGTGTATCGTGTAGTGTATGGTAGTGTATAGTGTAGTGCATAATGTAGTGTATAGTAGTGTAGTGTATAGTGTAGTGTATAGTGTTGTGCATAATGTAGTGTATAGTAGTGTATAGTAGTGTAGTGTATAGTGTAGTGTATAGTGTAGTGTATAGTGTAGTGCATAATGTAGTGTATAGTAGTGTAGTGTATAGTAGTGTATAGTAGTGTATTGTATAGTGTAGTGTATAGTGTAGTGTATAGTGTAGTGCATAATGTAGTGTATAGTGTAGTGTATAGTGTAGTGTATAGTGTAGTGTGTAGTAGTGTATAGTGTAGTGTATAGTGTAGTGTTTGGTATTGTATAGTGTAGTGTATGGTAGTGTATAGTGTAGTGTATAGTATAGTGTATAGTAGTGTATAGTAGTGTATAGTGTAGTGTATGGTAGTGTATAGTGTAGTGTATAGTGTAGTGTATAGTGTAGTGTATGGAAGTGTATAGTGTAGTGTATAGTGTAGTGTATAGTAGTGTATAGTGTAGTGTACGGTCGTGTATATTGTAGTGTATAGTGTAGTGTATAGTAGTGTATCGTGTAGTGTATGGTAGTGTATAGTGTAGTGTATAGTAGTGTATAGTAGTGTAGTGTATAGTGTAGTGTATAGTGTTGTGCATAATGTAGTGTATAGTAGTGTATAGTAGTGTAGTGTATAGTGTAGTGTATAGTGTAGTGCATAATGTAGTGTATAGTAGTGTAGTGTATAGTAGTGTATAGTAGTGTATTGTATAGTGTAGTGTATAGTGTAGTGTATAGTGTAGTGCATAATGTAGTGTATAGTGTAGTGTATAGTGTAGTGTATAGTGTAGTGTGTAGTAGTGTATAGTGTAGTGTATAGTGTAGTGTTTGGTATTGTATAGTGTAGTGTATGGTAGTGTATAGTGTAGTGTATAGTATAGTGTATAGTGTAGTGTATGGTAGTGTATAGTGTAGTGTATAGTGTAGTGTATAGTGTAGTGTATAGTGTAGTGTATGGAAGTGTATAGTGTAGTGTATAGTGCAGTGTATAGTAGTGTATAGTGTAGTGTATAGTGTAGTGTATAGTAGTGTATAGTGTAGTGTATAGTAGTGTATAGTGTAGTGTATAGTAGTGTATAGTGTAGTGTACGGTCGTGTATATTGTAGTGTATAGAAGTGTATAGTGTAGTGTATAGTAGTGTATCGTGTAGTGTATGGTAGTGTATAGTGTAGTGTATAGTAGTGTATAGTGTAGTGTATAGTGTAGTGTATGGTAGTGTATAGTGTAGTGTATAGTGTAGTGTATAGTAGTGTATAGTGTAGTGCATAGTGTAGTGAAAAGTGTAGTGCAGTGGTTCTTAACCTGGCGTGCACGCTGTGCTGGTGTAGTGTATAGTGTAGTGTATGGTCGTGTATATTGTAGTGTATAGAAGTCTACAGTGTAGTGTATAATAGTGTATAGTAGTGTATAGTAGTGTATAGCGTAGTGTATAGTAGTGTATAGTAGTGTATAGTGTAGTGTGTTGTGTAGTGTATAGTGTATTGAAAAGTGTAGTGTATAGTAATGTAGTGTTGAGTAGTGTAATAGTAGTGTAGTGTGTAATGTATAGTGTATTGCATAATGTAGTGTATAGTAGTGTATAGTAGTGTAGTGTATAGGGTAGTGTATAGTGTAGTGCATAATGTAGTGTATAGTAGTGTAGTGTATAGTAGTGTATAGTAGTGTATTGTATAGTGTAGTGTATAGTGTAGTGTATAGTGTAGTGCATAATGTAGTGTATAGTGTATAGTGTAGTGTATAGTGTAGTGTATCGTGTAGTGAATAGTAGTGTATAGTGTAGTGTATAGTGTAGTGTATAGTGTAGTGTATGGTTGTGTATATTGTAGTGTATAGAAGTGTATAGTGTAGTGTATAGTAGTGTATCGTGTAGTGTATGGTAGTGTATAGTGTAGTGCATAATGTACTGTATAGTAGTGTAGTGTATAGTGTAGTGTATAGTGTTGTGCATAATGTAGTGTATAGTAGTGTATAGTAGTGTAGTGTATAGTGTAGTGTATAGTGTAGTGCATAATGTAGTGTATAGTAGTGTAGTGTATAGTAGTGTATAGTAGTGTATTGTATAGTGTAGTGTATAGTGTAGTGTATAGTGTAGTGCATAATGTAGTGTATAGTGTAGTGTATAGTGTAGTGTAGTGTGTAGTAGTGTATAGTGTAGTGTATAGTGTAGTGTTTGGTATTGTATAGTGTAGTGTATGGTAGTGTATAGTGTAGTGTATAGTATAGTGTATAGTAGTGTATAGTAGTGTATAGTGTAGTGTATGGTAGTGTATAGTGTAGTGTATAGTGTAGTGTATAGTGTAGTGTATGGAAGTGTATAGTGTAGTGTATAGTGTAGTGTATAGTAGTGTATAGTGTAGTGTATAGTGTAGTGTATAGTAGTGTATAGTGTAGTGTATAGTATTGTATAGTGTAGTGTATAGTAGTGTATAGTGTAGTGTACGGTCGTGTATATTGTAGTGTATAGAAGTGTATAGTGTAGTGTATAGTAGTGTATCGTGTAGTGTATGGTAGTGTATAGTGTAGTGTATAGTAGTGTATAGTAGTGTAGTGTATAGTGTACTGTATAGTGTAGTGTATAGTGTAGTGCATAATGTAGTGTATAGTAGTGTAGTGTATAGTAGTGTATAGTAGTGTATTGTATAGTGTAGTGTATAGTGTAGTGTATAGTGTAGTGCATAATGTAGTGTATAGTGTAGTGTATAGTGTAGTGTATAGTGTAGTGTGTAGTAGTGTATAGTGTAGTGTATAGTGTAGTGTTTGGTATTGTATAGTGTAGTGTATGGTAGTGTATAGTGTAGTGTATAGTATAGTGTATAGTGTAGTGTATGGTAGTGTATAGTATAGTGTATAGTGTAGTGTATGGTAGTGTATAGTGTAGTGTATAGTGTAGTGTATAGTGTAGTGTATAGTGTAGTGTATGGAAGTGTATAGTGTAGTGTATAGTGTAGTGTATAGTAGTGTATAGTGTAGTGTATAGTGTAGTGTATAGTAGTGTATAGTGTAGTGTATAGTAGTGTATAGTGTAGTGTATAGTAGTGTATAGTGTAGTGTACGGTCGTGTATATTGTAGTGTATAGAAGTGTATAGTGTAGTGTATAGTAGTGTATCGTGTAGTGTATGGTAGTGTATAGTGTAGTGTATAGTAGTGTATAGTGTAGTGTATAGTGTAGTGTATGGTAGTGTATAGTGTAGTGTATAGTGTAGTGTATAGTAGTGTATAGTGTAGTGCATAGTGTAGTGAAAAGTATAGTGCAGTGGTTCTTAACCTGGCGTGCACGCTGTGCTGGTGTAGTGTATAGTGTAGTGTATGGTCGTGTATATTGTAGTGTATAGAAGTCTACAGTGTAGTGTATAATAGTGTATAGTAGTGTATAGTAGTGTATAGCGTAGTGTATAGTAGTGTATAGTAGTGTATAGTGTAGTGTGTTGTGTAGTGTATAGTGTATTGAAAAGTGTAGTGTATAGTAATGTAGTGTTGAGTAGTGTAATAGTAGTGTAGTGTGTAATGTATAGTGTATTGCATAATGTAGTGTATAGTAGTGTAGTGTATAGGGTAGTGTATAGTGTAGTGCATAATGTAGTGTATAGTAGTGTAGTGTATAGTAGTGTATAGTAGTGTATTGTATAGTGTAGTGTATAGTGTAGTGTATAGTGTAGTGCATAATGTAGTGTATAGTGTAGTGTATAGTGTAGTGTATAGTGTAGTGTATCGTGTAGTGAATAGTAGTGTATAGTGTAGTGTATAGTGTAGTGTATAGTGTAGTGTATGGTCGTGTATATTGTAGTGTATAGTGTAGTGTGTAGTAGTGTATCGTGTAGTGTATGGTAGTGTATAGTGTAGTGCATAATGTACTGTATAGTAGTGTAGTGTATAGTGTAGTGTATAGTGTTGTGCATAATGTAGTGTATAGTAGTGTATAGTAGTGTAGTGTATAGTGTAGTGTATAGTGTAGTGTATAGTGTAGTGCATAATGTAGTGTATAGTAGTGTAGTGTATAGTAGTGTATAGTAGTGTATTGTATAGTGTAGTGTATAGTGTAGTGTATAGTGTAGTGCATAATGTAGTGTATAGTGTAGTGTATAGTGTAGTGTAGTGTGTAGTAGTGTATAGTGTAGTGTATAGTGTAGTGTTTGGTATTGTATAGTGTAGTGTATGGTAGTGTATAGTGTAGTGTATAGTATAGTGTATAGTAGTGTATAGTAGTGTATAGTGTAGTGTATGGTAGTGTATAGTGTAGTGTATAGTGTAGTGTATAGTGTAGTGTATGGAAGTGTATAGTGTAGTGTATAGTGTAGTGTATAGTAGTGTATAGTGTAGTGTATAGTGTAGTGTATAGTAGTGTATAGTGTAGTGTATAGTATTGTATAGTGTAGTGTATAGTGTAGTGTACGGTCGTGTATATTGTAGTGTATAGAAGTGTATAGTGTAGTGTATAGTAGTGTATCGTGTAGTGTATGGTAGTGTATAGTGTAGTGTATAGTAGTGTATAGTAGTGTAGTGTATAGTGTAGTGTATAGTGTAGTGTATAGTGTAGTGCATAATGTAGTGTATAGTAGTGTAGTGTATAGTAGTGTATAGTAGTGTATTGTATAGTGTAGTGTATAGTGTAGTGTATAGTGTAGTGCATAATGTAGTGTATAGTGTAGTGTATAGTGTAGTGTATAGTGTAGTGTGTAGTAGTGTATAGTGTAGTGTATAGTGTAGTGTTTGGTATTGTATAGTGTAGTGTATGGTAGTGTATAATGTAGTGTATAGTATAGTGTATAGTGTAGTGTATGGTAGTGTATAGTGTAGTGTATAGTGTAGTGTATAGTGTAGTGTATAGTGTAGTGTATGGAAGTGTATAGTGTAGTGTATAGTGTAGTGTATAGTAGTGTATAGTGTAGTGTATAGTGTAGTGTATAGTAGTGTATAGTGTAGTGTATAGTAGTGTATAGTGTAGTGTATAGTAGTGTATAGTGTAGTGTACGGTCGTGTATATTGTAGTGTATAGAAGTGTATAGTGTAGTGTATAGTAGTGTATCGTGTAGTGTATGGTAGTGTATAGTGTAGTGTATAGTAGTGTATAGTGTAGTGTATAGTGTAGTGTATGGTAGTGTATAGTGTAGTGTATAGTGTAGTGTATAGTAGTGTATAGTGTAGTGCATAGTGTAGTGAAAAGTATAGTGCAGTGGTTCTTAACCTGGCGTGCACGCTGTGCTGGTGTAGTGTATAGTGTAGTGTATGGTCGTGTATATTGTAGTGTATAGAAGTCTACAGTGTAGTGTATAATAGTGTATAGTAGTGTATAGTAGTGTATAGCGTAGTGTATAGTAGTGTATAGTAGTGTATAGCGTAGTGTGTTGTGTAGTGTATAGTGTATTGAAAAGTGTAGTGTATAGTAATGTAGTGTTGAGTAGTGTAATAGTAGTGTAGTGTGTAATGTATAGTGTATTGCATAATGTAGTGTATAGTAGTGTATTGTAGTGTAGTGTATAGGGTAGTGTATAGTGTAGTGCATAATGTAGTGTATAGTAGTGTAGTGTATAGTAGTGTATAGTAGTGTATTGTATAGTGTAGTGTATAGTGTAGTGTATAGTGTAGTGCATAATGTAGTGTATAGTGTAGTGTATAGTGTAGTGTATAGTGTAGTGTATCGTGTAGTGAATAGTAGTGTATAGTGTAGTGTATAGTGTAGTGTATAGTGTAGTGTATGGTCGTGTATATTGTAGTGTATAGAAGTGTATAGTGTAGTGTATAGTAGTGTATCGTGTAGTGTATGGTAGTGTATAGTGTAGTGTATAGTGTAGTGTATAGTAGTGTATAGTGTAGTGTACAGTGTAGTGTATGTTAGTGTATAGTGTAGTGTATCGTGTAGTGTATAGTAGTGTATAGTGTAGTGTATAGTGTAGTGAAAAGTGTAGTCCAGTGGTTCTTAACCTGGCGTGCACGCTGTACTGGTGTAGTGTATAGTGTAGTGTATGGTCGTGTATATTGTAGTGTATAGAAGTCTACAGTGTAGTGTATAATAGTGTATAGTAGTGTATAGTAGTGTATAGTGTAGTGTGTTGTGTAGTGTATAGTCTTTTGAAAAGTGTAGTGTATAGTAGTGTAGTGTTGAGTAGTGTATAGTAGTGTAGTGTGTAATGTATAGTGTATAGTGTATTGCATAATGTAGTGTATAGTAGTGTATAGTAGTGTAGTGTATAGTGTAGTGTATAGTGTAGTGCATAATGTAGTGTATAGTAGTGTAGTGTATAGTAGTGTATTGTATAGTTTAGTGTGTAGTGTATAATGTAGTGTATAGTGTAGTGCATAATGTAGTGTATAGTGTAGTGTATAGTGTAGCGTATAGTGTAGTGTATCGTGTAGTGTATCGTGTAGTGAATAGTAGTGTATAGTGTAGTGTATAGTGTAGTGTATAGTGTAGTGTATCGTGTAGTGAATAGTAGTGTATAGTGTAGTGTATAGTGTAGTGTATAGTGTAGTGCATAATGTAGTGTATAGTAGTGTAGTGTATAGTAGTGTATAGTAGTGTATTGTATAGTGTAGTGTGTAGTGTATAGTGTAGTGTATAGTGTAGTGCATAATGTAGTGTATAGTGTAGTGTATAGTGTAGTGCATAGTGTAGTGTGTAGTAGTGTATAGTGTAGTGTATAGTGTAGTGTTTGGTATTGTATAGTGTAGTGTATGGTCGTGTATATTGTAGTGTATAGTGTAGTGTATAGTGTAGTGTATAGTGTAGTGTATCGTGTAGTGAATAGTAGTGTATAGTGTAGTGTATAGTGTAGTGTATAGTGTAGTGTATGGTCGTGTATATTGTAGTGTATAGAAGTGTATAGTGTAGTGTATAGTAGTGTATCGTGTAGTGTATGGTAGTGTATAGTGTAGTGTATAGTGTAGTGTATAGTAGTGTATAGTGTAGTGTACAGTGTAGTGTATGTTAGTGTATAGTGTAGTGTATCGTGTAGTGTATAGTAGTGTATAGTGTAGTGTATAGTGTAGTGAAAAGTGTAGTCCAGTGGTTCTTAACCTGGCGTGCACGCTGTACTGGTGTAGTGTATAGTGTAGTGTATGGTCGTGTATATTGTAGTGTATAGAAGTCTACAGTGTAGTGTATAATAGTGTATAGTAGTGTATAGTAGTGTATAGTGTAGTGTGTTGTGTAGTGTATAGTCTTTTGAAAAGTGTAGTGTATAGTAGTGTAGTGTTGAGTAGTGTATAGTAGTGTAGTGTGTAATGTATAGTGTATAGTGTATTGCATAATGTAGTGTATAGTAGTGTAGTGTATAGTGTAGTGTATAGTGTAGTGCATAATGTAGTGTATAGTAGTGTAGTGTATAGTAGTGTATTGTATAGTTTAGTGTGTAGTGTATAATGTAGTGTATAGTGTAGTGCATAATGTAGTGTATAGTGTAGTGTATAGTGTAGCGTATAGTGTAGTGTATCGTGTAGTGTATCGTGTAGTGAATAGTAGTGTATAGTGTAGTGTATAGTGTAGTGTATAGTGTAGTGTATCGTGTAGTGAATAGTAGTGTATAGTGTAGTGTATAGTGTAGTGTATAGTGTAGTGCATAATGTAGTGTATAGTAGTGTAGTGTATAGTAGTGTATAGTAGTGTATTGTATAGTGTAGTGTGTAGTGTATAGTGTAGTGTATAGTGTAGTGCATAATGTAGTGTATAGTGTAGTGTATAGTGTAGTGCATAGTGTAGTGTGTAGTAGTGTATAGTGTAGTGTATAGTGTAGTGTATAGTGTAGTGTATCGTGTAGTGAATAGTAGTGTATAGTGTAGTGTATAGTGTAGTGTATAGTGTAGTGCATAATGTAGTGTATAGTAGTGTAGTGTATAGTAGTGTATAGTAGTGTATTGTATAGTGTAGTGTGTAGTGTATAGTGTAGTGTATAGTGTAGTGCATAATGTAGTGTATAGTGTAGTGTATAGTGTAGTGCATAGTGTAGTGTGTAGTAGTGTATAGTGTAGTGTATAGTGTAGTGTTTGGTATTGTATAGTGTAGTGTATGGTAGTGTATAGTGTAGTGTATAGTATAGTGTATAGTAGTGTATAGTAGTGTATAGTGTAGTGTATGGTAGTGTATAGTGTAGTGTATAGTGTAGTGTATAGTGTAGTATATGGTGTAGTGTATGGTAGTGTATAGTGTAGTGTATAGTGTAGTGTATAGTAGTGTATAGTGTAGTGTATAGTGTAGTGTATAGTAGTGTTTAGTGTAGTGTATAGTAGTGTATAGTAGTGTATAGTGTAGTGTACGGTCGTGTATATTGTAGTGTATAGAAGTGTATAGTGTAGTGTATAGTAGTGTATCGTGTAGTGAATGGTAGTGTATAGTGTAGTGTATAGTAGTGTATAGTGTAGTGTATGGTAGTGTATAGTGTAGTGTATAGTGTAGTGTATAGTAGTGTATAGTGTAGTGCATAGTGTAGTGAAAAGTGTAGTGCAGTGGTTCTTAACCTGGCGTGCACGCTGTGCTGGTGTAGTCTATAGTGTAGTGTATGGTCGTGTATATTGTAGTGTATAGAAGTCTACAGTGTAGTATATAATAGTGTATAGTAGTGTATAGCGTAGTGTATAGTAGTGTATAGTAGTGTATAGTGTAGTGTGTTGTGTAGTGTATAGTGTATTGAAAAGTGTAGTGTATAGTAATGTAGTGTTGAGTAGTGTAATAGTAGTGTAGTGTGTAATGTATAGTGTATTGCATAATGTAGTGTATAGTAGTGTATAGTAGTGTAGTGTATAGGGTAGTGTATAGTGTAGTGCATAATGTAGTGTATAGTAGTGTAGTGTATAGATTTGTATAGTAGTGTATTGTATAGTGTAGTGTGTAGTGTATAGTGTAGTGTATAGTGTAGTGCATAATGTAGTGTATAGTGTAGTGTATAGTGTAGTGTATAGTGTAGTGTATCGTGTAGTGAATAGTAGTGTATAGTGTAGTGTATAGTGTAGTGTATAGTGTAGTGTATGGTCGTGTATATTGTAGTGTAAAGAAGTGTATAGTGTAGTGTATAGTAGTGTATCGTGTAGTGTATAGTGTAGTGTATAGTAGTGTATAGTAGTGTATAGTGTAGTGTAAAGTGTAGTGTATGTTAGTGTATAGTGTAGTGTATCGTGTAGTGTATAGTAGTGTATAGTGTAGTGTATAGTGTAGTGAAAAGTGTAGTGCAGTGGTTCTTAACCTGGCGTGCACGCTGTACTGGTGTAGTGTATAGTGTAGTGTATGGTCGTATATATTGTAGTGGATAGAAGTGTATAGTGTAGTGTATAATAGTGTATAGTAGTGTATAGTAGTGTATAGCGTAGTGTATAGTAGTGTATAGTAGTGTATAGTGTAGTGTGTTGTGTAGTGTATAGTAGTTTATAGTGTAGTGTATAGTAGTGTATAGTGTAGTGTATTGTGTTGTGTATAATAATGTATAGTATAGTGTGTCGTGTATTATATAGTGGAATGTATAGTATAGTGTATCGTGTAGTGTATGGTGTAGTGTATAGTGTAGTGTATAGTGTAGTGTATAGTAGTGTCTGGTGCAGTGTATAGTGTATAGTATAGTGTATAGTGTAGTGTATAGTAGTGTATAGTGTAGTGTATAGTCGTTTATAGTGTAGTGTATAGTAATGTAGTGTATTATCTATGCTGACTATCACCATCACCATTCTCTATGATGACCACCATCATCATCTATGGTGGCTATCACCATCACCATCATCTATGGTGGCTATCACCATCATCATCATCTATGCTGACTATCACCATCACCATTCTCTATGATGACCACCATCATCATCTATGGTGGCTATCACCATCACCATCATCTATGGTGGCTATCATCATCATCATCTATGCTGGCTATCACCATCATCTATGTTGACTATCACCACCATCATCATCTACGCTGGCTATCACCACCATCATCATCTATGATGACCACCATCATCATCTATAATGACCACCATCACCATCATCTATGATGACCACTATCATCATCTATGCTGACTATTACCATCACCATCATCTATGGTGGCTATCACCACCATCATCATCTATGATGACCACCATCACCAGTATCTATGCTGGCTATCACCATCATCATCTATGCTATCACCACCATCATCATCTATGATGCCCACCATCACCATTATCTATGCTGGCTATCACCATCATCATCATCTATGATGCCCACCATCACCATTATCTATGCTGGCTATCACCATCATCATCTATGCTATCACCACCATCATCATCTATGATGACCACCATCACCCTTATCTATGCTGGCTATCACCACCATCATCATCTATGCTATCACCACCATCATCATCTATGATGACCACCATCACCATTATCTATGCTGGCTATCACCACCATCATCATCTATGATGACCACCATCACCATTATCTATGCTGGCTATCACCACCATCATCATCTGTGCTATCACCACCATCATCATCTATGATGACCACCATCACCATTATCTATGCTGGCTATCACCACCATCATCATCTGTGCTATCACCACCATCATCATCTATGATGACCACCATCACCATTATCTATGCTGGCTATCACCACCATCATCATCTATGCTATCACCACCATCATCATCTATGATGACCACCATCACCATTATCTATGCTGGCTATCACCACCATCATCATCTATGATGACCACCATCACCATTATCTATGCTGGCTATCACCACCATCATCATCTGTGCTATCACCACCATCATCATCTATGATGACCACCATCACCATTATCTATGCTGGCTATCACCACCATCATCATCTATGCTATCACCACCATCATCATCTATGATGACCACCATCACCATTATCTATGCTGGCTATCACCACCATCATCATCTATGATGACCACCATCACCATTATCTATGCTGGCTATCACCACCATCATCATCTGTGCTATCACCACCATCATCATCTATGATGACCACCATCACCATTATCTATGCTGGCTATCACCACCATCATCATCTATGCTATCACCACCATCATCATCTATGATGACCACCATCACCATTATCTATGCTGGCTATCACCACCATCATCATCTATGATGACCACCATCACCATTATCTATGCTGGCTATCACCACCATCATCATCTGTGCTATCACCACCATCATCATCTATGATGACCACCATCACCATTATCTATGCTGGCTATCACCACCATCATCATCTATGCTATCACCACCATCATCATCTATGATGACCACCATCACCATTATCTATGCTGGCTATCACCACCATCATCATCTATGATGACCACCATCACCATTATCTATGCTGGCTATCACCACCATCATCATCTGTGCTATCACCACCATCATCATCTATGATGACCACCATCACCATTATCTATGCTGGCTATCACCACCATCATCATCTATGCTATCACCACCATCATCATCTATGATGACCACCATCACCATTATCTATGCTGGCTATCACCACCATCATCATCTATGATGACCACCATCACCATTATCTATTCTGGCTATCACCACCATCATCATCTGTGCTATCACCACCATCATCATCTATGATGACCACCATCACCATTATCTATGCTGGCTATCACCACCATCATCTATGATGACCACCATCACCATCATCTATGTTGACTATCACCACCACTATCACCCCCCCCCCCCCCACTTACACTCCCGCACCATCCCCACTTGCGTGCACTTGTGGAGTCTGCAGGCCTGGCACCTGCGGCGCCTGTACAGATCCATCTCGCACCGTCCGCCAGACGTGCACGCGGACGCGGCTCTCGTCGTCACACTCCGTCTGAAGAACCCTGGGAGTGGAGATGCTGGTGGTGGTTGGCTGAGCGGTAGTGAGAGTGGTGATTGTTTCTGTGGTGGTGGTTGGCTGAGCGGTAGTGAGAGTGGTGATTGTTTCTGTGGTGGTGGTTGGCTGAGCGGTAGTGAGAGTGGTGATTGTCTCAGATGTTAAAGACTCCACACTTCACTCTGCCACGTCTACAGAACTCTGGGAGTGGAGATGCTGGTGGTGGTTGGCTGAGCGGTAGTGAGAGTGGTGATTGTTGCTGTGGTGGTGGTTGGCTGAGCGGTGATGAGAGTGGTGATTGTTTCTGTGGTGGTGGTTGGCTGAGCGGTAGTGAGAGTGGTGATTGTTTCTGTGGTGGTGGTTGGCTGAGCGGTAGTGAGAGTGGTGATTGTTTCTGTGGTGGTGGTGGTTGGCTGAGCGGTAGTGAGAGTGGTGATTGTTTCTGTGGTGGTGGTTGGCTGAGCGGTAGTGAGAGTGGTGATTGTCTCAGATGTTAAATACTCCACACTTCACTCTGCCACGTCTACAGAACTCTGGGAGTGGAGATGCTGGTGGTGGTTGGCTGAGCGGTAGTGAGAGTGGTGATTGTCTCAGATGTTAAATACTCTACACTGCACTCTGCCACGTCTACAGAACTCTGGGAGTGGAGGTGGTGGTGGTGGTTGGCTGAGCGGTAGTGAGAGTGGTGATTGTCTCAGATGTTAAAGACTCCACACTTCACTCTGCCACGTCTACAGAACTCTGGGAGTGGAGGTGGTGGTTGGCTGAGCGGTAGTGAGAGTGGTGATTGTTTCTGTGGTGGTGGTTGGCTGAGCGGTAGTGAGAGTGGTGATTGTTTCTGTGGTGGTGGTTGGCTGAGCGGTAGTGAGAGTGGTGATTGTCTCAGATGTTAAAGACTCCACACTGCACTCTGCCACGTCTACAGAACTCTGGGAGTGGAGATGCTGGTGGTGGTTGGCTGAGCGGTAGTGAGAGTGGTGATTGTCTCAGATGTTAAATACTCCACACTTCACTCTGCCACGTCTACAGAACTCTGGGAGTGGAGGTGGTGGTTGGCTGAGCGGTAGTGAGAGTGGTGATTGTCTCAGATGTTAAAGACTCCACACTTCACTCTGCCACGTCTACAGAACTCTGGGAGTGGAGGTGGTGGTTGGCTGAGCGGTAGTGAGAGTGGTGATTGTTTCTGTGGTGGTGGTTGGCTGAGCGGTAGTGAGAGTGGTGATTGTTTCTGTGGTGGTGGTTGGCTGAGCGGTAGTGAGAGTGGTGATTGTCTCAGATGTTAAAGACTCCACACTGCACTCTGCCACGTCTACAGAACTCTGGGAGTGGAGATGCTGGTGGTGGTTGGCTGAGCGGTAGTGAGAGTGGTGATTGTCTCAGATGTTAAATACTCCACACTTCACTCTGCCACGTCTACAGAACTCTGGGAGTGGAGGTGGTGGTTGGCTGAGCGGTAGTGAGAGTGGTGATTGTCTCAGATGTTAAATACTCCGCACTGCACTCTGTCACGTCTACAGAATCCTGGGAGTGGTGGTGGTGCTGGTTGGCTGAGCGGTAGTGAGAGTGGTGATTGTCTCAGATGTTAAATACTCTACACTGCACTCTGCCACGTCTACAGAACTCTGGGAGTGGTGGTGGTGGTGGTTGGCTGAGCGGTAGTGAGAGTGGTGATTGTTTCTGTGGTGGTGGTTGGCTGAGCGGTAGTGAGAGTGGTGATTGTCTCAGATGTTAAATACTCCACACTTCACTCTGCCACGTCTACAGAACTCTGGGAGTGGAGGTGGTGGTTGGCTGAGCGGTAGTGAGAGTGGTGATTGTTTCTGTGGTGGTGGTTGGCTGAGCGGTAGTGAGAGTGGTGATTGTCTCAGATGTTAAATACTCCGCACTGCACTCTGCCACGTCTACAGAACTCTGGGAGTGAAGGTGGTGGTGGTTGGCTGAGCGGTAGTGAGAGTGGTGATTGTCTCAGATGTTAAATACTCCACACTTCACTCTGCCACGTCTACAGAACTCTGGGAGTGAAGGTGGTGGTGGTTGGCTGAGCGGTAGTGAGAGTGGTGATTGTCTCAGATGTTAAATACTCCACACTTCACTCTGCCACGTCTACAGAACTCTGGGAGTGAAGGTGGTGGTGGTTGGCTGAGCGGTAGTGAGAGTGGTGATTGTCTCAGATGTTAAATACTCCACACTTCACTCTGCCACGTCTACAGAACTCTGGGAGTGAAGGTGGTGGTGGTTGGCTGAGCGGTAGTGAGAGTGGTGATTGTCTCAGATGTTAAATACTCCACACTTCACTCTGCCACGTCTACAGAACTCTGGGAGTGAAGGTGGTGGTGGTTGGCTGAGCGGTAGTGAGAGTGGTGATTGTCTCAGATGTTAAATACTCCACACTTCACTCTGCCACGTCTACAGAACTCTGGGAGTGAAGGTGGTGGTGGTTGGCTGAGCGGTAGTGAGAGTGGTGATTGTCTCAGATGTTAAATACTCCACACTTCACTCTGCCACGTCTACAGAACTCTGGGAGTGAAGGTGGTGGTGGTTGGCTGAGCGGTAGTGAGAGTGGTGATTGTCTCAGATGTTAAATACTCCACACTTCACTCTGCCACGTCTACAGAACTCTGGGAGTGAAGGTGGTGGTGGTTGGCTGAGCGGTAGTGAGAGTGGTGATTGTCTCAGATGTTAAATACTCCACACTTCACTCTGCCACGTCTACAGAACTCTGGGAGTGAAGGTGGTGGTGGTTGGCTGAGCGGTAGTGAGAGTGGTGATTGTCTCAGATGTTAAATACTCCACACTTCACTCTGCCACGTCTACAGAACTCTGGGAGTGAAGGTGGTGGTGGTTGGCTGAGCGGTAGTGAGAGTGGTGATTGTCTCAGATGTTAAATACTCCACACTTCACTCTGCCACGTCTACAGAACTCTGGGAGTGGGAGTGGAGGTGGTGGTGGTGGTGGTTGGTTGGCTGAGCGGTAATGAGAGTGGTGATTGTTTCTGTGGTGGTTGTTGGCTGAGCTGTAGTGAGAGTGGTGATTGTTTCTGTGGTGGTGGTTGGCTGAGCGGTAGTGAGAGTGGTGATTGTCTCAGATGTTAAATACTCCACACTTCACTCTGCCACGTCTACAGAACTCTGGGAGTGAAGGTGGTGGTGGTTGGCTGAGCGGTAGTGAGAGTGGTGATTGTCTCAGATGTTAAATACTCCACACTTCACTCTGCCACGTCTACAGAACTCTGGGAGTGAAGGTGGTGGTGGTTGGCTGAGCGGTAGTGAGAGTGGTGATTGTCTCAGATGTTAAATACTCCACACTTCACTCTGCCACGTCTACAGAACTCTGGGAGTGGAGGTGGTGGTGGTGGTGGTTGGTTGGCTGAGCGGTAATGAGAGTGGTGATTGTTTCTGTGGTGGTGGTGGTTGGCTGAGCGGTAGTGAGAGTGGTGATTGTTTCTGTGGTGGTGGTTGGCTGAGCGGTAGTGAGAGTGGTGATTGTTTCTGTGGTGGTGGTTGGCTGAGCGGTAGTGAGAGTGGTGATTGTCTCAGATGTTAAAGACTCCACACTTCACTCTGCCACGTCTACAGAACTCTGGGAGTGGAGGTGGTGGTGGTGGTGGTTGGTTGGCTGAGCGGTAATGAGAGTGGTGATTGTTTCTGTGGTGGTTGTTGGCTGAGCGGTAGTGAGAGTGGTGATTGTTTCTGTGGTGGTGGTTGGCTGAGCGGTAGTGAGAGTGGTGATTGTTTCTGTGGTGGTGGTGGTTGGCTGAGCGGTAGTGAGAGTGGTGATTGTTTCTGTGGTGGTGGTTGGCTGAGCGGTAGTGAGAGTGGTGATTGTCTCAGATGTTAAAGACTCCACACTTCACTCTGCCACGTCTACAGAACTCTGGGAGTGGAGGTGGTGGTGGTGGTGGTTGGTTGGCTGAGCGGTAATGAGAGTGGTGATTGTTTCTGTGGTGGTTGTTGGCTGAGCGGTAGTGAGAGTGGTGATTGTTTCTGTGGTGGTGGTTGGCTGAGCGGTAGTGAGAGTGGTGATTGTTTCTGTGGTGGTGGTGGTTGGCTGAGCGGTAGTGAGAGTGGTGATTGTTTCTGTGGTGGTGGTTGGCTGAGCGGTAGTGAGAGTGGTGATTGTTTCTGTGGTGGTGGTTGGCTGAGCGGTAGTGAGAGTGGTGATTGTTTCTGTGGTGGTGGTTGGCTGAGCGGTAGTGAGAGTGGTGATTGTTTCTGTGGTGGTGGTTGGCTGAGCGGTAGTGAGAGTGGTGATTGTTTCTGATGTTAAAGACTCCACACTTCACTCTGCCACGTCTACAGAACTCTGGGAGTGGAGATGCTGGTGGTGGTTGGCTGAGCGGTAGTGAGAGTGGTGATTGTTTCTGTGGTGGTGGTTGGCTGAGCGGTAGTGAGAGTGGTAATTGTTTCTGTGGTGGTGGTGGTTGGCTGAGCGGTAGTGAGAGTGGTGATTGTTTCTGTGGTGGTGGTTGGCTGAGCGGTAGTGAGAGTGGTGATTGTCTCTGTTGTTAAAGACTCCACACTTCACTCTGCCACGTCTACAGAACTCTGGGAGTGGAGATGCTGGTGGTGGTTGGCTGAGCGGTAGTGAGAGTGGTGATTGTTTCTGTGGTGGTGGTTGGCTGAGCGGTAGTGAGAGTGGTGATTGTCTCAGATGTTAAAGACTCCACACTTCACTCTGCCACGTCTACAGAACTCTGGGAGTGGAGGTGGTGGTGGTGGTTGGTTGGCTGAGCGGTAATGAGAGTGGTGATTGTTTCTGTGGTGGTTGTTGGCTGAGCGGTAGTGAGAGTGGTGATTGTTTCTGTGGTGGTGGTTGGCTGAGCGGTAGTGAGAGTGGTGATTGTTTCTGTGGTGGTGGTGGTTGGCTGAGCGGTAGTGAGAGTGGTGATTGTTTCTGTGGTGGTGGTTGGCTGAGCGGTAGTGAGAGTGGTGATTGTTTCTGTGGTGGTGGTTGGCTGAGCGGTAGTGAGAGTGGTGATTGTTTCTGTGGTGGTGGTTGGCTGAGCGGTAGTGAGAGTGGTGATTGTTTCTGTGGTGGTGGTTGGCTGAGCGGTAGTGAGAGTGGTGATTGTTTCTGTGGTGGTGGTTGGCTGAGTGGTAGTGAGAGTGGTGATTGTCTCTGATGTTAAAGACTCCACACTTCACTCTGCCACGTCTACAGAATCCTGGGAGTGGTGGTGGTGGTGGTTGGCTGAGCGGTAGTGAGAGTGGTAATTGTTTCTGTGGTGATGATGGTTGGCTGAGCGGTAGTGAGAGTGGTGATTGTTTCTGTGGTGGTGGTTGGCTGAGCGGTAGTGAGAGTGGTGATTGTCTCAGATGTTAAAGACTCCACACTTCACTCTGCCACGTCTACAGAACTCTGGGAGTGGAGGTGGTGGTGGTGGTTGGCTGAGCGGTAGTGAGAGTGGTGATTGTTTCTGTGGTGGTGGTTGGCTGAGCGGTAGTGAGAGTGGTGATTGTTTCTGTGGTGGTGGTGGTTGGCTGAGCGGTAGTGAGAGTGGTGATTGTCTCAGATGTTAAAGACTCCACACTGCACTCTGTCACGTCTACAGAATCCTGGGAGTGGTGGTGGTGGTGGTGGTTGGCTGAGCGGTAGTGAGAGTGGTGATTGTTTCTGTTGTTAAAGACTCTACACTGCACTCTGTCACGTCTACAGAATCCTGGGAGTGGAGGTGGTGGTGGTGGTGGTTGGCTGAGCGGTAGTGAGAGTAGTGATTGTTTCTGTGGTGGTTGGCTGAGCGGTAGTGAGAGTGGTGATTGTTTCTGTGGTGGTGGTTGGCTGAGCGGTAGTGAGAGTGGTGATTGTTTCTGCGGTGGTGGTGGTTGGTTGAGCGGTAGTGAGAGTGGTGATTGTTTCTGTGGTGGTGGTGGTTGGCTGAGCGGTAGTGAGAGTGGTGATTGTTTCTGTGGTGGTGGTTGGCTGAGCGGTAGTGAGAGTGGTGATTGTCTCTGTTGTTAAAGACTCCACACTTCACTCTGCCACGTCTACAGAACTCTGGGAGTGGAGGTGGTGGTGGTGGTGGTTGGTTGGCTGAGCGGTAATGAGAGTGGTGATTGTTTCTGTGGTGGTTGGCTGAGCGGTAGTGAGAGTGGTGATTGTTTCTGTGGTGGTGGTTGGCTGAGCGGTAGTAAGAGTGGTGATTGTTTCTGTGGTGGTGGTTGGCTGAGCGGTAGTGAGAGTGGTGATTGTTTCTGTGGTGGTGGTTGGCTGAGCGGTAGTGAGAGTGGTGATTGTTGCTGTGGTGGTGGTTGGCTGAGCGGTAGTGAGAGTGGTGATTGTTTCTGTGGTGGTGGTTGGCTGAGCGGTAGTGAGAGTGGTGATTGTTTCTGTGGTGGTGGTTGGCTGAGCGGTAGTGAGAGTGGTGATTGTTTCTGTGGTGGTGGTTGGCTGAGCAGTAGTGAGAGTGGTGATTGTTTCTGTGGTGATGGTTGGCTGAGCGGTAGTTAGAGTGGTGATTGTTTCTGTTGTTAAAGACTCCACACATCACTCTGTCACGTCTACAGAACTCTGGGAGTGATGGTGGTGGTGGTTGGCTGAGCGGTAGTGAGAGTGGTGATTGTTTCTGTTCATCTTCTTTGGTTCTTTCGGTAAAGTCACGTAGAATGAGAATAAAATAATAAATTGATAAAATAACACAATAAAATTCTCACGACGTTTCGGCCACAACATAGGTGGCCTTCATCAGGTGAAGGGACGAGACTGTCTGGAGGACAGCGCTGGAGCGAACAAAGCCAAACTCAGACCGCGACCTTTAAGCTGTGTGAGAAGAAACAGAGCGCCTTGACAAAGGAATTAGCATAGAATTTAGCATTGAAATAGCTGAGTGATTAGCTTGTGACTGGTCACAGAAATGGCTATGTTAAAGTCAGAGCATATACATTCACAGAGGCACCTAGTTCAAATCAAACAGGATAATTTAGCATTGAAATAGCTGAGTGATTAGCTTGTGACTGGTCACAGAAATGGCTATGTTAAAGTCAAAACCTACACATCTGAGCTATTAACAGTAACTGGGTATACACTACACTATATAATGAATACTACATAGTAAACCAATAAAAAACTAAAATATAAATTACCTCAATGTTATCAATAAACTTTATATATTCTCCAATCAGCTAAGCTACCAACAATAAATCGTTATTTATCACAATGCTATATGGCGAAAAAATGGGTGGATTCTTACCCTCAGCTTTAGCACCACGGATAGCTACAGGCCCCGTTCAGATGGACGAGTTCGTCCATGGTCGGAACAGAGGAGGAGGAGAGAGACAGCTGCGAGGCGCTGTTATACTCCATGTTGCAAACCATACCATTAACCGTGGTGTGAGAGGTATTTAGAGTCAATGCCAGCGAAAGAGCTGCGGTCTGAAGGTCATCGTAAAATACAATTAATTAAGAACGGAAATGGTTTAAAACATCTTTCCAATGGTTACTAAGCTAAAATCCATCTTCTCGGTTGAAATTGTCTCTGTGCTTGTATATGTGAATGGCCTCATGAACGAATCTCTCATGGTAACCGGTTGGTTTGCAAAGAACCTCTGTCTTGGAGAAGTCAATGTCATGTGAGCCCACTGAATTATAACAGTGATCTGCCACGGCAGAGGAGTTCGTTCTACCGTGTTTCAAGTCTGCTTTATGTTCGCGGATGCGGTCCGAGATATGTCGTTTGGTTTCTCCAATGTAGCTACTACCACAGAGGCACTTTAGTTTGTAAACGCCCGGGTACTGTATGTCTGGAACAGCATCTTTTACAGATGGAACCAGATCACGGATTTTACGTACTGTGTTGAATCAGACCTGGATCTTGTGCTTATTCAGGATTTTGGAGATCTTATTGTTGGTAGCTTAGCTGATTGGAGAATATATAGAGTTTATTGATAACATTGAGGTAATTTATATTTTAGTTTTTTATTGGTTTACTATATAGTATTCATTTTATAGTGTAGTGTATATCCAGTTACTGTTAATAGCTCAGATGTGTAGGCTTTGACTTTAACATAGCCATTTCTGTGACCAGTCACAAGCTAATCCCTCAGTTATTTCAATGCTAAATTATCCTGTTTGATTTGTACTAGGTGCCTCTGTAGATGTGTAGGCTTTGACTTTAACATAACTATTTCTATGACCAGTCACAAGCTAATCCCTCAGTTATTTCAATGCTAAATTATCCTGTTAGATTTGTACTAGGTGCCTCTGTGGATGTGTATGCTTTGACTTTAACATAACTATTTCTGTGACCAGTCACAAGTAAATCACTCAGCTATTTCAATGCTAAATTCTATGCTAATTCCTTTGTCAAGGGGTGCCTCTGTGGATGTGTAGGCTTTGACTTTAACATAGCTATTTGTGTGACCAGTCACAAGCTAATCCCTCAGTTATTTCAATGCTAAATTCTCCTGTTTGATGTGTACTAGGTGCCTCTGTGGATGTGTAGGCTTTGACTTTAACAATTAAATGCTAATTTTTATGCTAATTCCTTTGTCAAGGCGCTCTGTTTCTTCTCACACAGCTTAAAGGTAGCGGTCTGAGCTTGGCTGTGTTCGCTCCAGCGCTGTCCTCCAGACAGTCTCGTCCCTTCACCTGATGAAGGCCGCTTGTGTTCTGGCCGAAACGTCGTGAGAATTTTATTGTGTTATTTTATTTTATCAATTTATTATTTTATTCTCATTCTACGTGGTGGTGACTTTACCGAAATAACCAAAGAAGATTAATCCTTGCAGTCACGAAAGCTTTAAATCGAAATTGTTTCTGTTGTTAAAGACTCCGCACTGCACACTGCCACGTCTACAGAACACTGGGGGCGGTGGCGATGGTGGCGGGGGAGCGGTGGCGCAGCGGTTAGCGTCGCTCCACTTTCCCTACCCTTGCAACCTTCGCAGGTGAGGGCGTTGTAGTGGTGCCCGGAGGCCCGGTCACCGCACACGAGGCCAAGACCTCCCTCGTGGGGACCCACAGCTCGCTGCTGGGTCGCACTGCGTGAGCCCCGTGGCCAATCCCCTGCTGACCCAGACACGTGTCCCTCCGTGGGGCACGTGCTTGATCCCTGCCCCCAGGGCACGTGCTTGATCCCTGCCCCCAGGGCACGGTGCTTGATCCCTGCCCCCAGGGCACGGTGCTTGATCCCTGCCCCCAGGGCACGGTGGTTGATTCCTGCCCCCAGGGCACGGTGGTTGATTCCTGCCCCCAGGGCACGTGCTTGATTCCTGCCCCCAGGGCACGTGCTTGATCCCTGCCCCCAGGGCACGTGCTTGATCCCTGCCCCCAGGGCACGGTGCTTGATCCCTGCCCCCAGGGCACGGTGCTTGATCCCTGCCCCCAGGGCACGGTGCTTGATCCCTGCCCCCAGGGCACGGTGCTTGATCCCTGCCCCCAGGGCACGGTGCTTGATCCCTGCCCCCAGGGCACGGTGCTTGATCCCTGCCCCCAGGGCACGGTGGTTGATTCCTGCCCCCAGGGCACGGTGGTTGATTCCTGCCCCCAGGGCACGGTGCTTGATTCCTGCCCCCAGGGCACGGTGCTTGATCCCTGCCCCCAGGGCACGGTGGTTGATCCCTGCCCCCAGGGCACGGTGCTTGATCCCTGCCCCCAGGGCACGGTGCTTGATCCCTGCCCCCGGTGCTGATGATCCTGTTGGTGATTGTCTTGTTGATGTTGGTGCTGCTGCTGATGATGATGATGGAAATTGAGAAGATGATGATGATGATGAAGCTGATGTGTATAATGGTGTGGCTCTTTCAGCTCCTGCTGCTGCTGATGACGATGCTGACGATGCTGATGAATAAACTGGTGTGGATGATAGTGCGGGTGATTTATAATTGTGCCCATGCTGCTGTTGATGGTACGGCTGATGATGATGATGACGGCGATGATGATGATTGCGTTGCTGATACTGCTGCTGCTGCGGCTGCTGATGATGATGATGTGAGGATGGTGGCGGAGAGAGAGATGTATTGAGGGAAAGGTCATGCATGTCGTGGTGTTTTTGAAGAATTAAGACATTCTCCGATACTGCCTCTGTAAGACAAGTGGACAAAGGTCCCCCGTGTAGCCTCAACAGACTGTTGGGGCAAGTGCTGTTAAGCGAGCAGCACCACCTATGAAGGCCGGCACCACGCCCAACCGCCTTTGTCTCCCCAGTGGCGATGTTCACTACACACCGCACCAGGTACTCACTTGAGGCGGAGTCGACCTAGGGGAGGCCCAGGACCGGTTCAGATAATCGCCACTGGCATCGGTGGCCGTGAGCGGGAATCGAACTGGGGTCGCCGGGTTCGTAGCGAGGCGTAGCGCTAACCGCGGCACCACCGCTCCCCAAACAAGTCAACACGACGCCAGACGCGCACGTAATTGAGTCTCGCGGTGGCTGAGATGTTAACTACCTCGCCTGGTATACAGGAGGTCGTGGGTTCGATCCCAGACCCTGACGATGCCTGCTGCTGTATATTTGGAGTCTGTGTGTCTCTCTCTCTCTCATCATCATCACGGTGGTTTGGAGATGTTAACTACCTCGCCTGGTATACAGGAGGTCGTGGGTTCGATCCCGACGCTGACGATGCCTGCTGCTGTATATTTGGAGATTTGCGTGTCTCTCTCTCATCATCACGGTGGCTAGGAGATGTTAACTACCTCGCCTGGTATACAGGAGGTCGTGGGTTCGATCCCAGACCCTGACGATGTCTGCTGCTGTATATGTAGAGTCTGCTTGTGTATCTCTCTCTCATCATCACGGTGGCTAGGAGATGTTAACTACCTCGCCTGGTATGCAGGAGCCGTGGGTTCGATCCCAGACCTTGACGATGTCTGCTGCTGTTGCTGTATATTTGGAGTTTGCTTGTGTGTGTGTGTCTCTCTCTCTCTCATCATAATCACAGTAGCTATGAGATGTTAACTACCTCACCTGGTATACAGGAGGTCGTGGGTTGGATCCCGACCCTGACGATGCCTGCGGCTGTATATTTGGAGTCTGTGTCTCTCTCTCTCTCTCCTCGTGGTCGCGTGGATTTTGTCTTTGGGTCCTCCGGGTTATTTCCCCCTCCACATTTAGAACCAACAACACCACGCGTTTACAGTTATTTGGCTACCACTATGAATGTCTCACACGACGACGACGATGATGACCCCACTTGGTTGAGCTGTCATTTGTGATGTAGCCAGGTCGCTTCTGAAAACGAGCGACGTGGCTCCATAGCGGACATGCAGCTGTGTGAAATAAAACGTCGCGTTTCATACTCTGTGGTTCTTTCGGTAAAGTAACGTAGATTAGAAAAAAATAAAATAAAACAAAAAATAATACATCGCCACGTTTCGTATCGCAACACGAGCGGTAGTCACCAGGCGGAATTCTTTTTTGTTTGTGTTGCGATATCGAAACGTCGTGATTTTATTTGTTTTATTTTTCTAATCTACGTGATGACTTTACCTAAAGAACCACAGGGTGCGGATCCCTGCAGTCACTAAAGCTTCAAATCAAGAGCGTCTAGTAAAGTCACGTGGTAGGAAAATAAATTAAATAACTGGTTAATCATCATGATTGATGATGATTATAATCATGATGATGATAATTGTAATGATGATACCAATAATGATTGATGATGATGATGACAATAAATGATGAGTGATGAATTTTGATTTAAAGCTTTCGCGGCTGCAGTAATTCATATTCTTAACTCTTTCGGTAAAGTCACGTTGAAGAAAAACAATAAAATAATAAAAAATATATATTATTGTTTTATATATCTTTTATTCTTTTATTGTCTCCCCTCAACGTGACTTTACCGAAACAGCTAAGAATATGATGCGCGGTGATTATGATGATGATGATGACGAGTGATGCTCATGGCAAGGAGAAGCGACCACGTGTTGTAACAACGAGGATTGTAAACTCCGACCTACCAGCTGCAGACCGACGCAGCGAGCCAGCGAGGAGTCAAAGTGCGAACAAACGCAGCAGGAGTGCTGATACCACACGGATGCGCCCACTCAAATCGGAGAACTTCGCTGCCATTCACTCCCACGTACAGCCAATATATTGGTATCAAATAGATTTGTAAAGAATTAAAGCTTTCGTGACTGCTTAAAATTACTCATTTGTTTTTTTCGGTAAAGTCACGTAAAGTCCCTGTCCGTCTTTCCTCCCTCCATGCCTCTTGGTGGACTTGTATATGTATTTCTACTGACCGTGTACCTCGTATTTGTCATTCTATCTATGCTGGTATGTGCAATCCAAAGGTTGAACACGAAACTTAACACTCTTCTGAAATTCGTGGTCCGCCAGGAAGTGTCTAACTGTGTTGTTGGCCTGACTGGATGTGCTTCACATAATGTTTTTCAGGTTTGTTCAATTCTCGTCTCTCATCTTGTTGTTGTATTTACCTTCGTGATTTGTTCTTGACACCTGATGAAGGTCGCTTGCGTTGTGATCGAAACGTCGTGATTGTTTTTTGTATTAATATAATTTTATTGTATTTCTACATACGTGACTTAACCGAAAAAAAACAATGAGGAAATAGATTTCTGTGTATTTGATTGTGGTTATGGTTGTACTTTATAAATTTCTGCCATTGCATACACTGAAACAATAAAAGGCTAAAATAAACCAAAACAGAGCAATGTTAATACAATAACACTATTAGTGATTTTTTATATTTTAGGCAGTAAAATTAGTTTTCAAATTTAGATTTTTTTCTGGGGGGGGGGGGGGGGGGGGTGGGACCCCCACAACCCCTGGAAGATTTGGTCCCCCCCAATGTTCACTCCATCATGGCTACGGCCTTGCCTTGAACAGACTGTTGGGGCAAGTACTGTTAGCGATCATCTATAAAGGCCGGCCACGGCCTTTGCTGCGCACTGCTGCGCACTCCGCCGCCGTTTGTGTATTTGCGAACCTCGCGACTTTTTATTTTTACACGATTTACTTTTACATAGAACCGGGAGAGTTTCTGCAGAAACCGACGAGACCCACACGCGTGCGGGGTGTGTGGGCGACGCCTCCTCGGGGTCAAACACGGGGTCAAACACGGGGTCAAACACGGGGTCAAACACGGGGTCAAACACGGGGTCAAACACGGGGTCAAGCCACGTCCGGCAGGGTCTTCTGGAGAAGCCGGTTCTTGTTGTTGCCACCCCCCACACACAACCAGCGGCAACGTGAACGAGTCGCGGGCGTGGGGGGCGACTTCACCCGCGGCTCTCTCCGGCCTAGAGACGGGACGGGCGGGGTCGTTGGGCTGTAGAGGGGACGGTGGGCTGGAGGCCGAGAGGTCATTGCCCCGCCCTCTGCGGGTGTGGCCACTGTAGCGGCACGGTGGCTTGTAGATGTTGACTACCTCGCCCGGTATGCAGGAGGTCCTGCAGTCCAAGCTAAATAGACCCTGACGATGCCTGCCGCTCTTTATTTGGAACGTGCGCGTCTCTCCTTCTCTCTCAATCATCACGGTGGCTAGGAGATGTTAACTACCTCGCCTGGTACGCAGGCGGTCGTGGGTTCGATCCCAACACAGACGATGCCTGCTGCTGTATATTTGGAGTGAGCGTGCCTCTCATCTCTCCCCGTGGATTTTCCTCCGGGTCCTCCGGTTTTTCACCCCATCCACATGACGATGATGATGATTAGCCCACTTGGTTGAGCTATCATTTGAGAAAGCCAGGTCGCTTTTGCAAAAAAGCTGTATAGCTTAGTGGAGCCTTACTTCGTTGTTATTTTTGTTTAATTGTGGATCATACAAACTCCACTCACTGTGTAGAACAGAGGGAGATCATACAAACTTCACTCACTCGCTCTGTAGAACAGGGGGAGATCATACAAACTCCACTCACTCACTCTGTAGAACAGGGGGAGATCATACAAACTCCACTCACTCACTAGAACAGGGGGATATCATACAAACTCCACTCACTCAGTAGAACAGGGGGATATCATACAAACTCCACTCACTCAGTAGAACAGGGGGATATCATACAAACTCCACTCACTCATTAGAACAGGGGGATATCATACAAACTCCACTCACTCAGTAGAACAGGGGGATATCATACAAACTCCACTCACTCAGTAGAACAGGGGGAGATCTTACAAACTCCACTCACTCAGTAGAACAGGGGGAGATCATACAAACTCCACTCACTAGAACAGGGGGAGATCATACAAACTCCACCTCACTCTCACCATAGAACAGGGGGAGATCATACAAACTCCACCTCACTCACTGTAGAACAGGGGGAGATCATACAAACTCCACTCATATTCTTAGCTCTTTCGGTAAAGCCACGTTGAAGGGAAACAATAAATATATAAAACAATAAAAATTCACGACGTTTCGACCATAACACAAATGGTCGTCATCATCAGGTGTGTCAGTTTGCATAAATTTATTTATTTTTAAACGGTGTATTTATTTAAAAAACGTTAGCGCCACGCGCAGCGATTTGGCAGTTTATTTAGAAGGACGAGTCCATCTATGTTCTGAAAAGAGGAGGGGGGGGGGGGAGACAAAATTTAATGTATGCTGTCTGAAAGCCACTGTAAGCGTGAACAATCAATTAAGACCTGAAATGGTTTATCAAATCTTTCCAATGATTGCTAAGCCAGAATCCATCTTCTCGGTTGAAATTGTCTCTGTGCTTGTATATGTGGATAGCCTCATGAACGAATCTCTCATGGTAGCCAGATGGCTTACAAAGAACCTGTCTTGGAAAAGTCAATGTCATGTGAGTCTACTGAATTATAACAATGATCTGCCACGGCCGAGGTGTTGGTCCTACCGTGTTTAAGGTCTGCTTTGTGTTCACGAATGCGGTCCGAGACATGGCATTTGGTTTCTCCAATGTAACTACTACCCCAGATTTAAAGCTTTCGTGACTGCTAGGATCCATACTCTTTGGTTCTATTGGGTAAAGTCACGTAGGTGAAAATAAAATAACAAAAAAACAAAAAACACTGTAGAACCTACGTGACTTTACCCAATAGAACCAAAGAGTATACTACCACAGAGGCAACTTAGTTTGTGGACATTGTTGCCGTCAATGATAAGTGTGATTTGTAGAGTGTCTTGTCTAACTGATCTAGTTCGGTGCATATTAGTCTGATTTTCTCTGAGATAAGAGCTAAGCTAGTTTTGAAAATAATTCGTTTCGCATTAGAAGAAGTTACAGCAGCAGAGGTCAGTGTAAATGTGATTGGTATTACCCCAGTCGCGGCATCTCTTCAGAAAAGGTGAGAGACTCGATCAGCTGAGCCTTCTTATCCCGGAGTTTGTTGAAGGATCTTAAAGTTATGTGGAAACGCTCCCCGTAGGGAATATGTAGACAATATGACTGCCTCTTCAGCTGCTGCTATGTCGACCAAATGTAAGGACAACCTGATTTCCAAATTTAACCTCCTCAACAAAAGACCGGACCCACACACCAAAAAGTTAGACGTTAACAAAGTCCTAATTAATCGCAGTAACAGTTCTATTTCCGATGGTCTGAAATCCGTTTTAGCTAAAGGTCTAAACTTTGCAGTCACACCTAAACACATACCAGTTAATGATATAATTGCCCAAGTAGACGTTGCTCTCAGGGGCCTGGGTCACATCGCTGCAGACGTAGCAAGATCTGAAATCGCTGCAACCCTCAAAAACGCTAAGATGCCAGTTAGCAACCTCAGCAAAGATGAGCGTTTTGAATTATATAAATTAAAAAAGAGGGATGATATTGTAGTCCTCTCAGCTGACAAGGGCAATGCTACTGTCATCATGGATAAAATAGAATACAACAATAAAATTAAAGAATTACTCGACGATGGTAGTTATACAAAAATAAAAAGAGATCCCACCAACAGCCTCATCACACAAACCTACAAAATAATTTCTGATTCAACCGCATTAATTGATCAATCTAAACAGTTTTCGTTGAAACCTTCTGCTGCCAGGCCACCAAGATTATACGGCTTATCAAAAATATATAAAGTAGATACACCTCTTCGTCCCATCGTCTCTACTATCAGCTCCCCCACCTACAAACTGGCTCGTTTTTTGTCTGAAATCCTGCGTCCTTTCACTGGAAAAACCACCTGCGGTACAAAATTCTACTCACCTGGTATCGACAATCAATCAAGGGTATTTCCCTGTCCCCAGACGACCTGCTTGTCAGTTTTGACGTAGTTTCCTTATTCACCAAGGTTCCTGTACCTGACACCATCGCAATCATTGAAGACTTGGTTCATCAAGGACTAAACACTGCGGTACCTCTCCTAGTGAGACACTGTTTAACCAACACATACTTCACTTGGAATGGAACTTTCTACAAACAAACTGAGGGCACCCCAATGGGCTCCCCCCTATCTCCGGTTATAGCTAACATTTTCATGGAGAAATTTGAGACCGACGCTATCCAGACTGCCACTCTGCGCCCAACCTTATGGAAGAGGTACGTGGATGACACTTTTGTCATCTGGCCACATGGCCGGCCAGCTCGAGACCAATTCTTCGACCACATCAATTCCATACACCCAGCCATCAGATTTACCATGGAAGTCGAAAAAGATGGCACGGTACCTTTTTTGGATGTCCCAATTAAAAAGAGACCTGATGGTTCAATGAGCCACTCTGTCTATAGGAAAGCTACCAATACACATAGGCAGTGAAGTCAAGCACGTACACCAAGCTCTTAAGGCTAATGGTTACTCCGACTATACAATCCGCAAAGCTATCACTCAAACCATGAAGAAGGACCCTCTTGAGGAGCCTTTCAAAACCACCACTTTACCCTACATTGCGGGGATCACAAAAAAGATCTCCAAAATCTTAAATAAACACAAGATCCAGGTCCGTTTCAACACATTACATAAAATTCGTGATCTGGTTCCGTCTGCAAAAGATGTGATTCCGGACACAGTACTCTGGTGTCTACAAAATAAGTTGCCTCTGTGGTAGTAGTTACATTGGAGAAACCAAACGCCATGTCTCGGACCGCATCCGTGAACATAAAGCAGACCTTAAACACGGTAGGACCAACACCTCGGCCGTGGCAGATCATTGTTATAATTCAGTAGGCACACATGACATTGACTTTTCCAAGACAGAGGTTCTTTGTAAGCCATCTGGCTACCATGAGAGATTCGTTGATGAGGCTATCCACATATACAAGCACAGAGACAATTTCAACCGAGAAGATGGATTCTGGCTTAGCAATCATTGGAAAGATTTGATAAACCATTTCAGGTCTTAATTGATTGTTCACGCTTACAGTGGCTTTCAGACAGTATACATTAATTTTTCGTCTCCCCCTCCTCTTTTCAGAACATAGATGGACTAGTCCTTGTAAATAAACTGCCAAATCGCTGCGCGTGGCGCTGACGTTTAAATAAATACACCGTTGAAAAATACATTTATGCAAACCGACACACCTGATGACGACCGTTTATGTTATGGTCGAAACGTCGTGAGAATTTTTATTGTTTTATATTTTATTATTTTATTGTTTCCCTTAAACGTGACTACCGAAAGAGCTAAGACTATGAATTACTGCAGTCACGAAAGCTTTAAATCAAAATTTAAACTCCACTCACTCAGTCGAACAGGGGGAGATCAAACAAACTCCACTCACTCACTCTGTAGAACAGGGGGAGATCATACAAACTCCACTCACTCACTCTGTAGGACAGTGGGAGATCATACAAACTCCACTCACTCACTCTGTAGAACAGGGGGAGATCATACAAACTCCACTCACTCACTCTGTAGGACAGGGGGAGATCATACAAACTCCACTCACTCACTCTGTAGGACAGGGGGAGATCATACAAACTCCACTCACTCACTCTGTAGGACAGGGGGAGATCATACAAACTCCACTCACTCACTCTGTAGGACAGGGGGAGATCATACAAACTCCACTCACTCACTCTGTAGGACAGGGGGAGATCATACAAACTCCACTCACTCACTCTGTAGGACAGGGGGAGATCATACAAACTCCACTCACTCTCACTCAGTAGAACAGGGGGAGATCATACAAACTCCCCTCACTCATTCTGTAGGACAGGGGAAGATCATACAAACTCCACTCACTCAATAGAACAGGGGAAGATCATACAAACTCCACTCACTCACTCTGTAGAACAGGGGGAGATCACACAAACTCCACTCACTCGCTCTGTAGAACAGGGGGCGATCATACAAACTCCACTCACTCAGTAGAACATAGGGAGATCACACAAACTCCACTCACTCACTCTGTAGAACGTAGGGAGATCATACAAACTCCACTCACTCTGTAGAACAGGGGGAGATCATACAAACTCCATGCAGAAAGTGTGCCCTAGTCAGGGTATCGAACCCTGGCCGGAAATTATGGACGCACATTATATTTTAAATTGGAGCAAAATACTTGTTTTAATTATTATTACTACATCATTAGTATTTAGAACTTTTTTTCTCTCAATGTATACACGACACAAAGGTTTTTCAAAACGTGTCCCCAATACTCAGCAGTGGCTGCAGAGATTCAAAAAAGGTGCTCTCCGTTACAAGGCCGGCATCTGTCCGTCCCTGGCATCTGTACGCCATCCCAGTCGTGAAATGCGTCCGTGAACAAGACAATCCCCACTTGGGCACCAAGAAATTCAGTCGCTTGGGAGCTGGACACTTCACCATATACAATCGTGGACAACAACAACAACAACCGCCGTTCGTCACCAAGTGGCGGTGACGTCACCACGACGCTCGTGCCAGGCTAGGTGCACGTTGAGGCCACGCGAAGTGACGAACGACGCCCGCTGGCAGGAGGTCACGGGGCAGACCCAGCAGGTGGCACGGGTCGACTAACCGAGATGACAGACGACTGGCCGATGCACCACCTGTGCCCCCCTACGGTAACAACTTGCCGTGCATTAGCAACCCGGACAATAACAAACACACGCACACATTGATAATGTACATCGGAGCACCTGCGGGCATTACAAATGTCCACGTGCAGAGCTGAACACACCACATACGGTGACAAAATCTTCTCCTCCCCCACGTAGCCAACGCAGCCACTGTCGGGGCCAAGTTGCCGTGAGCGAGCACCGCTCACCTCCACAGGCCGCTGGGGGTAAGTGCTGTTGGTGAGCAGCGCCGATCAAGGCCAGATCCGCTCGCTCGCTCGTGCATGGCTATCACCACCACCACCACCACACCTGGGTCTCGCCGGTGCAGGTGTTTCATTGACGCTGCAGCCGGGGGAGGAAGAGGGGGGGAAATGATTTTATGGCTGAGCCGACCTACGGGAGGGCCGGACCTGGGGGATAAGATTTTTCCTTCCACGGGTTTGGCAGTGCCTTTGCAGCGCCCGGGGGTGAAAAAAAAAAGTTTAATATTTTTTTAAAAACCCTTTTGTGCACCAGCTACTCAAACCATTTCACCAGGTAAGGCCCCACTCTGCGACCAGCTGCCATCACAAATGAAGCGGGATTATCATCATCATCATCACGTGGAAATGTATAGCAGCGGCCAAATATTCTTAAACGCGTGGCGATGTTGATGCTGAATGTGGGAGGGGGAAAAAAACCGGAGAGCCCGAAGGGAACAAAAAAACAAATCCACGTGACCAAGGGGAGAGGGAGACAAACTCCAAAGACACACACACAAACTCCAAAGACACACACAAACTCCAAAGACACACACACAAACTCCAAAGACACACACACAAACTCCAAAGACACACACACAAACTCCAAAGACACGCGCACACTCCAAATACACGCGCACACTCCAAATACACACGCACACTCCAAAGACACACACACAAACTCCAAAGACACACACACACAAACTCCAAAGACACACACACAAACTCCAAAGACACACACACAAACTCCAAAGACACACACACAAACTCCAAAGACACACGCACACTCCAAATACACACACACACAAACTCCAAATACACACACACAAACTCCAAAGACACAGCGGGTGTCAGGGTCGGGATCGAACCCACGCGCACCTGCATCATGGTCAGGCGAAGTCGTCAACGTCGCCTCGCCACCCTGATGGCCCCCCCCCCCCCCTCCCCCCACACACACACAGAGAGCCCCCCTTATGTTTAAACTTAGCCCCCCGCCCCCCCCCCCCACGTAGGGGAAAGTCCAGCGATCGTGAACACGGAGGCAGCAGCGACTGCTGGCGCCGTGCACACGTCAGAGACAAAGATCCCCCGTGTAGCCTTAACAAGAGCGGGGGGCAAGTGCCTGTCGTGGCGAGCTAGCGGCGCCTACGGAGGCCGGCGCCGTGGAACACGCCCGGCCGCCTCCGTCACCCCCGGTGGCGACGCTTACACGTCGCGCCACGGGACTCATTCGAGGCCGAGCCGACCCAGGGGAGGCACAGCACCGGACCGGGTAACCGTCGCCGGCGTTGGCCGGGAGCGGGAATGGAACTCGGGGCCGCCGGGTTGGTGGCACAGCGGCACCGACCTCTCGACTCGTCAGAGGCGACTGGCACGACGCACCACCACCACCACGTTGCTCCTGCCTACGACGCACCACCAACACCTCGCCATCGCGCAAACACAACGCACAACTCAGACGCCACTTACACACACCACTGACGAATCACAATCTCATCCCACCAGCAGAGATGGTGGGGGGGGGGGTGTGGGGGGCACCACGACCCCCCCCCCCCGATCGTCATTATTATTTGTTGATGAGTAGAGGGGTACGCTCACCCACACCGCCACGCTCCCTGCCCAGCCGCCCGTCGTAGTCATCACCACCATCACCACCACCACCACCACCACAACCAAAACCACCACCACCACCACCACAACCACCACCGCCACCACCACAACCACCACCACCACCGCCACCACCGCCACCTTCACCGTCGTCATCCCGCCGCTTGCCGGGCCGGCGCATCGCGGCGCAGGCGGACGCCAGCGCCCGGCAGGCCCGGCCGCGGGCGCTGGGCCGGTGGTGGCTGGGGTCCAGCACGTTGGTGGAGCGCCGCTCCGCGTTGTAGAGCCACTCCTCGTACGGGCACGGCGGGAAGGTCGGCAGGCCCCAGCCGCGGCGCGCCTGGAACAGCGTGCCGGCCAGGGCCAGGGAGGCCCACACGCTCACCAGCACGTAGTCTGGGGGGGGCGGCAGGCACGGAGCCGGCCAGCTCGTCACGGGAGACCCGGGTCCTTCCACAACACGGAGCGCGGCGACAACCGCGCGGGAGCCAACGTGGCGTCCGGCCGGCCCGAGTCCCCCCCTGGCCGGCGGCGGCGGCGTTGGCCTCACCGTTGGTCTGGAAGGGCGCCGCGTTGTAGACCCGCGTGTAGTCTTTGAGGGCCGCGCGCCGCACCGTGTTGAGCAGCAGGTAGGGCAGCGAGGAGCGCACGAACACGGCGCAGGCCAGCACCACGGCGTAGCCGCCCAGCACGGCGCACGCCACCACGCTCAGCTACGCACGGGCGCCGGCAGGGGGGGGTAGAGGGGCACAAACACCGTGGCACATGGTGGCTCGTGAATCCGGCGTACAGGCAGAGGAGAGGGAGCCCAGAGAGAGAGAGCCCAGATCCCAAAAACACAGAGCCTCCAGACTTTAACCTTTAAAATATATACACTTTTTTTTTAATGGCTTATAAGAAGCGTCAATGGCAACAAGCGGTGGCAGTAGACACGTCCACGACAACACAAAGGTGTTCACGTCACGTGTGACCGGGCATCATCTGAGAGATGGGGGGTGTGGGAGCGCGAATTAAAAACCCGCGCAGCCAAGCGAATTATTGACAATTGGGCACAGGGCGTCCTGGGCACCCCCACCCCCCACCGGTATGACGGAGTACACAGCACTGTCCTCTGGACAGCCTGGTCCCTTCACCTGATGAAGGCCGCTTGTGTTGTGGCCGAAACGTCGTGAGATTTTTTTTTACTTTTTTTTTTTTTTAACGTGACTTTTACCGAATAGAACCGAAAGAGTTGGGATCCTTGCAGTCACGAAAGCTTCAAAATCTAGAAGAGTACGCGTGCCCAAGCCTTTAGCCGTGCTTTCACGAGGACCTTCAAAAAGCACTGCCAGTGCCCCACGGCCAAGCCCATCGCCTTCCAATCTCCGCTGCCTCGCTTTGTACACCGCCATCGCTGCCCTTGGGCACAGCCACGCCACGGGTATTGCCGTTGTGATCGATGCTGCAGACGCCGCACATCCAACAAGGCCCATCCTCCTCATGACCGAGCCGACTCCAGGTGGAGTTTCGCGGTGTTTCTGTCTTGGCTTGGGGTGCAGTTAAAACGTCCCCCTGCCTGCGGTTGTTCGTGCGTTGAGCGCACTAGAACATGCCAAAGTGTCGTTGTCAAGAAAAGTTTCCTGGTCGGGCTTTTGCTTCGGTGCCTACACCATTAAAACAAACTCGGAATTTGGTGTTCTTCATCTAAAAAAAAAAAAATCAACCGAAGCTAGGAGACCCCCTTCACAATCTCCATAATAAAAAAGCATTACTAAATACATTTTTTAAAAAAACACGCTTTAATTAAAACGTACCGTGCTAGTAATGGAAGGACTCCACGACTCGAGGAAGTGGGCCCCGAAGCTTGCCACAACGCAAGGGGACCGTGGCGATTTACAGCCAACGCGAATTGATCGTGGACAATTAGACCCAAGCAGAAACATAACATTTACAAAATAATGTTTAAAAATATAGATTTTTTTTATATTTAACGATAGAATATAGTATTGTCATCAGTATGACACAAGTATACCAAGTTTGCAGTCGATATCACATTGGGAAGTGGGTTAAAATCGAGTTACAAGATTTGAGGATACAACAACAACAACAGACAGCGAGTTAAATAAAAGCGTAAAAAAAGGGAACTCTAGCATGCACCGTGCTCCGAACAGGATTACCTCTCCGGCAGTGCGATCGTCAGGGTGGCCGCCGAGAGAGTCTACCTCACTTGGCACCTAGGGGAGTCCCTGAGAGAGAGTCTACCCCACTTGGCACCTAGGGGAGTCCCTGAGAGAGAGTCTACCCCACTTGGCACCTAGGGGAGTCCCTGTGAGAGAGTCTACCCCACTTGGCACCTAGGGGAGTCCCTGAGAGAGAGTCTACCCCACTTGGCACCTAGGGGAGTCCCTGAGAGAGAGTCTACCCCACTTGGCACCTAGGGGAGTCCCTGAGAGAGAGTCTACCCCACTTGGCACCTAGGGGAGTCCCTGAGAGAGAGTCTACCCCACTTGGCACCTAGGGGAGTCCCTGAGAGAGAGTCTACCCCACTTGGCACCTAGGGGAGTCCCTGAGAGAGAGTCTACCCCACTTGGCACCTAGGGGAGTCCCTGAGAGAGAGTCTACCCCACTTGGCACCTAGGGGAGTCCCTGAGAGAGAGTCTACCTCACTTGGCACCTAGGGGAGTGCCTGAGAGAGAGTCTACCTCACTTGGCACCTAGGGGAGTCCCTGAGAGAGAGTCTACCCCACTTGGCACCTAGGGGAGTCCCTGAGAGAGAGTCTACCCCACTTGGCACCTAGGGGAGTCCCTGAGAGAGAGTCTACCTCACTTGGCACCTAGGGGAGTGCCTGAGAGAGAGTCTACCTCACTTGGCACCTAGGGGAGTCCCTGTGAGAGAGTCTACCCCACTTGGCACCTAGGGGAGTCCCTGAGAGAGAGTCTACCCCACTTGGCACCTAGGGGAGTCCCTGAGAGAGAGTCTACCCCACTTGGCACCTAGGGGAGTCAGCTGAGAGAGAGTCGACCCCACTTGGCACCTAGGGGAGTCCCTGAGAGAGAGTCTACCCCACTTGGCACCTAGGGGAGTCACCTGAGAGAGAGTCTACCCCACTTGGCACCTAGGGGAGTCCCTGAGAGAGAGTCTACCCCACTTGGCACCTAGGGGAGTCCCTGAGAGAGAGTCTACCACACTTGGCACCTAGGGGAGTCCCTGAGAGAGAGTCTACCCCACTTGGCACCTAGGGGAGTCCCTGAGAGAGAGTCTACCCCACTTGGCACCTAGGGGAGTCCGCCGAGATTCGTTTCTTGGGTTGCAGCACAAAATCCGCTTTGTCCTTTCCAAGAGAACAAAGAGCTTGCATCTGTGCCTTTGGCTACTTGGGTGCCCCATTACTCTGGCAAGGCCAGCAGTCAGTCCATATAGCTGGGTAGGGTATTTAAGCACCACTAATTAGTTTTACTGCAGGGTTCAACACCTCTTGTTACAGCTTCTGTGCCGTAGCCTTCAAAACGGGAGCACTCCTTCCCTGTCGAAGCGAGACCTCAATGAACCCCATTTGAGCGGGGAAGGTTTCCTCAACTCTAACCTTGTGCTTCCCTAAGGTAGGGCTTGAGGAAGCCTTCGATTTTGTGGGGAAGGGGGGGGGGGAGGAGGCACTGCTCATGGGCATCTTTCGCGAGTGAGAAACTCCTCATCTCGCGCACTGCATCCTCCACTGTCAGTCCTCCACATCCGAGTGATAGGAGCTGTTTGTGATTTCCAGGAGCTCCAGGATTGTCAGCCGAGGAATCTTCCTCGTCCACCCTCGGCGCACCGACACGTTCGGATTTCCCCTCGTCGACATTTCCCTTGCCACGTGTGGCTCCTTCTATCGCCACGCCCTGCTGTTGCTGCTGAGCGGCAGCAGGGTGCTTAGGGGCAGCGGCAGCGGCGTCGTGCCCCTTGGCAGCGCGACCACCACCACCACCACCACCACGGTGAAAGCGTCGTGTGTCGGCAGCGTGTTGTTGCCGGCTGCCGGGCCCTTTCTGCGGCCTCGGCGGCTCTTCCCCTTTCATGCTTCGGGGCAGTTCCGCCGGGTGTGGCCGACACCGCCACAAGCAAAGCAGCGATTCAAGGTCGGCCGCCACGTGCACCGCGTCGCCGTGTCCGTCCGCGGCGTATTGGAGGTCTAAATTAGCGTCTCCGTCGCCGAGTATATAACGAAGGCTTGGCGCCGAAAAGAGAGGATATGCTGCAGCGTCTAGCCGTCGCCCCCTCAACGGTAGCACGATCATCATTCCAGGAGAGACTACCGCGTACCACAACGTTTCAGATCACGTTCTAGATCAGAGTTGTTGAGGAAAGGGTGGGGGGGCATTGGAGAGGACGATCTTGACTGCAGGGGAGGTCGAAAGGTGTGCACGGCACAAAGTTCCCCCCCTTGATGTCAATCCCCGCCTCGACAATGTGCACCACCATATCCCTCTTTAGCCACCAACACGACCCACTCCGCGGTTCACGCTCGCCAGCCCCACCGCGCTCGCCAGCGGCGGTAGCAAACACCCCCCCCCCCCTCCACCCCGCACCGATCTCCGCTGGAGGAAAAGCAAGCGAAGCCGTTCCTCCGAGCGAGAGACTCGTAATGTGCAATCATGAACAGTACGGACAAGTGGTCAGAAAAGTAAAAAAAAGTTTCACTTGAAAAGGAGAGACGAGGAAAGAAAGAAGCATCAAGAGAACAGAAAGAATTAAGGAGGTGCTGTGAGAGAAGGAGTGGAAACGAGAGGACCCAGCCTGCCAAACCAAGGAGGCCTGCAGCGTGGTGGCGAGTGCCGTTGGGACAAAGCAAACACCAGAAAAGCAGAAATAGAAAACGCCACGTGCAGTAACAAAATACTTACCCCTCCTCCTCTTTGGTTCTTTCGGTAAAGTCACACGACCTTCCCGAAAGAACCAAAGATTATAAAACACTCACGGTTTTGGGAAGGAGACTTTTGACACAATACGATTCCGAGGATGAAGGAAAGGAGAGAAAATAGTCCACCACCACAGGCGAGTTTACTCTCGCTCTTAGGCGAGGTTTAGGATGTGGAAAAACGCAGGCCCCTGTGCATAGAGAGAGAGAGAGAGGAAGAGAGAGAGAGCCGAGGAGAGAACGACAGAGAGAGAGAGCGCGCTCGGGCACGGCAGCAAGCTAACACGAGGGAGCGACAGACACCGGGAGAGGCCACTCAACTATGGGGGTGGGAAGACACGGATAGGGGGCGGTGCGGAACGACGACGACAACGGCGGGGAGTTTCACGGCTTGTGTGCCACGTTCTCGCCACGCTCACGGGGGGAGGGGGGAGTGCGTGGCTCTCACCACGAAGGGACACAGCAGCAGCATGATGGGGACAAAGAGCGTGCCACAGGTGAAGCACATCCAGAAGTTGACGTCACTTTGGAAGAGTCGGAGATCACCTGCAAGGAGAGAGAGAGGGAGAGAGGGTCAGGGGGGGAATGTGCTCCAGGGTTTACCCCCCCTCCCCCTCCCCACATTCTCTTGGAAGGGGTCTTCAGTGGAGACCGCAGGCCCAAGATCCAGTCTTCTAGGAGCAGAGTAAACCCCCTACCACCACCACCACTATATCCTCATGATAAACACCACCATATTCACAGCGACCACCATTTGCCATATCATAACCATCGACCCACAATTACCATATCCTCACATCACCGCAACCAACATTGGCACCATCATTAAATGGCACCACCACCTATTCCACCACCACAATAAATTACACATTCCTAACAACAAGTGGTTGGTCGGGGGGAGGGGGGTGGTTGGTGGTGGCGGTGTCGGTGTGAGGTCGACGAGGTTGGTGGTGGTGTCGGTGTGAGGTCGATGAGGTTGGTGGTGGCGTCGGTGTGAGGTCGACGAGGTTGGTGGCGATTCAAGATTTGAAGCTTTCGTGACTGCAAGGATCCACACTCTTTGGTTCTAGTCGGTAAAGTCACGTAGTAGGTAAAAAAACAAAAATCACGACGTTTCACGATATAATTTACTCCGATACCAAGGTTCTTTGCAAACCCACGGGTTTTTAGCAGAGATTTGTTCACGAGGCAATTCAGATCTACAAACACAGACACAATTTCAACCGAGAAGAGGGTTTCAAATTAAGCAACTATTGGAAAGATGTTCTAAATGGAACCAAACATTAAACTAATTTCAATGGTACAGTATATTTTTCAAGTAGTGGTACCCCAAACTTTCGCAGCTCTTAAATACCCTTTTCACACCATCAATAGGTAAACTCCCCCTCCCCCCCGTGCCAACCGGCAAGTCCACCCGCATGTACACCACCTCTATGCTAAGTCGGCCAATCAAATGCTAATTTTTATGCTAATTCCTTTGTCAAGGCACCTTGTTTCCTCGCACACAGCTTAAAGGTCGCGGTCTGAGCGTGGCCGTGCTTCACTCCAGCGCTGTCCTCGAGACAGCCTGGTCCCTTCACCTGATGAAGGCCGCTTGTGTTGTAGCCGAAACGTCGTGATTTTTGTTGTTTCATTTTTTACCTACGTGACTTTACCCAATAGAACCAAAGAGTTGGTGGTGGTGTCGGTGTGAGGTCGATGAGGTTGGTGGTGTCGGTGAAGGTCGATGTGGTTGGTGGTGGTGTCAGTGTGATGTCAATGTGGATGGTGGTGGTGTGTGGTCGATGAGGTTGGTGGTGGTGTCGGCGTGAGGTCGATGAGGTTGGTGGTGGTGTCGGCGTGTGGTCGATGAGGTTGGTGGTGGTGGTGGTGTGAGGTCGATGAGGTTGGTGGTGGTGTCGGCGTGAGGTCGATGAGGTTGGTGGTGGTATCGGTGCGTGGTTGATGAGGTTGGTGGTGGTGTCGGCGTGTGGTCGATGAGGTTGGTGGTGGTGGTGGTGTGAGGTCGATGAGGTTGGTGGTGGTGTCGGCGTGAGGTCGATGAGGTTGGTGGTGGTATCGGTGCGTGGTCGATGAGGTTGGTGGTGGTGTCGGCGGTGTCCTCACCGAGTGGGGAGAAGAAGGCGGCGGAGGCGAGTAGGAATCCGAGGAGAGTGCCGCTGGCGAGCACGCACACCGTGCACAAGCCCAGACGCCACCACAGCGCCAGCAGCAGCAGCCCGGCCACCACTCCCGCAGAGCACGAGATGGCCACACGCGCTGGGGACGGGGGAAGCCAGCGGCGCCGTCACCGTCACGGGTCGCCAGCGCACGGCCACACAAAACGGCGTCCACGCGCGCCCGTCCACGCGTCTCACCGGCGTCGCCGAGGTCTGCCGTGGTGTGGACGCTCGTGTGGATGGCCGTGTGCACGGTGACGCGCGTCACCACCACGTACACCGCAAGGCAGCCCAGCGAGAAACCGTCCAGGAACACCTCTGCAGCAGCAGCAGCAGCAGCAGCAACAACCGGCTACATTATTGCAACTCGCTGCTCTAACGGGACGTCTGGCAAATACAAACAAAAAACATCAGCAAGCTGCAGCGTGTGCACAACATTCTGTGGCCACGCGTCGGGGATCAAACCCACGACCTCCTGCATACCAGGCAAGGGAGATAACATCGCCTAGCCACAGCAGCGACTCGCTACCGGTCGGCGAACGACTTCGTTGCGAGGTCGTCGCACTCAACATCACGCGCACAGAGTGGGGCTTGGCCACAAATGAACCACGCGAGACCTCGCTGCCGATCTCATCGTCAGCACGGAGCGTTAAAAACCATCGTGACGTGGGACTCCGGCCATCCCCGCGGCAGCGGCAGCGGCTGGCCATCAAAAAGAAATGGTGGTCACCGCATCGCGCGCTTTCGGATGCACTCCTGCAGCCGTGTGCAGCGCTCTTCCTTCCGAAATCAAAAAGCCACTGGGAGAGCTGCGATGCACCTTTAAAAAAAAAAATCTACATTTTTGTTTAAACTCGTAACTTCAGGAAATGCTTTTTGTGTTTCGCTCCTCTTCCTTTCTCCCCGCACCTCCGATTGGCACGGTCGGCTACGTACGGTGCGAAAGAAGTTCAACGTACGTACACGCGCAACACCACCATCGTCAATCGGCCTACTAATACCACGAGGATGCCGTTTAAAAAATCGCAACTCAAAGTTCCCCCCCCCACCAAACTCACCTTTGCCAGGCACGAGCACCTGGGCCCAACGGGAGGAGGAAGGGGACTTACGCGTTTTGAAGAACCGATGTCCGAAAAAGCTCATGAAGAGTCCCACGAGGCCGGCCAGTACCATGAGGACCTTGTAATAAGTCTTGCCTGCAACACAGAGACAAAGATCCCCCGTGTAGCCTTTAACACACTGTTGGGGCAAGTGCTGTCAGCGAGTAGCAGCGCCTACGAAGGCCGGAACGGCGCACGAGGGGGCGGTGTGGCCCAGCACCACGCCCGGCCGCCTTTGTCTCCCCCAGTGGCGACGTTTTTAAACACCGAATCATTTGAAGCCGAGTCGACCCTGGGGGAGGTCCCCCAGGACCAAAATTGATCCTCGGGAGTCCGCCGGGTTGGTAGCGCTGCTCCCGCGACCGCTACATCGCAGCCCAGTGGGGGAGAAAAACGCACTTCACTTTCTCTTCGATTTATTTCTCTTCTTCTTCTCCTTGCACACGTCTTTGCCCATGCGGTCCTCGTACTTGCAAAGAAGTTCAAACGCAAACACACCGAGGCCAAGCCAGCCGAGAGGGCTGCAGGCGGCGAGCACGCGGGGAGCGAGAGACTCCAGCAGCGGCGACGGCGAGCGGGCGGGCGACAGTGCAGATGACGGTTCACGAGGACGACGACGACAATGATGATGTCTGCGGGAATCACGAGGACGATGACGACGACAATGATGATGTCTACGGGAATCACGGCGACGACAATGATGATGTCTGCAGGAATCACGAGGACGATGACGACGACAATGATGATGTCTGCAGGAATCACGAGGACGATGACGACGACAATGATGATGTCTACGGGAATCACGGCGACGACAATGGCGGTGACAATGACTGCGACGACAATGGCGATGACAATGGCGGCGACAATGGCGACGACAATGACTGCGGCGACAATGGCGACGACAATGACTGCGGCGACAATGGCGACGACAATGACTGCGGCGACAATGGCGACGACAATGACTGCGGCGACAATGGCGACGACAATGACTGCGGCGACAATGGCGACGACAATGACTGCGGCGACAATGGCGACGACGACAATGGCGGAGACGCACCGAGGTGGTAGCAGCCGTCGCTGTGCGCCGAGAAGCTGCAGGCATAGGTGGCGGCCGGCACGTAGGCGGCGCTGGTGTTGCGCCGGGGGTCGCGCACCACCACACAGTACACCACACCCTGGCCCGGGTACGACGTCTGCACCAGGCGCGGCTTCTCCGACGAGCTCAGCGTCCGCATCTGGGGGGGGAGGGAACGAGGGACGGGTCGTGGAAGCGTTTTCGGAACCTCCTCTCGGGAGGTCGGAGTCAAGGTGGGGTTGGGTGGATTAAAATAAATAAAAAATAAAACTTCCATCATCTCGGGAGAACAGCCCACAGACAGAAGTGGACATTCACAGAACCGCTTCTGGGGAAGATCCTTTTACAAAGGTGACGTCCTGGGTCCAAACAAAACACACAACGTTGGGGAGGGGGGGGGGGAGGGGCGGAGGTTCTCATGCCTAGCCATGCCAGTGGGTCTTGGCCTAGCGAGCGGTGACCTAGCGTCCCGTGGACTCACAAGAGGGGAGGCGATGTTGAATAATCCTTGCCAGGACCTTTCCTGGCACACCGAGGGATGAGATGCCCCTGTAGTTGTTACAGTCTGTGCGGTCCCCCTTCTTAAAGAGGGGGACCACCAGGGCATCCTTCCAAACCTGCGAGACCCGTCCAGTGGTCCAGACTCTTGTTACGATGTCATATAGGGCAGTCTGTGCACAAGCGCCACCCTCCCTCGGCATTTCGCTTGGGGGTTAATCTCTGCCCGGTGGCTTTCCTGGTCTCAAACTATGGATCGCCTTCGGTGTAGAGCTTCTTTCGCACAGTACGTAGCCAGCCGTGTTAAATCGGAAGGCGCGGGGGAAGGACATAAAACACAAAAAAAGCCGTCAAATATTTGAGTTTGCCGATCAGAAGGGAAGAGCGTTCCAGACGGCCGCCAGAAGCATCGGGATTAAACTCTGCCATGCCCTGCCACCCGTGGATTAATATTTTTTCTTAAAAGACGAACGTCGCATGCTGGGTTAAAATAAAAAGTATAATTATATCGTGCAGGGTGCCAACCACTGTGCCACACACACCCCCATCAAAATAAAACTTGTACGCGTTCCCTGGAGGGAGGGGAGGGTGTGGCGAATGAGGGGCAAATTCCAGTTGCTTAAAATATAAAAACCATTTCAATGGGCTTCTCGAACAAAAACAACAAATGGGATACGTGTCCATCGGCGTGTGCAAGGGGGAGCGGAGCTGAAGCGGTTAGCACGCCACGCCACGAACCTGCAGGGGCAGAGTTCGATTCCCGCTCACGGACAACACCAGTGACGATTATCCGAACCGGTCCTTGGGGCCTCCGCTAGGTCGACTCGGCCTCAAATGACTACCTGGTGCGGTGCATAAAAACATCGCCACTGGGGAGACAAAGGCGCCCGGGGGGCCTGTTGCTGGCCACCCACCCCCTCGTGCGCAATCCCGGCCTTCATTTAGGCGCTCGCCAACAGCGCTTGCCACCAGCAGTCCGGTAAGGCTACACGGGGGATCTTCGTCCGTGTTGTTGGAGCGCGCTCGTAGGGGTTTCAGCAAGCGGCACGCAAAGTGCTCGCCGCAACTCGGCAACTGGGACGGACCACCACAAAAGGAAAGCCATTCATCACCACGAATAGACCTCCTCCCGCCTCGGCGAATCACCACGGCGCCCCGGGGGAAGAGGCGCCGACACGAGGCGGCGGCGGCGGCGGCATCTTCAAGGCCCTCCAGGCCAGCTGGACCGGCACCAAGAGAGCGGAGCTCCCAAGGACCCGGAATGGGCACGGCAAGGTGGTGGGAACGTAGCGAGGGAGAACTGGGCAGACGCAACCGACTAGTGCGAGAGAGAGAGACACCGAGAGTGAGGGAGAGAGACACCGAGAGTCAAGAGAGAGACCGAGAGTCAAGAGAGAGAAGTAGAGAGACACCGAGTGATTCAGAGACTGAGACTGATAGAGACACCAAGAGACAAAAGAGAGAGAGACACCGAGAGATCCAGAGAGCGAGGGAGAGAGACACCGACAGTCAAGAGAGAGAGACCGAGACACCGAGTGATCCAGAGATCGAGGGAGACCGAGACACCGAGAGATCCAGAGAGCGAGGGAGAGAGACACCGAGAGTCAGAGAGAGAGACACCGAGTGATTCAGAGCAAGGGAGAGAGACACCGAGAGTCAAGAGAGAGACACCAAGACACCAAGTGATTCAGAGAGCGAGGGAGAGAGACATCGAGAGTCAAGAGAGAGAGAGACCGAGACACCGAGTGATCCAGAGAGCAAGGGAGAGAGACACCGAGAGTCAAGAGAGAGAGAGAGAGACCCAGAGACCGAGACTGATAGAGACACCGAGAGTCAAGAGAGAGAGCGAGACTGATAGAGACGGAGAGAGGGTCGAGGGGTCCAGAGATCTAGAGATCGACGACTCGCACTTCCCCAAAGGGGAAAAGGTCGAAATGAGTTCCCAGTCAAAGCTGGAGGAGTAGGGGATATCCACAGCCATTCAATTGAAAAAAAAGGCTTTACCATATCTTCTTCCAGCAATAATACAGAAGGATGTTAACCCCTTTCCTGTTCCGATGACGTACGTACACACACACGTACGTCATGACGTTTTTATTCCGGTTCCGTTCCGATGACGCACACACACGTCATCGGAACGAAACCGCCAGGAAAAAAAAAAACTCAAAACAAAGCAACTTCTATAAATCGGTATCAATTCTCCCACAAGGCCTTGCGTGCGTGCGGTGCCGTTCGCGTGGCAGTTTTTGGCGACGGCTATCGCAGACTGGCGGCGGTCGTGCCGCTAACGTCCTCTGCGGTGTGCGGGTGCACGTCTTAAATTAAACAGCGGCGCCAATACTACCACCACCACGGCTCTCGCGCACGCGTTCCGAGATTCAGCAGCACCTACGAAGGCCGCCTTTGTCTCCCCCAGTAGCAATGTTCACTACACACCGCACCAGGTACTCATTTGGAGGCCGAGTCGACCTACACCAGGCCCATGACCGGTTCGTGATAAAAATCGTCACTGGTGTTGGCCACGAGCGGGAATTGAACACGTGTCGTTCGGCTCATAGCGCAGCTACACTACCGCTCCCCACTACACACACACACCCCTCGGTAAGTGCTCAACTAGTAACTAAATCGTCACATTTTGCTTACGTGACAAACTTTTGTTTAAAATCGGCTGCGTGTTGGGTGGTGGTGGCGGCGGGCTTGGCGACAAACCGGTTCATATTTACGCGATCTCTAACCCACAAACAAACCCTCTTATTCATGGACGATATTATTAATCTCAACGTTCATCCTACAAAGTCCCATCACAAGGGAGAAACACAAGCAGAATTTACATTACGAGACCTCATTTGCCTGTAGCAAGATACTGCAAACATGATCCCTTGTTTAAAGGTGTCAGTTTTGGTGCCAGATAAAAAGGGTAAAAACCTATTACTATATCTTGCTACTGGCAAAGGAGGTCTCATAATGTAAATGCTTACCGAGCACTAAATACTCTGATAGTGCGCTGTTTTTGAGTTGTACGCCTTTTGGCGTCATCTGGTCCAACACCAGTGGAGACTAAGGGCTCTAAGAAAAGCCGTCTCGGGTGTGGACCAATCAATTTCAAGGACAGTGCCAATATCATTATCAGAGTTGTATCTTCATGTTTGCATTTTAACTGCTTGTGTTGTGGTTATTGCAAACATGATCCCTTGTATAAAAGGTGTCAGTTTTGGTGGCAGATAAAAGGGTAAAAACCTATTACTACAAGCAGAATTTGTTGTTGTTGCCCGTATTGAAACGGCTGTATGCCGTATGGACCTAAAAACTCAATTTCCCTGCACAAGAATAAGGGGCAAATCGTATGGCTCGACCGGTATGGATATACAACTACTACTACTACCGGCGCATTACAAAATACACAAATCCCACCCCCCGTGTAGCCTTAACAGACTGTTGGGGCAAGTGCCGATAGCGAGTAGCAGCACCTGAACTAGCGCACGCATATTCATTCGTACACGCACCGATACAATCCGTCGGACTCGTTCAACGCAAAGACAAAGGTCCCCCATATAGCCTTTAAAAACACACTGTTGGGGCAAGCGCTGTTCGCGAGCAACACCTATGAAGGCGAGAACGGCACACGAGGGGGTGGGTGGCCAGCACCATGCCCAGCCGTCTTTCTCCCCAGTGGCGATGTTTATTACACACCGCACCAGGTGCTCATTTGAGTAGGCCGAATCGAACTAGGGGAGGGCCCAGGACCGGTTCAGCTAATCGTCACCGATGTTGGCCGCGAGCGGGAATCGAACTCGGGCGGTCAGGTTCGTGGCGCGGCGCGCCAACTGCTACACCGCCGCTCCCCCCTTACACACACACACGCGCACACACACACACACACACACGTGCACATGTACGTACCTTGGAGCCGAACGCCTCGCAGCCGCTGGCACTGGACAAGCGACGCAGGGCGCTCAGAAGGGAGTCCACCCCCAGGTCGCCCTCGTCGAGGAAGGTCTGGTAGACGTCGTACTCCAGGCGCCAGCGAGACTCGGGGCCCTTGTCCTGGTCGCAGGCTGGTGGCACAGAACCCCTGCGGACGACGGAAAGAAGCAGGCACACGCCGGCAGGCTATTCCGGCGTGCGTACACACGCGTAAGTACACGCGCGTACGTACAACCACCGCCATTCGCCGCGAAGTGGCGGTGACGTCACCTGTGCCAGGCCACGTGAAGTGTTGAACGCCCGCTGGCAGGAGGTCACAGGCCAGACCCAGGTGCCTTGGGTCGAATCATTGAGATGAGTTGCCGATGCACCATCTGTGCCCCCTACTGTGCCAACTTGCTTTGCTTTAGCCACCCGGCGCTCCGCTCGTTGGTGCGAGTGTCGCTCCTCCACCCTCAAGTCTTGTTGGAGGGAGACTGCCTCCAACTGCCCAGTAGCAGCGTCCTTCACAAGCCTCCTCCACAGAGGCCGATCTTGACACCGGTGGTACCAGTCATCGGCAAGTCCACTCAGCTCCACATCCTCTTGTACCACATCACTCCATCTCTTCTCTAGCCCGTGCCATGCCCGTTTAGCCCCCTCTATCCGGCCAAACAAAAGCTATTTAGGCATGCGGTGGCTGGGCATGTGGGCGACATGACCCAGCCAACGCAGGAGGAGCTCACCGATGGGACCTTGCCCAGATCTTTCAAGGATGTGAGCTCCTCACACAATTCAGCCTGGTTAAACCCAGGATGGATCGTAGGCAGGCCAGCCTACATGTTTCTAACTGGCGAAGATGTTCTATTGAGGGGGGGGGGGGTCCACTTTTTGCAAGCGTAGAGAAGGGAGGGCATCACTGTGGCTGATAAGACCTGAAGATTCGTGTGGAGCGACAGACTAGGTAGCTTCTACAGTGTTACGAAACCGATGAAAAGATAATGCCGCTCGACTGATACAGAGCGAGACCTCTGCTGTCAAACCGGAGCCAGTCATGAGCACACTGCCCAGGAATGGAAAACTCAATAACTGCCCCATCACCAATTGGGAGTTGTGAGGGTGGAGTGTCCGATGGTACAAAATACCCAGGCAGGTGCTTAGTTTTGGTGGGGTCTATGGTAAGGCCCCACCTCTTAGTGGCATGCTCCAGGTTCAGCAGCAGCGCCTCCAACTCCTCCTGAGTGAGCAGCAATCACCAGGTCATCGGCATACGTAAGATGGTTGAACAATAGGGAGCCATCCCTTGATCGCACCCGGGAATCGATCAGCCTCCCATTGTATCTGTACCAGATGGAAATTCCTCCGGTACAGCCATTGAAGGCTTCACAAACTACATGGTAAAAATAGATGTTAAATAATGTGGGAGCCAGAAGATCTCTGGTCGCAGCCCAAGGTGTACAGGAAATGGCTCTGACTCCCGGCCACCTAGTTAGACCCGGGCCCGCTCACCATCATAAAGGCCCTTAATGACCGTGAGCACAGATTCAGGGGCTCTGAGCATGAAAAACAACCCAGAGCTCAGGCCTACTGATGGTATCATAGGCCTTGACCAGGTCAATAAAGCAGAGCTGCAGGTCTTGTTGGAATTCCGTACACCTCTGCTGCAACAGACGTACAGAAAATATGGCATCTCAAGGACCGCCCTTTCCTGAAACCGCATTGGGGCTCCGCAAACCTTTCCTCAGCGTGCCTAGCAAGGCAATGTTGAATAATCCTTGCCAGGACCTTTCCTGGCACACCAAGGGATGAGATGCCCCTTAAGTTGTTGGTCTGTGCGGTCCCCTTCTCAAAGAGGGCGACCACCAGGGCATCCTTCCAATCCTGCGGAACCCGTCCAGTGGTCCACACTGTTGGTATGATGTCATATAGGGCAGTCTGTGCACAAACGCTACTCCATCAGCATTTCGCTTGGGAGTTGATCTCTGCCCGGTGCCTTTCCTGGTCTCAAACTCTGGATCACCTTCAGTACTTCCTCAACAGATGGCACCTCAGCCAGCCACTCACAGGGGGTGACTTCTTCCAATATTTGGAGGCATGGCAGCCTCAGCAGGGTCATCACCCACTTTGTCCCATGATGTTTTCCATGCCAAGGGATTTCTCTCCCCCAGGACCTCACATAAATGCTCAGAGAATCTGCATACCGGTTCCTGGGGGTCAGAAATTGGATCGTCGTTCTTTCCCCTAATCATGGTAATAGGTGTACGTACACACGCGCGCACACACACACACACAAATGTACATCGGTCGTCATCGCAATGGAAAATGGGTCTGGATCTTTTTGTCAGAAACTCTGGAGCGGTGCAAAAAGCCACAGAAGAAGATGAAGCAGACGTAACAGAACTACTTCTGGAGATAAAAATGTTAAGCGGACCTCTGGGTCTATACAGTAGAGTAGGGGCAGCGCTTTCACATCACCCCCCCGCAATCATTGAGAACCGACGGTTACACCACCGTCTGTACGTTCAGCTTACTTTGCTCCCACCGTACGTAGCCAACCGTGCTAAAATCGGGAGGGTGCAGGGGAGTAGGGAAGGACAAACAAACTAAAACACCAAAACAGGCGTCATAAAAGAAACGCGTTTGTCAACGTAGGCGAGGATTTAAGAGTGCGGCACAGCGCCCAGCGGCGTTCCAGACGGCCGCGGAAGCGAATCTGAGAGCGCCGCGGGACGATGCGGTCACCACCGTCTTTGTTCGACGGCCAGCTGCAATCCGCTGCTGCTAGGATGACGACCGGAGTTTGCGCGCTGATGGTTTACGCTCGTTGACGAGGAGGTATTGTGGTTAAACTACCTCGCCCATCGAGACAAAAACAGAAAGCCACATTTTGGAGGAAACAACCTAAAATATAAATACATTAAAAAATGGGGGGGGGGGGGGATGACCGACCGTGGGTACCCTAGGTTGGCCGGAGCAAATTCCAGCACCGTCTCGTAGAGGTTGTAGCTCAGACGGAGGTTGGGGTCCACCTCCATGTCGTACTCCAGGTTACAGCCTCCCGGCACAGGGTCTGGTAGGAATGAGCGGAGAGAGAGCGGAGCGGAGCGGAGAGAGCGGAGTGGAATGGAGCGCAGCGGAGAGAGCGGAAAAACATGGATCCGATGTATCAAGTCGTAACCGGATGTGGACTCTTTATTATTAAAACTAATTACTACACACCATGCCTAAAAACAATGAACAACTGGCCGAAAAGTTCCATTGCCAATCCCATCAGCCGCAAATATATTCAAATGTTGACACGGGCCCCTCCTCCCGAGTTCACGTCAACCTCAAAATTAATCTGCCGAAGCGGCGCTCATCGCTGCGTCGGCCACCGCGGGGGCGGCTGGCGGGCACGAACAGAAAGTCGTTGTAAAGAACGCAAAGAAACGAGTTTCCCAACCTAAAACGACGATTTCAATGCGCAGCAGCACAGCCACCAACGGCGTCCTAATACAACGGAAGGCAAGTGCATTCCAGACGGCCGCAGAAGCAGCGCATCTGCTGGCGTGCGGTGCGGTAACCACCGTCCTTGTTCCATCTACTGCTGGATGAAGATCGATGCGGTGGCGACGTCTCTACCATGCGTGCGTTCTCTAATCCGCGTGCTGCTCCGTCTCTCAGCGTAATCGCCATCGCCGTGCACAGACCCAGTGGGCTTACTGACATGGGAAGGTAGCAGCGTTGCAGACGGCCGCGGAAGCGGCGCCATCTGAAAGCGCCGCGCGATGTGGTGACCGTTTGTCCAATGACCGGTCATTTGTGTAGTGTAGTACGGTATTGCGTAGTATAGCAGTGTGCAGTGTGGAGAGCATGGTAGTTGCGTAGGCCACCGCAAGAGCCACTGGCATACACAGACGAACCGCGATTTAACCAACTATTAAAACACGGATCACAAAAAAAAACACATTTAAAAATAAACATATACCACACACACACACTATTGAAACGGAAGCATTTAAAGTTATTTTCACTTCAAATCTTAACATTCAAGGGTAGACTGAGTTCTGTGGATAATTTGTGGTCCTTCCCCAGCACCTCCGATTAGCACGTTGGCTACGTACCGTGCGAAGAAAGTTCAACACACAAAGACAAACATCCCCCGTATAGCCTTAACAGACTGTTGGGGGCAAGTGCTGTTAGCGAGCAGCTACCGACGAAGGCCGGCACTGTGGCACACGAGGGGGCGGGTGGCCAGCACCACGCCCACCCGCCATTGTCTCCCACGTGGCGATGTTTACACGCCGCACCAGGTACTCATTTGAGAAAGCCCAGTCGACCTAGGGGAGGGCCCAGGGCCGGTTCAGATAATCGTCACTGGCGTCGATGGCCGCGAGCGAGAATCGAACTCCGTTAGCCGGGTTCGTAGCGCTCAACGCCACACCACCGCTCCCCACTACATACACACACGACATACAAGAAGTGGCGCAGTGCTTAGCCACACACGCCGTGTGTGTGTGTGCGTGTGCCTCACCACTGGCTGAATAGGCCAGTGCCAGAAGGCTGGCTGTAGCGTTGGCTTGGGTCCCCGTGTACATGTACCACAGCAGTCGGCTGTCCCTGGGATGAAGTGGAAACAGCAGCCCTGCGTCCGTGCCAGTGTACGAGTTTCCTCTCCCGAGGGCCTGACACACGCACACACACGTTGCACGCACAAACATTATTCCGCACACGCACACGGAAAATCTTACATCCCGATTAGCAGGTACACAAAAATGGGACCTTTTTTTTGCCAGTATCAAAGTATGAAAAAAATATTCATAGGTTTTTACCCTTTGCTGGCAATAAAATAGGAGAGGCGTTAAGATATCCCAACACCAAATAGATACCTTCTGCAAAGAATCAAGTTGATGCATTAAATAAAACACACAATCTCCGACCCCCAGGAACAGGTTTGCCGAACATTTCTGCGAGGTCCTGGGGAGGGGAAATCCCTCGGCCTGCAAAACATCATGGGACAGTGGGGATGACCCTGCTGAGGCTGCCGTGCCTCCAAATATTGCAAGAAGTCCTAGATTTAAAGCTTTCTTGACTGCTAGGATCCACACTCTTTGGTTCTATTGGGTAAAGTCACGTAGGTGAAAATAAAATAACAAAAAATCACGACGTGATTTTTGTTGTGGCCGAAACGTCGTGATTTTTTGTCATTTTATTTTCACCTACGTGACTTTACCCAATAGAACCAAAGAGTATTGCAAGAAGTCACCCTCTGTGAGTGGCTGGCTGAGGTGCCATCTTTTGAGGAAGTACTGAAGGCGATCCGGAGTCTGAGACCAGGAAAGCCAGCGGGCAGAGATGATCTCCCAAGCGAAATGCTGAGGGAGGGTGGCGTTTGTGCACAGACTGCCCTATATGACATCATAACAACAGTCTGGACCACTGGACGGGTTCCGCAGGATTGGAAGGATGCCCTGGTGGTCCCCCTCTTTAAGAAGGGAGACTGCACAGACTGCAACAACTACAGGGGCATCTCACTCCTCAGTGTGCCGGGAAATAATCCTTGCCAGGACAATCAACATCGCCTTGCCAGGCATGCTGAGGAGAGGCTTGCGGAACCCCAACGTGGTTTCATGGGCGATCCTGCACAGATGCCATATTTTATGTCTATCTGCTACAGCAGGTATAGGGAATTCCAACAAGACCTACATCTCTAATTCATTGACCTGGTTAAGGATAATGATACCATCAGTAAGCCTGGACTCTGAGTTGTTTTTTGTACTTTCGGAGTCCCTGACTGTCTGCTCAAGGTCATTAAGCACCTTCATGATGGTGAGCGGGCCTGGATAAAACTACGTGGCCAGGAATCCGAGCCATTCCCTGTTCACCTTGGTGTGCAACAGGGATGTCCTCTGGCTCCCACATTACATTTATTTCGACCACGTAGTTCGTGAAGCCTTCGATGGCTGTACCGGAGGAATTTCCATCTGGTATAGATACAATGGGAGGCTGATCGATGCCCGGGTGTGGTCAAGGGATGGCTCCCTATTGGTCAACCATGTTATGTATATGCCGATGATTTGGCGATTGCTGCTCACTCAGAGGAGTTGGAGGCGCTGCTGCTGAACCTGGAGCTTGTCACTAAGAGGTGGGGCCTTACCATCAGCCCCACCAAAACTAAGCACCTGCTTGGGTATTTTGTACCATCGGACACTCCACCCCCACAACTCCCAATCGGTAATGGGGCCGTTGTGGAGTGGAGAGTTTCCCTATACCTGGGCAGTATGCTCATGACCTGCTCCAGTTTGACAGCAGAGGTCTCACTCCAAATAAGTGGAGCAGCATTATGTTTTCATCGGTTGCGTAACGCTGTGTGGAAGTTACCAGGTCTGTCGCTCCGCACTAAGCTTCAGGTCTTCTCGCTTGCAAAACGTGGACCCCCCCTAATTGTACATCTTTGCCAGTTAGAAACATTTAGGCTGGGCTGCATACGATCCATCCTGGGTTTAACCCGGCTGGATTGTGAGGAGCTCACAAATCCTTGAAAGATCTGGACATCGGTGAGCTCCTCCGGCAGGCAAGGCTGCGTTGGCTGGGTCATGTAGCTCGCATGCCCAGCCACCGCATGCCAAAACAGTTGTTGTTCGTATTCTTGGGTCTTTTGGTAAAGTCACGTAGATAGGTTCAAAGAAATAACAAACTACGATGTTTCGATCACAACAAGCGGTCGTCATCGGGAAGGAAAAAAAAGGCTCTAGTTTTGTTATTTTTTGTTATTTTCTTTGAACCCATCTACGTGACTTTACCAAAAGACCCAAGAATATGAATTCCTGCAGTCGCGAAAGCTTTAAGTCAAGATTTAGCTTTTGTTCGGCCGGATAAAGGGGGCTATTCGACCTAGAGAAGAGATGGAGTGATGTGGTACAAGAGGATGTGGAGCTGAGTGGACTTGCCGATGACTGGTACCAGCGGTGTCAAGATCGGCCTCTGTGGAGGAGGCTCGTGAAGGATGCTACTGGGCAGTTGGAGGCAGTCGCCCTCCAACAACAACGGAGGGCGGAGGAGCGACGCTCACAACAACGAGCGGAGCGCCGGGTGGCTAAAGCACAGCAGGTTGGCACAGTAGGGGGCACAGGTGGTGCATCAGCCAGTCATCTCAGTCAGTCGACCCGTGGCACCTGGGTCTGCCCCGTGACCTCCTGCCGGCAGGCATTCGATAATTCAGGTGGCCTCAACGTGCACATAGCCTGGCACAAGTGCCGCATCAGTGTGGGGAGCGGTAGTGTAGCGTTTAGCACGTGGTTCTTCTAATCTGGCGACCCGAGGTTCGGTTCCGGCTTTCGCGGCCAACACCGGTGACGATTACCTTACCCGGACCTGGGCCTCCCCTAGGTCGACTCGGCCTCAAATGAGTACCTTGATACGGTGTGCGTGTAAAATCAATCAGCCACTGGGGAGACAAAAGTGGGCGGGCGTGGTGCTGGCCCACCCACCCACCCACTCGCGTGCCGTTCCGGCCTTCACTGGGTATTGCTACTCGCTAAAAGCACTTGCCCCAACAGTCTGTTACAGGCTACACGGGAGGGGTATCCGAGTCGTTTTGTGGGTGGGGCAAAGTGTGGGTGTGCTCCCACAGCTTCCAGGACGCGGGTTTCCGGTTGTGGAAGAGCAGAGGCTCCTCCTTAGCGGAGGCCGGTTTTTTTTGTGTCGTTTACAGAATGCGAGCCCCCCCGATAACCACAGCCCGTGTCACGCGGCTTGCGCGCAAACCGAGAAGCCGAGCCAGCCGTATGTAGGGGTAGGACGGTGGGGGATCACAGGGGAGGAAAACCTGGGGTAGGTGGGGCGGGGGAATGGGGGAGAGGGGATAAAGAATAACTATTAAACTCCAGGGTCACGCACCTCTCAGAATTTTTTTTCTTTAAATCCGCAAAACCACAAAATCAGAACGCCCACAAACCCAAAGTCGGCGGTTTTCGTTTACGCCCCCCGGGCCGTTCCGTTTACCCTGGAGAAGGCGACGGTAACGGCGCCGTCGCCCCGCTCGTGTGCCTGGAAGGTGACGAAGCTCGCCGAGTTGGGCAGCGCCTCCACAGACAGCACCAGCGTCTCGTTGGTGGAGAGTCGCTCCACGCGGTTCACTCCCAGACGCAGCTCCATCCTCACGTCTGGGGACAACGCCATTTAAAAAACAACAAAAACTACAACCGATTTTTTTTTGGTTCACTCCGGGAAGGTCGGGCCCGCGTCAAGGAGACCGGCTCTGCCGAGATTCAGTGCGAAAGAAGCTCGTACGTACCACACGGCACGTACAAATGGTCATGCAACTGACACCATGCATCACGTAGTAAACCCATAGACCCATATAGATGCATAGAAATCCATAGCGATACATGGCGACCCACAGAAATGCATTAGAGACAGCCACGCTGGTGCGATTGTGGCCATGCAATCCGCACTACGGACCATGTTATAAACCTATAAGGGAGACGCAGAGATACAGCGGAACTCGTAGATACATAGAGATGCATTAAAAGACACGCCACAGCACTAGCATGGTGGCCATGCAACCCAATCATGGCACCATATCGTAAACCCAGAGACCCATCGCAATACGTAGACCCACAGATGCATGAAAACAAGCCACAGCAGTGCGAGTGGCCATGCAACTCAAATTATGGACCATGCAGCAAACCCATAGGAGGCACATAGTGATACATCGGGACTCACGGATACAGAGAGACATCGGGACTCACGGATACAGAGAGACAGAGACCCACAACGATGCATTAGACAGAGACCACACTAGTGCGATTGTGGACATGCAACCCACACTATGAACAACATAGTTAGCACAACTGCAGTAGTCTGCACTCCTTCAATGTAGGTAGACGAACAACAAACCGACAAACTCTCTCTCTCTCGCTTTCTAGGCCACGACACAAGACCCAACATAAAAAACCCGGGACAGTCATCTCTGCTTGACGTCCTGTTGACCAATGCCCCTCACAATTTCCCCACTTACTGGTGTTCTGGGTAATAACCTTAGCGATCACTCCTTCACATTGGGGGTGAGATCGTCAGCCAGACCCAAAGCACTCCCCAGGATCGGTTGTTCAGCACTCCATGAGACACTTCGACATACATGGATTTACGAATGATGTGCTTCACTCCGATAGACAAGGTCTGCCATACCCCCAACCTGACTACGGCTTGGGACACCTTTTCGGCAAATTCTTAACAAACATGTTCCATTGGTTAGATTTAAAATTCAAGGCAACCGTCCACCATGGTTTGATCCTTTGATTACCAAGCTCATGAAAACGAGGGACAAGGCTTGGGCATGTGCTCAGAAAAGTAATTTGGTCAATGACTGGCTAGAGTACAGGATTCTGAGGATTGGATGCGTCAAGAAAAATACGGCATGCAAAAAAAATGTTTTACTTTTCCTACACTCTCCTGGAATCACGTGGTAACGCCAGGATATTCTGGAAAAAGGTAAAATGTATTTAAAAAAGGCACCCAACACAGATAATCTTCCAGTTGCACTTAACCTAAATAGGGACTATTTTTCAGAGCCTCAAAAAAATAGTTGATAATTTGAACCTTATTTTTTCTGAAGCTGGTGACCTTTATAATAATATATTGGGAGTAAACCCTGCTAATGCAATTTCTGACATCCCTGTACAAACATTAAACGAATTTAGTTTCCAGCCTATCCACGAAAATGTTCTGAAACATTAGTCCTACCTCAAAGGGTCCTACTCTTCTGGAGCAGATAGTATTCCTATCTTTGATCCGCTAACTGTTGGTCACCTAATATACAAACCTATAGGCCATATTTTCAACCTGTCTATCAATGAAGCATCGGTATCTCTAGAATAGAAACAATCCTATGTTCGTTCACTTCATTAAAAGGGAGCCCTAAAAATGATCCAAATAACTACTGACCAATCTCAATTTTGTCCCCGTTTGTTAAACTTATTGAAAAATTATTGAACTACCAAATTAGCAGTTTCCCGTCTGACAATAACCTCTTACATCGAAACCAATCTGGGTTCCGACAAAAATACAGCACCACATCTGCTGCACTTGACTCTCTAAAATCACATTTACAGTCGCATGGATAATAAGCAGTACTGCACCAGTCTTTTTCTTGACTTGTCCAAAGCCTTTGATAGTCGACCAAAACATCCTGCTTTGTAAGCCAAGTTGCCTCCGTTTCTCCAAACACGCAGTTGAATGGTTAAAAATGTACCTCTCTTCGCGCACCAAAACTGTATTCATAGATGGTTGGAGGTCAATATAAGAAAATAGGGGTTCCACAGGGTTCCATCCTTGGCCACCTCTTGTTCTCTGTTCATGTCAATGACTTGGGCACCGACTTGGATAATTCCAGGGTAAATCTGTTTGCAGATGACAATATTGATTACTGCTGGCCGCTCTGGATGATGTGATTACTAAGTGTCAGTGCGATTTCAACAAAGTACAACATCAGCTCGTGGCTCTTAAAACTAGTCCCGAATGCCTCCAAATCCAAGGTGGCATGCTTCTCACCAGGACTAAAGCAGGAAATGTTTTCTCCAATTACATCCTCAAATAATTATCTAAGAGAGCAAGTCAAGATCTATAAGTATCTTGGGGTCATCTTTGATTCAAAACTAAATTTTCAAGATCACATTGATTCTATTAGTAAAAAGACAAAATAAAAAATTGGTTTCCTGTATCGACACAAGCACTGCTTCCCCACAATGTTCCGTTTTGAATTGATAAAAGCTACCATACTTCCTGTACTTGATTACTGTGACATCTGTATGTACAAAGGGAAATTTGTGAATGTGTGCCTGTTCCAAATGTTTAGCATACTTCCCAACATGTAACAAACTTGAAATTTGTCATGTGGGTAGCTTCCAGACTGTACACAATGCAAAAAGCATAAAAATAGACTTCTGTCTTTTTGGGGGGGGGGGGGGGGGCGCAATAATAGATGCATTTTTCACGGCAAGCGAGCGGTGACGTCACATCTGTGATGTCACCCGCATGCGGCAGCGTCACGCAGTGTGCCTGCTGACGTCACGCATCCCCCCCCTCCTCCCCACCATCTGCGTAGGCCGTGTATTAATCCAAGACAAGAATCCAAGTCTGGGGCGAGTCCGGGTACTAAAGCTCGTTGTATATAAATCAGCCTCCAGTACTGTACTGAAGAAGCCTGACCCAATTCATCATTCGGCTTTAAGATTTGCATTTAACTGCCCATAAAGGACCCACCACTGCACTCTACACATTGGGTCAACCTTACCATCTCTTAATGATCGACGGCTTGTGCATCAGATCTTATTTATTCACGATGAATTCACAAAAAAAATCAGCAGACTACCTGCTGGATCTCCTCCTCACTGTTGTGTCGAAGAACAAATGTAACCCAAAGGTCCTCGCTCATTTACCAGCTTCACATTCCTTATTGCCGTACAAATACTGGCGGAAGGGTCTGGAATGCTATCGCCGATAAACCGAAAGTTGGATCGCTACCTACGAATATCTGCACTCAAAACTGCTCGAAAAGCTGTGCACCCGCAGCTGCGACTGCTATTGCCGAGTGGCCTGTAAAGTATGATTTTTAAGTTTTTAATCATCGTGTGCTGATCCAAAAAGATGCATTGATATAGTACGATACTACTACTGCTGATATTTGTGCTGTTATGGAGTAACTCGTGCTAGTGGCTATAGCTACAAAGTGGGGTTTTTTTGTACATGTTATGTATATCGTTTATTGTTACATTTTAAAAATCACAATTCCTATGGTTAAACCATGTTTGTTTGTTGAAGTACTGAGTTAGCCTGATAACTTTAATCTAAATTATCTTTTGGTAATTTATTTTTACTTAAATCCCATTGGGATTTTTGCACACAGCCTTGTTAGACGGTGTTTTTTTTTCTGGAAGATTTTGCTGGTTTTCCCCGGATGTTTCTGTTGTGCGTCATCATTTTAAGATCTTGTGTGTTCATGCTTTTGTTTGTCGCGATTGCACCCGAATCAAGAGCCACATGGCTCACAGGGCTGTACCTAATAAATAAACTTGAAACTACAATTGTAAATGTTGTAGTGGGTTAACTCTCCAACACACAACCGGTTAGTGCTGAACGAGTACACTACACACTACACTACAATTGTAAATGTTGTAGTGGTTAGTGATGCACTAGTAAAGAATTGGCCACGTTTTGTTTACGTGACAAACCCCTTACTGATTGACTGTCGGGTGGTTGCGGGCTTAACGACACCACATTTATATTTTTGCGATTTAACCCAACAAAAAAAACCTCTTACGTTCCTTTTGCTCTACACCAGGTGTTGGCGAGGTGCAGAATGTGCACATCAGGCAAACCAGTAGCACCCACCAATAAACAAATATGTTAACTATACTCTTTGGTTCTATTGGGTAAAGTCACGTAGGTGAAAATAAAATAACAAAATCACGACGTTTCGGCCACAACACAAGCGGCCTTCATCAGGTGAAGGGACGAGACTGTCTGGAGGACAGCACTGGAGTGAGGGAAGCCACGCTTAGATCACGACCTTTAAGCTGTGTGAGAAGAAAAACACCAAGCGCTTAAAGGTCGTGATCCAAGCGTGGCTTCTCCCACTCCAGCGCTGTCCTCCAGACAGTCTCGTCCCTTCACCTGATGAAGGCCGCTTGTGTTGTGGCCGAAACGTCGTGATTTTTTGTTATTTTATTTTCACCTACGTGACTTTACCCAATAGAACCAGAGAGTATGGATCCTAGCAGTCACGAAAGCTTTAAATCTAGAAATATGTTAACTCTTATCCGTAAGGTTGTTTTGGGGGGGGGGGTTATATCGCGTCAATACGAGTGCCGTTAAACTATTAAATTCGTCGCGAAAACCTACCTGTGTTGAACAAATGTTAACTCGTCAGACAGTAGGTAGCAGCAGCTTCAGTTTAGAAACATGACAATGATATTATTTAAGATTATTTTGCTGCTATGCATTTCATATCCGTCGGCCCATACGGTTCACCCCGCATTCTTGTACAGGGGAAACTGAATTTTCAGGTCCATACGGCGTACAGCCGTTTCAATACTGGAACATTTATTTAGATTACATATTTGTGTTTGTCCTTTGTGACGGGACTTTGTAGGATGAACGTTGAGATTTATAAGGGCACGGGGTGACCAATAAGGTCTGAAATAAGGTAGGGCACTGATAAGGGGTTGACCCAAGGCCGTAATTAAAATAAATATTTGGGGGGGGGGGGGGGTCACATCCCCCCCAATATATTGCTATAAATAGATTTCTGTTAATATGATTGTGGTTATGGTTGTACTTTAGTAATCCCCAATCTCTGCCATTACATACAATGAAACAAGAAAAAACAGAGCAATGTAAATACAATAACACTATTAGACATTATTGTAAAAAAAAAAGTCCATCCGAAGTTTTAGTGAATTTTTCAAATTTTTTGCCAGGAAATGAGTTTAATTTAGATTTTTTTCTGGGGGGGGGGGGGGGGGGGGGTTGGGAGGGGTACCCCCCCAGACCCCCTGGAAGATTTGGTCCCCCTCAGTGTTGACTGCACAGCCTTGGGTTGGCCAGGTATAATATGTCCACACCACAATGATGATGATAATAAGCCATACTTTTCTAGATTTAAAGCTTTCGTGACTGCTAGGATCCATACCTCTTTGGTTCTATTGGGTAAAGTCACGTAGGTAAAAAATAAAATAACAAAAATCACGACGTTTCGGCCACAACACAAGCGGCCTTCATCAGGTGAAGGGACGAGACTGTCTGGAGGACAGCGCTGGAGTGAAAAAAGCCACGCTTAGATCACGACCTTTAAGCCATACTTTGTCGAGGTGACCATTTGTCATGTTCAGGTGGCTTCTGAAAAAAAATCAGTTGAATGCTTCGGTGGGCTTTGCCTGCTAAGATACACAAAAAGAGTTTCGTTTTGTGTATTTTTTTTAAAGCGACTTGTTCACCTTCATTTGAGCAAATCTGCGCACTGTGTATTGTTGTCGTAACGTTCTTACTCCGTGCCCCCACCCCCACCCCTTACTGAACATCAGTGAATGAAGAGCTTTGTAGCTCATCGGATTCCTCATGCAGTATTAAAAATTCTGATGACGATTGAGATAACACCACAACCCACCACCACAACAACTACCACAACTCCAACCACAACCACCACTTTAACCGCCATTCGCAAGTGGCGGTGACGTCACCACGACGCCCGTGCCAGGCTAGGTGCACGTCGAGGCCACGCGAGGTGTCGAACGCACGCCGGCAGGAGGTCACGGGGCAGACCCAGCAGGTGCCACGGGTCGACCGACCGATGCACCACCTGTGCCCACCCCTCCCCTACTGTGCCAACTCGTTGCGCTTTATCCACCCGGCGCTCCGCTCGTTGTTGTGAGCAGCGTGGCTCCTCCCCGCCTTCCGTTGTTGCTGGAGCTGGCGACTGCCTCACAACTGCAGCAGCAGCAGCGGCGTCCTTCACGAGCCTCCACCACCGTCAACTACAACCACCACCGTCAACTACAACCACCACCGTCAACTACAACCACCACCGTCAACTACAACCACCACCGTCAACTACAACCACCACCGTCAACTACAACCACCACCGTCAACCACAACCACCACCGTCAACCACAACCACCGCCGTCAACCTCAACCACCGCCGTCAACCACAACCACCGCCGTCAACCACAACCACCGCCGTCAACCACAACCACCGCCGTCAACCACAACCACCACCGTCAACCACAACCACCGCCGTCAACCACAACCACCGCCGTCAACCACAACCACCACCGTCGACCACAACCACCACCGTCGACCACAACCACCACCGTCAACCACAACCACCACCGTCGACCACAACCACCACCGTCAACCACAACCACCGCCGTCAACCACAACCACCGCCGTCAACCACAACCACCGCCGTCAACCACAACCACCGCCGTCAACCACAACCACCGCCGTCAACCACAACCACCGCCGTCAACCACAACCACCGCCGTCAACCACAACCACCACCGTCGACCACAACCACCACCGTCGACCACAACCACCACCGTCAACCACAACCACCGCCGTCAACCACAACCACCGCCGTCAACCACAACCACCACCGTCAACCACAACCACCACCGTCAACTACAACCACCACCGTCAACCACAACCACCACCGTCAACCACAACCACCACCGTCAACCACAACCACCGCCGTCAACCACAACCACCGCCGTCAACCACAACCACCGCCGTCAACCACAACCACCGCCGTCAACCACAACCACCGCCGTCAACCACAACCACCACCGTCAACCACAACCACCGCCGTCGACCACAACCACCGCCGTCGACCACAACCACCGCCGTCGACCACAACCACCGCCGTCAACCACAACCACCACCGCCAACCACAACCACCACCGTCAACCACAACCACCACAACCACACCACCGTCAACCACAACCACCACCGTCAACCACGCGCGCAGCAATCCACAACAAACCTGAGCGGACATCGTCGTCAGCCGTGTGAGGCGACTGTGACCCCGAGGCCAAGTGAAGGATGGCCGAGAGGCTCAGCAGCAGCAGCAGCGAGCCCCACATGGTAGCCGGCAGGCGACCCGGCAGCGGGGACACAGCAGCAGCAGGCGGAGGAGGAAAGCGACGGCGACAGCGCGTGACGGACGCCAAATGTGGCAATGCGCGCAGGCGGTGTTTATATTGCGGAACTCCTGATGCGAGATAAGGACCCCCCCCTACACCCACCACGCGCCGCCCCTCTCCAGCGCTTCCGGCCCCCACCCCCCCATAGCCATCGGCTCCCCTGCACCTCTTCCGCCCCCACCCCCAGTCCATCGGTTTCCCCCCCCGCACCCCCTTCCGGCCCACCCCCCTTCCGGCCCCCCCTTCCGGCCCCCCCAGGCTCTCCTCACTCGCCATTGCCAATTCCGCCCCCCCGACGCCGCCACCACTTATTATAATATTTTGCTGAATTTTATTTGTAGGCGGATGGCCAATTTACACCGCGGCCTCAATAAGGGAAAACATAATAATAGAGAGTAACAAAATAATAAAACTATATATAATACAATTATATAATCCAATTATATAATCATAATTATATAATCATAATTATATAACACAAACGAAATATTCTTCCCCCCTCGACCGTTTCCGGCCCCTCCCTCACGCCCCCACCCCCGCCTTTCCCCCTCGACTTTTTCCGGCCCCCTCCCTCACATCTCTCGCCCACCCCTACCTCTAAACCCCCCCCCTCTTCCACCCCCTTCCTCCCACTGTCGCGGCTATGCCCTTATATGGCAACTCAACCAACGACTCCGGATATGACGTACATCCGCCCTCCGCTCGTGCGCACGTGCAGCTCTGCGTCACGTGACAACAACAATAACACTCGGAGGGGCCACGTGGTTAATTAGCCACGTGGTTAATTCGCCACGTGCGCTACAATCAATCACAATGACTTCATCATCGGCCGTGATTAATCGGCTTACTTTTTATACCGCGGAGCAAAAATTTTGCAAAGTTAAATGCAGAACGAATTTTTATTCAATGGGGTTTTTTTTGGTATTATTTGTTCAAGGCTTAGAAGGCAGTTTAATGACAAATCAGTGTTTGGGTCTCTGTGTGAGTCGGTCTGTCTCTAAGTGGGTCTGTAGGTCTTTGTGTGAGTCCACGGGGTCTCTGTGTGAATCTGTGGGTCTCTGTGTGGGTCTATGGGTCCTCTGTATGAGTCTATGGGTCCCTGTGTGGGTCTATGGGTCTTTGTGTGGGTCTATAGGTCCTCTGCGTGAGTCTATGGAGTATCTGTGAGTCTATGGGTCTCTGTGTGAGTCTATTGGACCCTGTGTGGGTCTATGGGTCATTTGTGTGAGCCTATTGGTCAATGGGGTCTCTATGTGAATCTATCAATCTCTGTGGGTCTATGGATCCTCTGTGTGAGTCTATGGCTGTGTGAGTCTATGGGTCTCTGTGTGAGTCCGTGGGTCTCTGTGTGAGTCTGTGGGTCACTGTGTGAGACTACAGGTCTCTGTGTGAGTGTATGGGTCTCTGTGTGGGTCTGTGGGTCTCTGTGTGAGTCTACGAGTCTCTGTAGATCTCTGTGTGAGTCTATGGATCTTTATATGAGTCATTGGTGACCGGGTTTAGACCATCAACTGGCTACACTTGACCGAGTTTCATCACAACTCGTTTATTCATTGTTTTTTTCGGTAAACTCACGTATGTAGACGTGACTTTTTACCGAAAAAAACAATGAGTAATTTTATGCAGTCACGAAAGTTTTAATTCTTTATCACAACTCATTTCTTTAGAACTTCTTGTGTTTAGTTTGTTCTCCCCCTCTCCCCTCCCGCCACTAACCTCCTATTGACGCGGTTTGCTACGTGATGACGAATTGGGGGATGTTGACGTTGATGGTGGTGGTGATGGTGGTGATGTTGATGATGCGTCCGTCTGGAACGCTCTCCCGATATTAGAAAGCCACTGGGAGCTATGTACTTTCAAATCGCCATGTAGATTGACAAACTCATTTATTTAGAACTGCTTGTTGTTGTGTTTATTTTGTTGTCTTTGGCTATCACCAAAAATAGCCTCAGCGAAGTGGCTTATCATAATGTGGAAAGTTATCACAGCCAAATACACTAAGCGCCCTTGGGGAGAGAAAGAGACACGTAAACTCCAAATGTACAGTAGGCATCGACAGGGTCGGGATCGAACCCACGATCTCCTGTATACCAGGCGAGGTAGTAAACATATCCTATCCACGGTGATGGTGAGAGAGATTTACTCAAAACTCCAAATATACAGCTGGTGTTTGGGTCGGAATCGAACCCACGAGCTCCTGTATACCTGGCGAGGTCGTTAACATCTCATAGCCACCGTGATGGTGAGAGAGAGCCACGCAGACTCCAAATATACAGCAGGCGTTTGGGTCGGAATCGAACCCATGGCCTCCTGTATACCAGGTGAGGTTGTTAACATCTCCTAGCCACAGTGATGGTGAGAGAGAGATACTCAAAACTCCAAATATGCAGCAGGCGTTTGGGTCGGAATTCAACCCACGACCTTCTAATACCAGGCGAGGTCGTTAACATCTTCTAGCCACTGTAATTGTGAGAGAGAGAGACACTCAAAACTCCAAATATACAGCAGCAGGCGTTTGGGTCAGAATCGAACCCACTACCTCCTGTATACCAGGCGAGGTAGTTAACATCTCATAACCACCGTGGTGATGATGAAACAGAGAGACACGCAAACTCCAAATGTACAGCAGGCGTCAGGGTCTGGATCGAACCCACAACATCCTCCATACCAGGCGAGGTAGTTAACATCTCCTAGCCACCGTGGCGACATATTGGCGTTTTATTCGTGTGTGTGTGTGCGGTCATTCAGGTTGGATGAGGTTAATGGCACAGGGATACCCGAACCGATCTTAGATCGACTCACCCACTCACCCATAAAATCTTAGCTCGACTCACCCATAAAATCTTGGCTCGACTTAACCAGAAAATCTTAACTCGACTCACCCATAAAATCTTAGCTCTACTCAGCCATAAAATCTTAGCCCGACTCAACCATAAAATCTTAGCTCGACTCAGCCATAAAATCTTAGCTCGACTCACCCATAAAATCTTCGCTCGACTCACCCATAAAATCTTGGCTCGACTTAACCAGAAAATCTTAACTCGACTCACCCATAAAATCTTAGCTCTACTCAGCCATAAAATGTTAGCCCGACTCAACCATAGAATCTTAGCTCGACTCAGCCATAAAATCTTAGCTCGACTCACCCATAAAATCTTAGCTCTACTCAGCCATAAAATCTTAGCCCGACTCAACCATAAAATCTTAGCTCGACTCAACCATAAAATCTTAGCTTGACTCAGCCATAAAATCTTAGCTCGACTCAACCATAAAATCTTAGCTCGACTCAACCATAAAATCTTAGCTTGACTCAACCATAAAATCTTAGCTCGCCTCAGCCATAAAATCTTAGCTCGACTCAACCATGAAATCTTAACTCGACGCAACCATAAAATCTTAGCTCGACTTAACCATAAAATATTAGCTCGACTCAACCATACAATCTTAGCTTGACTCAACCATAAAATTTTGGCTCGACTCAACCATAAAATCTTAGCTCGACTCAGCCATAAAATCTTAGCTCGACTCAGCCATAAAATCTTAGCTCGACTCAGCCATAAAATCTTAGCTCGACTCAGCCATAAAATCTTAGCTCGACCCAACCATAAAATCTTAGCTCGGCTCAGTCATAAAATCCTAGGTAGACTCAGCCATGAAATGAGGTGCGATGCGTACATTACCATCACGTGGCCAATATTATTGGCGACTTCGTGAAATGTTGACGGGCATCCCCCTAAGGTCACCTCGGCCGAAAAGTGAGAATCTGCTCACAGAGTTTCAAAATATCAGCGCTTGCAGTGCTGACCAACCTACCCGCCCACCCACTCGCGTGTACTGCGTTGGCTTTAATAGGAGCTCACTAACAGCAGCATCCGCTCCTCAACGTTCTGTCTGTCTGTGGAAGGGGCCGTCCATAAATGACGTCACGCACCTGGGGGGGGGGGTCAGACATTTGTGACGATGTGTGACGATGGGGGGGGGTTGAGAAATGTGACGTCACATTAAAATGCGCAACTTTAAATAAATATAGACAACACCTTCTAATTATATTATTGGTTCTTTCGGTAAAGTTACTTAGAAGGGAAACAATAAAACATGGTAGGACCAACACCTCGGCCGTGGCAGATCACTGTTATAATTCAGTAGGCTGACATGACATTGACTTCTCCAAGACAGAGGTTCTTTGCAAGCAATCTGGCTACCATGAGAGATTCGTTCATGAGGCTATCCACATATACAAACACAGAGACAATTTCAACCGAGAAGATGGATTCTGGCTTAGCAATCATTGGAAGGATTTGATAAACCATTTCGGGTCTTAATTGATTGTTCACGCTTACGGTGGCTTTCAGACCGCATCCATTATTTTCGTCTCCCCCCTCCTCTTTTCCGAACATAGATGGACTCGTCCATCTGAACAAACTGTCAAATCGCTCTCCGTGGTGCTAACGTTAAAAATAACCGACACTTTTTTCAAATTTTCTTGCTGTGGTTTTCACACCTGATGATGATTGCTTGTGTTGCAGTCGAAACGTCGTGAGAACGTTATTGTTTTATTTTTATAATTTTATTGTTTCCCTTCTACGTGGTGGTGACTTTACCGAAAGAACCAAGAATATGAATCCCTGCAGTCACGAAAGCTTTAAATCAAAACGTTCTACTTAATTAAATAAACTTTTTAATAAATGTTTTCTCCTACGACATCAGAGTGCAGCGCCACATTAAATACGCACTACAATGACAATAGTTTAAAGCGATTAGAAGCATGTTTTCTATATTTTTTTGGGGGGGGGGCAGAGCTTTGTGACGTCATTTTGAGGGGGGTCTGACATTTTGTGACGCCGTGTGACGAAGGGGGGGGTCAAAAATCGTCCACAATCGCGTGACGTCATTTATGGACGGTCCCGAAGGCGACAAACACTCTGTACGTTCAAATTCTTTCGGCAGTACCGTGCGTAGGCCAACCCCCATACCTGTCAACCCCTCATCAGTGCCCTACCTTATCACAGCAGGCCAATTCAGCCCTCACTGGTCACCGTTCATCTTACAAAATCCCATCGCAAGGGACAGACACGCGAATAAATGATCTCAGTAAATGTTCTCGCCCGCGTTGAAACGGCAGCGCGCCGTACGGACCTGAAAACTCAAAACTCCCTGCACGTGTTGATGCAGTTGTGGGGGTCGTCGGCCCCCGGGATCTCTCCTGCCTGCGACCCTGCCCGCGTAGTACCGACGCCCCCAGACTCTCCACTAGTGTGGGAGCTGCCGCCGCTGCGCTCCTCACAGGGCGGGGAAGGGTCGCCGTGCTCCTGTTCCCCTCCCTGGGCTGTCCCCCCCCGAGTCCGGGTTTCCTGCCGGTAAGGCATCACTCTCGACCGCCCTGAGACCCGCTAGCGCTTCGCCGGCACTCGGACGCGACGCTCCCCACCTGCGCAGTCCCACGCACCAATCACACGCGGGTAACAGGGGGTTAGAGGTCGGAGGGCAAGCGACGTCACTCGTACCCACGCCGCCGATTGGGGGGATTGTATTAAATGGATTTAAAGGGGCTACGCGATGGGCACGCGTGCCGGATGGGTATCCGCTCGCAACGTGGGAGTCCACAGCCGAGGGTTTTTAGCGCACACACCCCACGCGGCGCCGCTCCACACACGCGGCGACCACCGCTAACAGCGAGCGCACCCAAGCTTCCACTCTCCTCCCACACACCCGCAAAAACCACACCCGTCCGTTATTGGATCGCTGACGATTTATTCCACCGGGTCAGCGAGCCCTTATTTAACCGAGTCAGTCGGGATCAGCGGGGCAGGACCAATCTATCTCTCGATAGTCGGCACTATACTCTACCTATCCTTCTCCACTTAACCCTCTCAGGTTTTTTTAAGCTAAGACCCAACTCCCTCTTTCTCTCCCACTCTTACTCACGGTTCGTCGCTACTGTCGGCTGGTCCTCGCGGCACGTCGATACGTCCCACGGACGTTCGGGTGGCTGGACTGGGGAGTTGACGGGCCTGGGGTTGACTCCAGCAGCCAGAGCGCTCTTGCCCTCGCCCTGACCCGCTTTATTCTTTCTACATCAAAGGGGCTACCTGGTGCCGACTCGCTGGCCAATCAGCTCGCTGGGATCCCTCGCCGATCGGTAGGCCCATCTGTATCCCAGCATGCCCCGGGCCGTTGCTTTCAGCGACGTCCGCATCTACATTTACCTGCTCAGCGGCCATCCAACCGGAGGGCGACCCTGCTTTCCCGCCGCTCGTGGCTCCGCCCTCCCCCCTACCTGCCCTGCCGACCCGTGTGCGTGAGGTTCGTACTAACCGCGGTGGCGGGGCAGCCCCGCCGTGAACACGTCACTTCCACTCAAGTCACGGCGCCACGGTGTGTGTTAGCGTCGGAGGAGACCGTCCAATTCCCTGGCCGCAGGAAACCGTGAAGATTATCCCTTTACGAGGGCTTCTGGGTGAAAACCTGTCAGCCAGGGTGTCTCCCCACGCGCTCTAATTGTGGGGGGAATGCGTGCGTGTGTGTTCCGGTGGGGGGGGGGGGGGGTGGTGAGGTGGAAGCAATGTCGGCCTCGCTGCTCGGGGGCGGCGAGATCGCAGGTGGGCCACCCGCCGATCGGCTCCGTGGCGGCGGCATCACACAGTCTTCATTTGAAGCCTTCGAGGCTGCTGGAATCCATACCCTTTGGTTCTATAAGGTAAAGTCACGTGGCTGGAAAATGAAATGAATCACGACGTTTCGGGTGCAACACAACACAATCGTCCCATCAGCAGGTGGGAAAGCATGGGCGCTTGTGTTGTGTTGAGCCCCGAAACGTCGTGATTAATTTTATTTTGTTTTATACCGACGTGACTTTACCGAAAGAAGCTAAGAGTATGGGATTATGCGACTCCGGTTATAATGGGATCGGAGCTGCGAGCAGGGGGAGACTACAAACGAAACACAACAACAACGTATTCTTAACTCTTTCGGTAAAGTCACGTTGAAGGGAAACAATGAAATAATAAAATATATATAAAACAATAAAAATTATCACGACGTTTCGACCGTTTGTGTTATGGTCGAAACGTCGTGAGAATTTTTATTGTTTTATATATATTTTATTATTTTATTGTTTCCCTTCAACGTGACTTTACCGAAAGAGCTAAGAATATGAATTACTGCAGTCACGAAAGCTTTAAAACAACAACAACAAGCAAGCAGCAGCAGCAAGTTTTACTTTTCAGCTTTGGCGAGTTACTGGGCGGTGGTTATCAGTGGCAAAGCAAACACCAACAACCAGTCCGGTGTGTGTGGTGTGTGTGTGTGTGGTGTGTGTGGTGTGTGTGTGTGTGGTGTGTGTGGTGTGTGGTGTGTGTGCGGTGTGTGTGCGGTGTGTGTGTGTGGTGTGTGTGCGGTGTGTGTGTGGTGTGGTGTGTAGTGTGGTGTGTAGTGTGGTGTGGTGTGTAGTGTAGTGTGTAGTGTGTAGTGTGGTGTGGTGTGTAGTGTGGTGTGTAGTGTGGTGTGTAGTGTGGTGTGTAGTGTGGTGTGGTGTGTAGTGTGGTGTGTAGTGGTGTGTAGTGTGGTGTGTAGTGTGGTGTGGTGTGTAGTGTGGTGTGTAGTGTGGTGGTGTGTAGTGTGGTGTGTGTGGTGGTGTGGTGTGTAGTGGTGTGTAGTGTGGTGTGTAGTGTGGTGTGTAGTGTGGTGTGGTGTGTAGTGTGGTGTGTGTGGTGGTGTGGTGTGTAGTGTGGTGTGGTATGTTGTGTGGTGTGTAGTGTGGTGTGGTATGTTGTGTGGTGTGTGCGTGCGGTGTGTGTGTGGTGCGTCACCGCTTTTAGCTTCCGCGATGGTGACACAAAACGCGTAATTGGAGGTGATTATCTGGGGGGGTGGTGTGTGGGATGAATGAGGGAACGCGCCACGCCCCGTGGACACTTAACGGGGACTCGAGTTAAGCACTCGGCACGAGCCTCGCGATGAGCGAACTGGGTGGAGGGGAGGGGGAAGTTTCGGCGTCTATCATCAGCCGAGCAGGACGAGGAGGAGGAGGATAATGGGCGTGAGAAACGTGCCCCGCTAATTTTGCCTTCGAGGCACGCGGGTCTATGCCCCTGACCAGGGGCGGAGAGGTTCGACTCCCGGCTCTGGTGCAGCAGCAGCATCATCATCATCACAACCCCATTGTCATCGAGTATCAGCTGCTGCTGCTGCTGCCACGGGCTGTGTGCAGTGGATGCGGTTTAAGGAGGAGGTTGTTGCCCCAGAAGCTTCGCAGAAGATCTCAACCCGGGGGATCTTCTGCGTAGCCGGAGGTGTTTTATTTGGGCTGCGGTGCCCTAGGGGATGTTAACCACCTCGCCTGGTATACAGGAGGTCTGTGTCTCTCTCTCATCATCACCATCATCACGGTGGCTATGAGATGTTAACTACCTCGCCTGGTATACAGGAGGTCTGTGTCTCTCTCTCTCATCATCATCATCATCATCACGGTAGCTAGGAGATGTTAACTACCTCGCCTGGTATACAGGAGGTCTGTGTCTCTCTCTCTCATCATCATCATCATCACGGTGGCTATGAGATGTTAACCACCTCGCCTGGTATACAGGAGGTCTGTGTCTCATCATCATCATCATCACGGTGGCTATGAGATGTTAACTACCTCGCCTGGTATACAGGAGGTCTGTGTCTCTCTCTCATCATCATCACGGTAGCTAGGAGATGTTAACTACCTCGCCTGGTATACAGGAGGTCTGTGTCTCTCTCTCTCATCATCATCATCATCACGGTAGCTAGGAGATGTTAACTACCTCGCCTGGTATACAGGAGGTCTGTGTCTCATCATCATCATCACGGTGGCTATGAGATGTTAACCACCTCGCCTGGTATACAGGAGGTCTGTGTCTCATCATCATCATCATCACGGTGGCTATGAGATGTTAACTACCTCGCCTGGTATACAGGAGGTCTGTGTCTCATCATCACCATCATCACGGTGGCTATGAGATGTTAACCACCTCGCCTGGTATACAGGAGGTCTGTGTCTCATCATCATCATCATCACGGTGGCTATGAGATGTTAACTACCTCGCCTGGTATACAGGAGGTCTGTGTCTCATCATCACCATCATCACGGTGGCTATGAGATGTTAACTACCTCGCCTGGTATACAGGAGGTCTGTGTCTCTCTCTCATCATCATCACGGTGGCTATGAGATGTTAACTTCCTCGCCTGGTATACAGGAGGTCTGTGTCTCATCATCATCATCATCACGGTGGCTATGAGATGTTAACCACCTCGCCTGGTATACAGGAGGTCGTGGGTTCGATCCCCACCCTGACGATGCCTGCTGCTGCTGTATATTTGGAGTTTGTGTTTCTCTCTCCCCGTGGTCACTGCGTGGATTTTGTCTCCGGGTCTTCCTCCCGTTTTCCCCTCCACATTTTGAATCGCCATCGCCACGCGTTTCGAGTTATTTTGCCCGCTGCTCGAAAATGTCCACGTGACGATGACGACGATGACGACGACGATGACGACGATGACGACGATGACGACGACGATGATGACGATGATTACAACGATGATGACGACGATGATGACGACGATGATGACGACGATGATGACGATGATGACGACGACGATGACGACGATGATGATGACGATGACGATGACGACGACAATGACGACGATGACGACGACGATGACGACGATGACGACGATGACGACGATGACGACGACGATGACGACGACGATGACGACGAAAATGACGATGATGACGACGACAATGACGACGATGATGACGACGATGACGGCGATGATGACGATTATGACGACAATGACGACGACGACGATGATGACGATTGTCCCACTGGGTTGAGCTGCTATTGTGAAGTGTGATAGCCAGGTTCCCCTTTTGAAACAGAGCTACTCAACTCAGTGGGGGAGCCTTAGACCTTGTAAAATATATATTTTTAAAAAGATGGTTGTAGATTAGTTTGTGACTTCTTGTGTACTCCGTTTGGCTTTCCAATCATCGTCATCATCATCATCAGGCTTGAAGTATCGAGTCCAGAGGCTCTCGACAGATGCCCTGTACTCTTTAACGCTTAGTAGTAATAATAGTAGGAGGATTTCGCGACCAATATCATCCATAATAGAGGGTTTATTTTTGGGGTAAGCGGCCGTCCAATAATGACGTCACGCACCTGGGGGGGGGGGGGGGTTGTCAGACATTTGTGACGATGGGGGGGGGGGGGGTGGTTTGAGTAATGTGACGTCACGTAAAAATACGTAACTTTAAATAAATATAGACAACACGTTCTACTTAAATTTTGATTTAAAGCTTTCGTGACTGCAGGGATTCATATTCTTGGTTCTTTCGGTAAAGTCACCACCACGTAGAAGGGAAACAATAAAATAGCAAAAAATATATAAAACAATAAAATTCTCACGACGTTTCGACTGCAACACAAGAAGCAATCATCATCAGGTATGAAAACCACTGCAAGAAAATTTGAAAAAAGTGGCGGTGTTTTTTTAACGTTAGCACCACGGAGAGCGATTTGACAGTTTATTCAGATGGACGAGTCCATCTATGTTCGGAAAAGAGGAGGGGGGAGACGAAAATAATGGATGTGGTCTGAAAGCCACCGTAAGCGTGAACAATCAATTAAGACCTGAAATGGTTTATCAAATCCTTCCAATGATTGCTAAGCCAGAATCCATCTTCTCGGTTGAAATTGTCTCTGTGTGTGTTTATGTGGATAGCCTCATGAACGAATCTCTCATGGTAGCCAGATGGCTTGCAAAGAACCTCTGTCTTGGAGACGTCAATGTCATGTGAGCCTACTGAATTATAACAGTGATCTGCCACGGCCGAGGTGTTGGTCCTACCATGTTTCAGGTCTGTGTTGCAGTCGAAACGTCGTGAGAATTTTATTGTTTGATATTTTTATTATTTTATTGTTTCCCTTCTACGTGACTTTACTGAAAGAACCAAGGATATGTGTTAAGATGTTAAAAAACACCAAACTGAAACCTTTAACAGGGAATCATGTCTGCGTTGACCACAATACTTGTGGTCAAAATGCAAAAAAAACACACACTGATAACATGATGATGCATTGTCTTTGAAACCGATTGGTCCACACCAGAGACGGCTTTCTTTTGAGCCTCGTCTCAAACGGTGTTAGATCAGAGGACGCCAAAAGGCGTCACACAGCACAAAGACAACGCCACTATCAGAGTAATCAGAGCTCGGGGTTGAGCATCTACATCATGTGACCTCCTTTGCCAGTAACAACATATGAGAATAGGTTTTCCCCATTTATCTGGCGACAAAACAGCCGTGTTAAGTTGTTAGAACACCAAACTGAAACCTTTAACAAGGAAGCGTCTCTTGCATTGACCACAATACTTGTGGTGTAGTATACAAGTTCACACAATACTTGTGGTGTAGTATACTAGTTCACACAATACTTGTGGTGTAGTATACTAGTTCACACAATACTTGTGGTGTAGTATACTAGTTCACACAATACTTGTGGTGTAGTATACTAGTTCACACAATACTTGTGGTGTAGTATACTAGTTCACACAATACTTGTGGTGTAGTATACTAGTTCACACAATACTTGTGGTGTAGTATACTAGTTCACACAATACTTGTGGTGTAGTATACTAGTTCACACAATACTTGTGGTGTAGTATACTAGTTCACACAATACTTGTGGTGTAGTATACTAGTTCACACAATACTTGTGGTGTAGTATACTAGTTCACACAATACTTGTGGTGTAGTATACTAGTTCACACAATAATTGTGGTGTAGTATACAAGTTCACACAATACTTGTGGTCAACATGCCAACAAACAAAAACTCATTCTCATATTTTGGTACTGGCAAAGGAGGTCCCATGATTTACAATCATAGTTTAGTGTATAGTGTAGTGTATAGTGTAGTGTATAGTGTAGTGTATAGTGTAGTGTATAGTAGTGTATAGTGTAGTGTGTGGTGTAGTGTGTAGTGTAGTGTGTAGTGTAGTGTATAGTGTAGTGTATAGTAGTGTAGTGTATAGTGTAGTGTATAGTGTAGTGTATAGTGTAGTGTATAGTGTATAGTAGTGTATTGTATAGTGTAGTGTATAGTGTAGTGTATAGTAGTGTAGTGTATAGTAGTGTATTGTATAGTGTAGTGTGTATAGTGTAGTGTATAGTGTAGTGTAGTGTATGGTGTAGTGTATAGTGTAGTGTATAGTGTATATTGTAGTGTATAGTGTCGTGTATAGTGTAGTGTATAGTGTAGTGTATAGTCGTGTATAGTGTAGTGTATAGTGTAGTATATAGTGTAGTGCATAGTGTAATGTATAGTAGTGTATAGTGTAATGTATAGTGTAGTGTTTAGTGTAGTATATAGTGTAGTGTATAGAGTCGTGTATAGTGTATAGTGTAGTGTACTAGTTCAGCACTAACAGGTTGTGTGTTGGAGAGTAAACCCACTACAACATTTGCAATTATAGTGTAGTGTATAGTGTAGTGTATAGTGTAGTGTATAGTGAAGTGTATAGTGTAGTGTATAGTGTAGTGTATAGTGTAGTGTATAGTGTAGTGTATAATGTAGTGTATAGTGTAGTGTATAATGTAGTGTATAGTGTGTAGTGTATAGTGTAGTGTACTAGCACAGCACTAACCAGTTGTGTGTTGGAGAGTAAACCCTCTACGGCATTTACAAATCGAGTATTGTGGGTTTATTCTCCACCCACACACCACCGTGATGGTGGTGGTGGGTGGTGGTGGTTGGTGGTGGGTGGGTGGTGGTGGGTGGGTGGTGGTGGGTGGTTGGTGGTGGTGGGTGGTGGTTGGTGGTGGTGGGTGGTGGGTGGTGGTGGGTGGTGGTTGGTGGTGGTGGGTGGTGGGTGTGTGGTTGAACGATACATTCATGTTTACGCGATCTCACCAAAACAAAACCTATATTATGTGCCCTGTACTCGTGATGGATTACTCCACGGCTGGGGCGTGATTTTTTTTTCTCTAATCCGTTCGGCCATCGGATTCATAGCAGCAGTCTCTAAACACGTGGTGACGTCGGGGGACGCGTAGGAGGACCCGGAGAGAAAGATCCACGTGATCACGGGGTCAGAGAGACACGTGATAAAACTCACGTCTCGAGATTGACAAACTCATTGCTCCAGAACTGCTTGTTATTGTGTGCTGTCCGTTGTCCTTCCCACACCGCGCCTCCGATGAGCTCGCTTGGGCTGCGTACCGTGCGGAAGAAGTTCAACATACGTACATTCGTACGAGTATGGGTCTCTATGGGTGTTTGTGGGTCTCTATGGGTCTTTGTGGGTCTCTATGGGTCGTTGTGGGTCTCTGGGTCGTTGTGGGTCTCTGTGGGTCTCTGTGTGTAGTTATTGTTGTGTTTAGTTTGTAGCCATTCCCCCGCACCTCCGATTAGCACGGTTGGACACGTAGGGAGCCAAGGATATTCAACATACACACAAACTACCATACACTACACTATGCACACTTCTATACGTTCAACACACGTGCATACAGAGAGACCCACAGACACCCAGGCCCATAGAGACCCGCAGCTTTTAGCACGGTTGGCTACGTACGGCGCCGAAAGAAGTTTAACAAACATAACTCAGTGCGCTAAGCACCGCGCCACCGCTCCACCCAACTTATTAACATCCCGATAGACGATGCCAAAATGAGCATTTGCAAACACCGGCATCGGGAGTCGAACGCGTACGCTTCGTCAGAGGCGCGCACGTGCTGACCACTGGCCTGTTTTATTGTTATATTATAAATATAATATTTTTCCGATAATTACGGTAGGTCTGCTGACCCAGCAAAGTCTCACCGAGTCTCACGGCTTCTTGGGCACGAGGGTCGACGCTTGCTGCTGCTGCTGTTGCTGGGTGAACGCCAAAATTGAATAATTATCAGTGACTAAAGTTTGTAGTAATTACTGAAGTTTGTAATAATTAGCAGTGACTAAAGTTTGTAATAATTATCAGTGACTAAAGTTTGTAATAATTATCAGTGACTAAAGTTTGTAATACAAACTCCACTCACTCTGTAGAACAGGGGGAGATCATACAAACTCCACTCACTCTGTATGACAGGGGGAGATCACACAAACTCCACTCACTCACTCTGTAGAACAGTGGGAGCTCACACAAACTCCACTCACTCTGTGGAACAGGGGGAGATCATACAAACTCCACTCACTCTGTGGAACAGGGGGAGATCATACAAACTCCACTCACTTACTCGCTCTGTGGAACAGGGGGAGATCATACAAACTCCACTCACTCTGTGGAACAGGGGGAGATCATACAAACTCCACTCACTTACTCACTCTGTGGAACAGGGGGAGATCATACAAACTCCACTCACTCTGTAGAACAGGGGGAGATCATACAAACTCCACTCACTCTGTAGGACAGGGTGAGATCAGACAAACTCCACTCACTCTGTAGAACAGGGGGAGATCATACAAACTCCACTCACTCTATAGGACAGGGGGAGATCATACAAACTCCACTCACTCAGTAGAACAGGGGGAGATCATACAAACTCCACTCACTCTGTATAACAGGGGGAGATAATACAAACTCAACTCACTCTGTAGACCAGGGGGAGATCACACAAACTCCACTCACTTTGTAGAACAGGGGAGATCATACAAACTCAACTCACTCTGTATGACAGGGGGAGATCATCCAAACTCCACTCACTCTGTATGACAGGGGGAGATCATACAAACTCCACTCACTCTGTATGACAGGGGGAGATCATACAAACTCCACTCACTCTGTAGGACAGGGGGAGATCATACAAACTCCACTCACTCTGTAGGACAGGGGGAGATCATACAAACTCCACTCACTCTGTATGACAGGGGGAGATCATACAAATTCCACTCACTCTGTAGGACAGGGGGAGATCATACAAACTCCACTCACTCTGTATGACAGGGGGAGATCATACAAACTCCACTCACTCTGTATGACAGGGGGAGATCATACAAACTCCATTCACTCTGTATGACAGGGGGAGATCATACAAACTCCACTCACTCTGTATGACAGGGGGAGATCATACAAACTCCACTCACTCTGTAGGACAGGGGGAGATCATACAAACTCCACTCACTCTGTATGACAGGGGGAGATCACACAAACTCCACTCACTCTGTAGGACAGGGGGAGATCATACAAACTCCACTCACTCTGTATGACAGGGGGAGATCATACAAACTCCACTCACTCTGTATGACAGGGGGAGATCATACAAACTCCACTCACTCTGTATGACAGGGGGAGATCATACAAACTCCACTCACTCTGTATGACAGGGGGAGATCATACAAACTCCACTCACTCTGTATGACAGGGGGAGATCATACAAACTCCACTCACTCTGTATGACAGGGGGAGATCACACAAACTCCACTCACTCTGTAGGACAGGGGGAGATCATACAAACTCCACTCACTCTGTAGAACAGGGGGAGATCATACAAACTCCACTCACTCTGTAGGACAGGGGGAGATCATACAAACTCCACTCACTCACTCTGCAGAACGGGGGGAGATCACACAAACTCCACTCACTCTGTAGACCAGGGGGAGATCATACAAACTCAACTCTGTAGGACAGGGGGAGATCATACAAACTCCACTCACTCTGTATGACAGGGGGAGATCATACAAACTCAACTCTGTAGGACAGGGGGAGATCATACAAACTCAACTCACTCTGTATGACAGGGGGGAGATCATACAAACTCCACTCACTCACTCTGTATGACAGGGGGAGATCATACAAACTCAACTCTGTAGGACAGGGGGAGATCATACAAACTCCTCTCACTCTGTATGACAGGGGGAGATCATACAAACTCAACTCTGTATGACAGGGGGAGATCATACAAACTCCACTCACTCTGTATGACAGGGGGAGATCATACAAACTCAACTCTGTAGGACAGGGGGAGATCATACAAACTCAACTCACTCTGTATGACAGGGGGGAGATCATACAAACTCCACTCACTCACTCTGTATGACAGGGGGAGATCATACAAACTCAACTCACTCTGTATGACAGGGGGAGATCATACAAACTCAACTCTGTATGACAGGGGGAAATCATACAAACTCCACTCACTCAGTCTGCAGAACGGGGAGAGAACGGACAATCAATCACCCGAGTCGCGAATCGAACCCAGGATCCCCCTTTGTTCCTTCCTGATTCGCCGCTCGACACAGGACGATGACGGGCGTGCGCCTCCCACACTGCCATCCCAAATTCCGCTCATCGCCTTCTGCGAGGTGACCAACTCGGGGCACGCCTCGCGGCCTTTAGGGGCCACAATTATGAAGGCGGCGGCGGCGGTGGGCATGTCCGCGAGCTGCCTCCCATCCTCTAATTGCCGGTAATTTCACGGCGTCCTTGGGAGCATTATCGGTCACGTCCCAGTTGCATATCCCCAGCCGGGTTAATGAGGTGGGTGGGAGGGTCGCTTTTATAAGGCCGCGCTGCACCGTGCTTGGCAAGTTTGGGGGATTTCTTTCGTGCTCTTCTTGAAACCACGGGGCAGGCGTCTGCCGACTGACGTGCTGCTGCTGCTTCTGCTGATGTGCTGCTGATGTGCTGCTGATGTGCTGCTGATTGTATTTTTGTTTTTGAATCTCTTTACCGCGAGTCGACTCGACGGCCTCTGTAATCATGGCCAGGTGAGTGGTTTTGGGTTTTGTGTTTATATATACATAACCGTAGGCGTTATATGTTACCAAAATAAATAGTTGATTTGTCAGTCTTCGCATTGTTAGCGATGCTGTTGTGAGTACGTACACGTGGATTCGCAAATACTGTGTGTATATATATATACACCTAAAATTGTAGACGCACAGAAGTGTTAATGGACAGACAGACGCTGTCTCTGATGGGATCTCGAGGCAATGATAGACATTGTAGGGAGATAAGCCACGCGGTTTAGACGGTGAGAACAGCATCAGAGAAAGAGCGCACACTCTCTTGCTCTTGTGTGTGTCCACTACGAACCCGGCGACCCGAGTTCGATTCCCGCTCACGGCCACCAACACCATCAGTGACGATTATCTTAATCGATCCTGGGCCTCCCCTAGGTCCACTCAGCCTCAAATGAGTACCTGGTGCGCTGTGTAAACATCGCGACTAGGGAGACAAATTCGGCCGGGCGTGGTGCTGGCCACCCACTCCCTCGTGTGCCGTGCCGGCCTTCATAGGTGCTCGCTAACAGCACTTGCCCCAACAGTCTACTCGAGCCTATACGGGGGAGCTTTGTCTTTGCAGCAAATCGGGCTTCGTAGGTGCTGCTTCTCGCTCAGAGTACTTGCCCCAACAGTCTGTGAAGGCTGTATGGGGGTTCTTTGTCTGGACCTTCATAGCTGCTGCTACTCGCTCAGAGCACTTGCCCCAACAGTTTGTGAAGGCTGTATGGGGGTTCTTTGTCTGGACCTTCATAGCTGCTGCTACTCGCTCACAGCACTTGCCCCAACAGTTTGTGAAGGCTGTATGGGGGTTCTTTGTCTGGACCTTCATAGCTGCTGCTACTCGCTCACAGCACTTGCCCCAACAGTCTGTGAAGACTGTATGGGGGTTCTTTGTCTGGACCTTCATAGCTGCTGCTACTCGCTCAGAGCACTTGCCCCAACAGTCTGTGAAGGCTGTATGGGGGTTCTTTGTCTGGACCTTCATAGCTGCTGCTACTCGCTCAGAGCACTTGCCCCAACAGTTTGTGAAGGCTGTATGGGGGTTCTTTGTCTGGACCTTCATAGCTGCTGCTACTCGCTCACAGCACTTGCCCCAACAGTCTGTGAAGGCTGTATGGGGGTTCTTTGTCTGGACCTTCATAGCTGCTGCTACTCGCTCAGAGCACTTGCCCCAACAGTCTGTGAAGACTGTATGGGGGTTCTTTGTCTGGACCTTCATAGCTGCTGCTACTCGCTCAAAGCACTTGCCCCAACAGTCTGTGAAGGCTGTATGGGGGTTCTTTGTCTGGACCTTCATAGCTGCTGCTACTCGCTCAGAGCACTTGCCCCAACAGTTTGTGAAGGCTGTATGGGGGTTCTTTGTCTGGACCTTCATAGCTGCTGCTACTCGCTCACAGCACTTGCCCCAACAGTCTGTGAAGGCTGTATGGGGGTTCTTTGTCTGGACCTTCATAGCTGCTGCTACTCGCTCAGAGCACTTGCCCCAACAGTCTGTGAAGGCTGTATGGGGGTTCTTTGTCTGGACCTTCATAGCTGCTGCTACTCGCTCAGAGCACTTGCCCCAACAGTTTGTGAAGGCTGTATGGGGGTTCTTTGTCTGGAACTTCATAGCTGCTGCTACTCGCTCACAGCACTTGCCCCAACAGTCTGTGAAGGCTGTATGGGAGTTCTTTGTCTGGACCTTCATAGCTGCTGCTACTCGCTCAGAGCACTTGCCCCAACAGTTTGTGAAGGCTGTATGGGGGTTCTTTGTCTGGACCTTCATAGCTGCTGCTACTCGCTCACAGCACTTGCCCCAACAGTCTGTGAAGGCTGTATGGGGGTTCTTTGTCTGGACCTTCATTGCTGCTGCTACTCGCTCAGAGCACTTGCCCCAACAGTCTCTGAAGGCTGTATGGGGGTTCTTTGTCTGGACCTTCATAGCTGCTGCTACTCGCTCAGAGCACTTGCCCCAACAGTTTGTGAAGGCTGTATGGGGGTTCTTTGTCTGGACCTTCATAGCTGCTGCTACTCGCTCACAGCACTTGCCCCAACAGTCTGTGAAGGCTGTATGGGGGTTCTTTGTCTGGACCTTCATAGCTGCTGCTACTCGCTCAGAGCACTTACCCCAACAGTCTGTGAAGGCTGTATGGGGGTTATTTGTCTGGACCTTCATAGCTGCTGCTGCTCGCTAACAGCACTTGCCCCAACAGTCTGTGAAGGCTGTATGGGGGTTCTTTGTCTGGACCTTCATAGCTGCTGCTACTCGCTCACAGCACTTGCCCCAACAGTTTGTGAAGGCTGTATGGGGGTTCTTTGTCTGGACCTTCATAGCTGCTGCTACTCGCTCACAGCACTTGCCCCAACAGTCTGTGAAGGCTATACCGGGGTTGGGGGTATCTTTGTCGTGTGTGTGTCCGCAGCTATTCGGACAGGAGCGAGCTGTCCGTGGTGCTGAATGAACTTTGGCGAGCCGACATCAATCGGCTCACCCCGTGCACCGATTACTCCATCTGCCTGCAGGTAAAACACCCGGGGCCTTTCAACATCACCGCGAGAGAGCTGCCTGGCTATTAAAATTAAATTATAAATTGTACAAATTAAAATACAATAAAAAACACGTATTTTTCATTTCCCCAGGTGTAAGGCCCCCTACTGAGCTACTGCGTGGTTCGATCCCGACTCTGACGATGCCTGCTGCTGTATATTTGGAGTTTGCGTCTCTCTCGCATCATCATCACGGTGGCTAGGAGATGTTAACTACCTCGCCTGGTACGCAGGAGGTCGTGGGTTCGATCCCGACTCTGACATCTGCTGCTGTATATTTGGAGTTTGCGTCTCTCTCGCATCATCATCATCACGGTGGCTAGGAGATGTTAACTACCTCGCCTGGTACGCAGGAGGTCGTGGGTTCGATCCCGACTCTGACACCTGCTGCTGCTACTGCTGTATATTTGGAGTTTGCGTGTCTCTTTCCCCGTGGTCGCGTGGATATTTATCCGGGTCCTCCGGTGTTATTATCCACGTTTAGAATCAACATCACGCGCTTAGAGTATTTAGCTACTGCTGTGAATTCCCACGCGATGGTGAACCACTCCGTTGGGAACTCATTTTAGTTGCGCAGGTGGCTTCTGAAAGAGAGCGGCGTAGGTCACTGGGCCTTACCTGCTCAAGTAAAACATTGCAACATGATTATCGCGTGGATCCCAATCACAGCCAGATACTGTCGACGCGTGGTGATTCTTCGTGAGAATCAGAATATAACATTTTCCTGGAGAAAATCCAATGAGCTCTTAAGCTATTTTTCCCAAATGCCCAATATTATTCTAAATGTAGGGCGGGGGGGAGGGGACGCGGATGACCCGGAGACAAATCCACGCGACCACAGGGAGAGAGAGACACCGCAAAACACAAATATACAGCAGCATCAGCAGGCATCGTCAGGGTAGGGATCGAACCCACGACCTCCTGCACACCAGGTGAGGTAGTTAACATTTCGCTACCATGATGGTGAGAGAGAGAGAGACGTAGACTCCAAATATACAGCAGCAGCAGGCATCGTCAGGGTCAGGGTTGAAGCCACCACGATCTCCTGCACACCAGGTGAGGTAGTTAACATTTCGCTACCATGATGATGATAATGATGATGAGAGAGAGAGAGACAACGACACGCAAACTACAAACACGCAACGGGCGTCGTCAGGGTCGAGGACCGGACTTACGGACCTCCTGCGTGGCAGGCGAGGGAGTTCACATCTCAGAAGCCACCTCGGCAAATGTGCCAAGAGGCTACGCGGGATGCGGTGGGGGTGGTGGAGGGGGCCTCTGAATCTTTCGTGTCTTTTGGAGCAGGCCGAGGCCAGCCCACGTGGACACACGGACGAGGCTCCCAAGCGACTCTTCCACTTCGTGGACGAGAAGAAGCTGAAGGGAATGAAGACCTACTCGAGTACGCGGTTACCCACACTTTACCCCACCACCACCACCACAGCGTGCGCGGCACGGCAATTATTGCTGCTGCCGCTCCTGGGGACAGAATTCAGTAGTTGTCGTAGGAGGAGGGGGCTTTCAACGGCCGATAGTATCCATAATAAGAGGCTTTACGCGTTTTGGTTCTTGCGGTAAAGTCACGGAGGTAGAAATAAGATAAATATTTTAAAATGAAATAATATTTTAAAATGAAATAAATATTTTAAAATGAAATAAATATTTTAAAATAAAATAAATATTTTATTTTATAGCTACGTGACGACTTTGCCGACAGAACCAAAGAGTATGGATCCATGCAGTCACGAAAACTTCAAATCAAGAGGTTTATATATTTATGCACGATCTAACCCAACAGACTTGTATTATGGATGATATTTGGTCGCGAAAGCCTCTTACTGTATGTGTTAGATGAGAGGTTTGGTGGGGGGGGTAGAGATCACGTGGATATAAATGTGGTGTCGTTAAATCCGCCACCACCTGACGACAGAGCCTATCAGTAAGGGGTTTGTCACGTAAACAAAACTTGGCCAAGTCGTTACTAGTACAGCACTAACCACTACAACATTTATGATTATAGTGTAGTGTATAGTATAGTGTATAGTGTAGTGTATAGTGTAGTATACTGTAGTGTATAGTGTAGTGTATAGTGTATTATATAGTGTAGTGTATAGTGTAGTGAATAGTGTAGTATACTGTAGTGTATAGTGTAGTGTATAGTGTAGTGTATGGTAGTGTATAGTGTAGTGTATAGTAGTGTATAGTGTAGTGTATAGTAGTGTATAGTGTAGTGTATAGTGTAGTGTATAGTAGTGTATAGTGTAGTGTATAGTAGTGTATAGTGTAGTGTATAGTGTAGTGTAGTGTATAGTGTAGTGTATAGTGTAGTGTATAGTAGTGCATAGTGTAGTGTATAGTGTAGTGTATAGTAGTGTATAGTAGTGCATAGTGTAGTGTATAGTAGTGTATAGTGTTGTGTATAGTGTAGTGTATAGTACAGCACTAACCACTACAACATTTACGATTATAGTGTAGTGTATAGTATAGTGTATAGTGTAGTGTATAGTGTAGTATACTGTAGTGTATAGTGTAGTGTATAGTGTAGTGTATAATAGTGTAGTGTATAGTAGTGTATAGTGTAGTGTATAGTGTAGTGTATAGTGTAGTGTATAGTGTAGTGTATAGTAGTTTATAGTGTAGTGTATAGTGTAGTGTATAGTGTAGTGTATAGTGTAGTATACTGTAGTGTATACTGTAGTGTATAGTGTAGTATACTAGGTCAGCACTAACCGGTTGTGTGTTGGAGAGTAAACCCAATACAATTAGAGTAGCCTTGACGTTTCGCCGGTAATTACAACAACAGCAACCACAACAACAACCACAACAACCACAACAACCACAACAACCACAACAACAACCACAACAACCACAACAACCACAACAACAACCACAACAACCACAACAACCACAACCACAACAACCACAACAACCACAACAACAACACCCACAACAACCACAACAACAACAACAACCACAACACCCACAACAACAACAACCACAACAACAACAACCACAACAACAACAACCACAACAACAACCACAACAACAACCACAACAACCACAACAACCACAACACCCACAACAACCACAACAACCACAACAACCACAACAACAACCAGCAGCATCATCAGATGACCGCCACAGCGTTGTGGAGACATCCTCCCTCCTCCTCCCGTTTCGGTCTGAAACAGAGCGGAGGGATACATGTGAGCCAATCTGGTGCGAAGACCAGTGGTGTGTAGGGGGGGTTAATGTACTAATATACATTACAATGAATAATCAATAACCGGTGGGGTAGATTCACAGTTAATCAACATACATCACGTGGTTAATGTACTAATATACATTACAATTAATAATCAATAACCGGTGGGATAGATTCACAGTTAATCAACATACATCACGTGGATAATGTACTAATATACATTACAATGAATAATCAATAACCGGTGGGGTAGATTCACAGTTAATCAACATACATCACGTGGATAATGTACTAATATACATTACAATTAATAATCAATAACCGGTGGGATAGATTCACAGTTAATCAACATACATCACGTGGTTAATGTACTAATATACATTACAATGAATAATCAATAACCGGTGGGGTAGATTCACAGTTAATCAACATACATCACGTGGTTAATGTATTAATATACATTACAATGAATAATCAATAACCGGTGGGGTAGATTCACAGTTAATCAACATACATCACGTGGTTAATGTACTAATATACATTACAATGAATAATCAATAACCGGTGGGGTAGATTCACAGTTAATCAACATACATCACGTGGTTAATGTACTAATATACATTACAATTAATAATCAATAACCGGTGGGGTAGATTCACAGTTAATCAACATACATCACGTGGTTAATGTATTAATATACATTACAATGAATAATCAATAACCGGTGGGGTAGATTCACAGTTAATCAACATACATCACGTGGTTAATGTACTAAAATACATTACAATGAATAATCAATAACCGGTGGGGTAGATTCACAGTTAATCAACATACATCACGTGGATAATGTACTAATATACATTACAATGAATAATCAATAACCGGTGGGGTAGATTCACAGTTAATCAACATACATCACATGGCTAATGTATTAATATACATTACAATGAATAATCAATAACCGGTGGGGTAGATTCACAGTTAATCAACATACATCACGTCGCTAATGCAGTAATAAAAATTACAATGAATAATCAATAACCGGTGGGGTTAATTCACAGTTAATCGACATACACCACGTGGTTAATGCAGAATTCGGATTCCGATTAATAACTGGCATATTTTTTGTTTACATTTTTAAATTATTAATTGTATTCTTTTGTTTCGATTTAAAGCTTTCGTGACTGCAGGGATTCATAAATAAAATAAAATGTATGTTTTATTATTTCATTATTTCCCTTCTACGTGACTTTACCGAAAGAACCAAGAATATGTATTATTTTGGTTGCATGGTTAGGGCCCACTTAATTGCCATGGCATTTTTGTCGTGAGAATATGTTATTTAAAATATATATATAATTAAAACAATCTCTTAAAAACTCTCCACCCGGACGAGTGAGCGTGAAATCAACGTAATAATTATTACAAATTTAAACGTGGAAAAGCGAACGATTCAATCTCTCATCTGCTAAGGGGCGCAGTGTCACGAGAAAGGCAAAAAAAATCTGAGCCACAATATTTCTTTGGGCTGCAGGAGCAATCCGATGAGCTATGAAGCTCTTTAACTCGCATATGTCCAGTAAGGGGGCCACGGGGTAAGAACGTTAGAACAACAAGAAGCACAGCACACAAACACGGCAGGTGAACACATCACCCAGACACAGACAAATACAGCGCTGAACCATCCCCATCCTTACCAGGGAAAGCCCCACCGAAGTATTCACTTATTTTTTCAGAAGCTACCTGGCCGCCACACAATGAGAACGCGATAAAGTTACCCATCATTTGGACATTTATAGCAGCACAATGATCAAAATAATCTCCATGCGTGTTACTAAATGTGGAGAGGACAAAACCGGAGGAGCCGGGGAAAAAAAAACCCGCGACCTTGGGGAGAGAAAGAGAGAGAGACGCAGCCTCCAAATATAGAGCAGCAGCAGCAGGCATCGTCAGGGTCGGGATCGAACCCACGACCTACTGTACACCAGGCGAGGTGGTTAACATCTCCTAGCCACCGTGATGATGATGAGAGAGAGAGAGACGCAGACTCCAAATATACAGCAGCAGCAGGCATCGTCAGGGTCGGGATCGAACCCACGACCTCCTGCATACCAAGCGAGGTAGATTAATGAATAAGAGAGACTTTTTAAACCGATATGCTTGTTTTATCATGGGACCTTTTTTCTGAAAGTATCCAAATTTAATGAAAATAAGCATAGGTGTTTACCCTTTCTGTCAATAAAGCAGGTGTTGTATTAAACATCATGGAAAGAGATTACACATTTTATCTGGGAATAAAGTCAACATTGACAGCACACAGTACTTGAGGTGAACATGCAAACAGACATGCTCTGATAATCATACCAGTGTCCGCATTGTCTTAGAAACTAGTGGAGTGTTGTAGATGTTTGTCGTGTCTTGGATGGCCTGGCCCTGGAGGGCCAGGACTTCTAGAGTGTATTCATCATTCGGAGGCCAGCCTACGTTTCAATATAACAATATCATAATTATATTCTTGGTTCATTCGGTAAAGTCACGTAGAAGGGAAACAATAAAACACGGTAGACCAACACCTCGGCCGTGGCAGATCACTGTTATAATTCAGTAGGCTCACATGACATTGACGTCTCCAAGACAGAGGTTCTTTGAAAGCCATCTGGCTACCATGAGAGATTCGTTCATGGGGCTATCCACATATACAAACACAGAGACAATTTCAACAGAGAAGATGGATTCTGGCTTAGCAATCATTGGAATGATTTGATAAACCATTTCGAGTCTTAATTGATTGTTCACACTTACGCTGGCTTTCAGACCGCATCCATTATTTTCGTCTCCCCCCTCTTCTTTTCCGAACATAGATGGACTCGTCCATCTGAACAAACTGTCAAATCGCTCTCCGTGGTGCTAACGTTAAAAAAACGCCACTTTTTTCTAAATTTCTTGCTGTGATTTTCACATCTGATGATGATTGCTTGTGTTGCAGTCGAAACAGCGTGATAATTTTATTGTTTTATATTTTTATTATTTTATTGTTTCCCTTCTACGTGACTTTACCGAAAGAACCAATCATATGAATCCCTGCAGTCACGAAAGCTTTAGATCAAAATTTAACCGCCTCTACGGGGAGGGTTTCCACATAACTTTGAGATCCTTCAACAAACTCCGGGATAAGAAGGCTCAGCCGATCGAGTCTCTCACCTTTCTGAAGAGATGCCGCGACTCTGGGGTAAAACCAATCGCATTTACACTGACCTCTGCTGCTGCAACTTCTTCTGATGTGAAACGAATTCTTTCCAGGACTAGCTTAGCTCTTATCTCAGAGAAAATCAGACTAATATGCACCGAACTAGATCAGTTAGACAAGACACTCTACAAATCACACTTATCATTGATGGCAACAATGTCCTCATCGGATTGGGAACATGTAGACAATATGACTGTCTCTTCAGCTGCCACTATGTCGACCAAATGTAAGGACATCCTGATTTCCAAATTTAACCTCCTCTTCAACAAAAGACCAGACCCACACCAAAAAGTTAGACGTTAACAAAGTCGTAATTAATCGCAGTAACAGTTCTATTTCCGATGGTCTGAAATCCGTTTTAGCTAAAGGGCTAAACTTTGCAGTCACACCTAAACACATACCAGTTAATGATATCATTGCCCAAGTAGACGTGGCTCTCAAAGGCCTGGGTCACATCGCTGCAGACGTAGGAAGATCTGAAATCGCTGCAACCCTCAAAAACGCTAAGATGGCAGCTAGCAACTTCAGCAAAGATGAGCGTTTTGAATTATATAAATTTAAAAAAGAGGGATGACATTGTCATCCTCTCAGCCGACAAGGGCAATGCCACTGTCATCATGGATAAAATAGAATATAACAACAAAATTCTAGAATTACTCAACAATGGCAGCTATACAAAAATAAAAAGAGATCCCACCAACACCCTCGTCATACATACCAACAAAATCATTTCTGATTCAACCGCATTAATAGATCAAACCAAACAGTTATCGTTGAAACCTTCTGCTACCAGGCCACCAAGATTATATGGCTTATTATTTTCGTCTCCCCCCTCCTCTTTCCCGAACATAGATGGACTCGTCCATCTGAATAAACTGCCAAATCGCTCTCCGTAGTGCTAACGTTAAAAAAACGCCACTTTTTTAAAATTTTCTTGCTGTGGTTTTCACACCTGATGATGATTGCTTGTGTTGCAGTCGAAACGTCGTGAGAATTTTATTGTTTTATATTTTTTTTATTGTTTCTCTTCTACGTGGTGACTTAACCGAAAGAACCAAGAATATGAATCCCTACAGTCACGAAAACTTTAAATTAAAATTTAATATCATAATTATTATATTGGATTCCTTTCTAATAATATAATTAGAAAAACAAAAAGTTCTATAATTATTATCATGAGTGAAGAGAGCGAGAAAGACGTATTTCTATAATAATGAAAGATGCCTGTCTCACTCAATTCATAATAATAATTACGTAACATTAAAAAAATAACAATTATGAAACTTATAACAATTATAATTACGTTTAAAATCTTGAGTTATTTTCATTATTATAGTTATTATAATATTTATCATTATAATAATTATAATGAAGGCAAAAATGGGGATCTTTGTGTGTGTGAGAGCCATTTTAAACATTATTATTATAACAATTAGTTATACAGTAATTATTACGTAACTATAAGTATAATAATATAATCAATGTTATATTAGTTTATATTTATTAGAATTATAATAATATAATCGAATAATATTATAATGATATCATTAAAATACTCTAACGATGAAGACTATAATGTGGGGCTGGGGATCTGTGTGTGTGTGTGTGAGAAAGTTGTTACACAATATAATTGTATCATTATTATAATACTAATGATGAAGACTACAACGCGAGTCTGGGGATCTGTGTGTGTCTGTGTGTGTGTGAGAAAGTTGTGTTACACAATATAATTGTATCATTATTATAATACTAATGATGAAGACTATAACGCGAGTCTGGGGATCTGTGTGTGTCTGTGTGTGTGAGAAAGTTGTGTTATACAATATAATTGTATCATTATTATAATACTAATGATGAAGGCTATAACGCGAGTCTGGGGATCTGTGTGTGTGTGTGAGAAAGTTGTGTTACACAATATAATTATATCATTATTATAATGCTAATGATGAAGGCTATAACGCGAGTCTGGGGATCTGTGTGTGTGTGTGAGAAAGTTGTGTTACACAATATAATTATATCATTATTATAATGCTAATGATGAAGGCTATAACGCGAGTCTGGGGATCTGTGTGTGTGTGTGAGAAAGTTGTGTTACACAATATAATTATATCATTATTATAATGCTAATGATGAAGGCTATAACGCGAGTCTGGGGATCTGTGTGTGTGTGTGAGAAAGTTGTGTTACACAATATAATTATATCATTATTATAATACTAATGATGAAGGCTATAACGCGAGTCTGGGGATCTGTGTGTGTGTGTGAGAAAGTTGTGTTACACAATATAATTGTATCATTATTATAATACTAATGATGAAGACTATAACGCGAGTCTGGGGATCTGTGTGTGTGTGTGTGTGAGAAAGTTGTGTTACACAATATAATTATATCATTATTATAATGCTAATGATGAAGGCTATAACGCGAGTCTGGGGATCTGTGTGTGTGTGTGAGAAAGTTGTGTTACACAATATAATTGTCTGTGTGTCGCAGGCTTCATGGCAATGCTGGACAACTACGAGGCTGGCGTGGGGACTCCGGAATGTCTGAGCGCAGAAGAGTTGAAGGAAATTGACGACTTCCTTGACGCCGTGATGGAGACCCAAGTCGTGAAGGTGACAACCCCCGCCTGGGTGTCGTGGTGCCGGTGGTGGTGTTGGTGTTGGCGGTGGGCAACTCCCCACTTGTCCACCCCCTCTCGCGATGTCTGCAACTGCACGTTGAACTTTTTTTCGCACCATCGTCCGTGGTCCAACCGCGCTGATCGCAGGTGTGGAGGAGAGAGACGAGAAACGAAACACAGCAACAACAACAACAACGACAACACGCAGCAGTTCTAAACAAATGAGTTTGTCAATGTAGACGATTGTTTAAAGGTTGTAGCACAGCCCCCAGTATATTTCTTCTAGCATCGAATGAAAGAGGCCCACAGAGACCCACAGAGACCCACAGAGACACGCAGAAGCCTATAGATTTCCATAGAGAACCATACTCATCTGTACGTTGAACTTCTTACACACCGTACGTAGCCAAGCGCGCTAATCAAATGTGCTGGGAGGGAAGGACAACAAACTAAGCACAACAACAACAACAAGCAGTTCTCCATAATAGAGGTGCTTTGGGTTAGATCACGTAAATATCTAAATGTTGTGTCGTTAAACCCGCCACCACCCGACACAGCCAACTAGTAAGGGTTGTCACGTAAACAGAACGTGGCCAATTCCTCACTAGTACAGCACTAGCGCGTAGTGTAGTATATAGTGTAGTGTATGGTGTATTGTATAGTGTAGTGTATAGTGTTGTAGTGTATAGTGTAGTGTACTAGTACAGCACTAGTGTATAGTGTAGTGTATAGTAGTGTAGTGTATAGTAGTGTAGTGTATAGTGTTGTAGTGTATAGTGTAGTATACTAGTACATCACTAGTGTATAGTGTAGTGTATAGTGTAGTATACTAGTATAGCACTAGTGTAGTGTATAGTGTAGTATACTAGTACAGCACTCGTGTGTAGTGTAGTGTATAGTAGTGTAGTGTAGTATACTAGTACAGCACTAGTGTATAGTGTAGTGTATAGTAGCATAGTTTATAGTGTAGTGTATAGTATAGTGTAGTGTACTAGTACAGCACTAGTGTATAGTGTAGTGTATAGTAGTGTAGTGTATAGTGTAGTGTATAGTGTAGTGTACTAGTACAGCACTAGTGTATAGTGTAGTGTATAATAGTGTAGTGTATAGTGTAGTGTATAGTGTAGTATACTAGTACAGCACTAGTGTATAGTGTATAGTATAGTGTAGTGTACTAGTACAGCACTAATGTATAGTGAAGTGTATAGTGTAGTGTATAGTGTAGTAGTGTTGTGTAGAGTGTAGTGTATAGTGTAGTAGTGTAGTGTATAGTGTAGTGTATAGTGTTGTAGTGTATAGTGTAGTATACTAGTACAGCACACCGGTGTGTTGGAGAGTGAAGCTACAACCTTTACAAACTGAGTACGACGTTTCGCCAGTAATTACAACCAGCTTCATCAGGCGACAGCCAGATCTGTCCCTTACTAGTTGGCTGTGTCGGGTGGTGGCGGGTTTAACGACACATTTTCATATTTATGCGATCTAACTCTAAGAACCTCTGTTATAGATGATATTGGTCGCGAAAGCCGACGTGTTAAGCAGCAGTTCCAAACAAATGAGTTTGTCAATCTCGACGATAATTGTAAAATTGTAGCAAAGCTACCAGTGGGCTTCCTAGTGTCGGAAGGGAAGAACGTTCCAGACGGGCGGTATCAACACCACCATCACCACCATCAATGTCAACATCCCCGACTTCCTCATCGTTTACATGTCTGGGTGTGTACACGTCTCTGTGTGTACATGTCTGTGTATACACATGTGTGTGTACACGTCTCTGTGTGTACATGTCTCTGTGTACACATGTGTGTACACGTGTGTGTGTACACGTCTCCGTGTGTACACGTGTGTGTACACGTCTCTGTGTGTACACGTCTCTGTGTGTACATGTCTGTGTATACACATGTGTGTGTGTACACGTCTCTGTGTGTACACGTCTCTGTGTGTACACGTGTGTACACGTCTCTATGTGTACACGTCTCTGTGTGTACACGTGTGTGTATACACATGTGTGTGTACACGTCTCTGTGTGTACATGTCTGTGTATACACATGTGTGTGTGTACACGTCTCTGTGTGTACACGTCTCTGTGTGTACACGTGTGTGTATACACATGTGTGTGTACACGTCTCTGTGTGTACATGTCTGTGTATACACATGTGTGTACACGTCTCTGTGTGTACACGTGTGTGTACATGTCTGTGTATACACATGTGTGTGTACATGTCTCTGTGTGTACATGTCTGTGTGTACACGTCTCTGTGTGTACATGTCTGTGTGTGTTATGTGTGTGGAGCGGTGGTGTAGCGGTTAGCTCTACGCTGCGTTACAAACCCGGCCACCCGGGTTCGATTCCCGCTCACGACCACCACCGGTGACGATTATCTGAACCGGTCCTGGGCTTCCCCTAGGTCGACTCAGCCTCAAATGAGTACCTGGTGCGGTGTATAAAAACATCGCCTCTGGGGAGACAAAGGCGGCCGGGCGTGGTGCTGACCACCCACCCCCTCGTGTGCCGTTCCGGCCTTCATAGTTGCTCGCTAACATCACTTTCCCCAACAGTCTGTTAAGGCTATACGGTAGATATTTGTATTATTTACATCCGTGGGTGGGTTTGTATGTATGTGGGGAAGAAATGTGATCTGATCGCCAACCGCCAGATTTGCTGAGCATTTCTGTGAGGTCCTGGGGGAGGGAAAATCCCTCAGCCAGGAAAACGTGGCACAGAGTGAGGATGACCCTGCTGAGGCTGCGGTGCCTCAAATATTGAAAGAAGTAGTGGCTTGTGAGTGGCTGGCCGAGGTGCCATCTGTTGAGGAAGTACTTAAGGCGATCCAGAGTCTAAGACCAGAAAAAGCGCGAGGCAGAGATGATCTCGCAAGCGAATTGCTGAGGGATGGTGCTGTTTCTGCGCAGACTGCCCTATACGACATCATAATAACAGTCTGGACCACTGGACGTGTTCCGCAGGGTTGGAAGAATACCCTGGTGGTCCCTCTCTTTAAGAAGGGGGACCGCACAGACTGTAACAACTACAGCGGCATCTCCATCCTCAGTGTGCCGGGAAAGGTCCAGGCATGGATCACACTGCGTAACTATTTTTTTTTTGGTTCCTGGATAGTAAGTGTTATTTCCTAATTGCTTATGCCTCAAAAGTACATAAAATGGCTATTATTCCCCACAAATATTGCTTCTGTGACCAGGCAATTGATTTTTTGAAATGTACCTATTTTCCAAAACATTCCGAATAGATTCAGTGCTGAGTAAACTTGGAGTAACTTCTAGAACATTCTAGAACTTTCCAGTAATATAAATAGTAGTATAAATACAGGGGCCTTAAGCCCACCAGTTCATTTTAGTTCCAGTTGCCTAAGTGGATACATATCTGCATTTTTCTGAGATGGCATCAAGAGGCTGCAAGCATCAGGCAGACGCATTTTACTCTGTCTGTGGCCAATTTATCAAGACAAGAGTGACAAAGTACTCTGTGGAAGCATCTGCTAAGATGTGTGAGGCCTACAAGGCATATTTCGGTGTGTCTGTCGGGGATCAAGACAAACCCTGGGCACCTCATTTCACCTGCGAGCAATGCAGCAAAAACTCTGGAAGGTAAGATGGACAATTGTTGCTCGGAATTTTGTTATGAAATTTGTAAAAAAAAATGTCAAAAAAATGAAATCAATTCATTTTAAAATGTGTTTGAAAAAATATATATATCATATATGAAAAATGTTGTGAGAATCTCTTACACCTTAGTCATGGGTGAAATAAATTTATTTTTTAGAATGGTACAGAGGGGAAAAGAGAGCCATGAAGTTCGCTATCCCAAGAACATGGCGGGAACTCACCGACTACTCAAGCAACTGCTACTTCTGCATGGTGGACCCTTCCAAACGTCGGACTGGCAAGAATGCATCTGCCATCACGTATCCGGACCTTCCTTCATCCATCACCCCAGTGCCACACTGCCATGAGCTCCCCGTACCCACTCCACCGGAGAGAGAGCAGCCGTCTTTAGAAGAGAGCAGCAAGTCAGAGAGCGGGGAAGACGTTGTAGATCCAGATGACAATTTCAGAGGTGGAGCTGAGCAGAGAAACCCATACTACCCCAACCAAAAATACCTCAACGACTTTATCGGAGATCTTGGTCTCACTAAGTCCAATGCCGAGTTTTTGACGTCTCGACTCAAGCATTGGAACTTGTTGCAAGCCGCAGATCAGAGGAAGCGTCACCAACCTTTTTGCAGCTTCTTCGCCCGTCAAGATGGGCCTCTGCTTCTGCCACAATGTGACCAGTCTGCTCGAGGCAATCGGAATCGCCTGTAACCAGAATGAGTGGCGCCTCTTCATTGACAGCTCATCCAGGAGCCTCAAAGCCGTGCTGCTCCATAATGGTAACAAGTGCCCGTCTCTTCCCCTGGCTCACTCGGTGCACCTCAAAGAGGATTACAACAGCATCAAGACCTTGCTGGACACGTTGAAGTATGATGAGTACGGCTGGGAGGTCATCGGGGAGTTCAAAATGGTGGCATTCCTGATGGGTCTCTAAGGCGGGTTTACCAAGTTTCCCTGCTATCTTTGCCTTTGGGACAGCAGGGACACCAAGTCGCACTACCACAGGTGGGACTGGCCACAGCGGACCGAGTTCTCGGTGGGGAGGAACAACACTGGTGGATCCCCGGAAGGTGCCACCACTGCACATCAAATTGGGCCTCATGAAACAATTTGTCAGAGCTGTAGATAAGGAGTCGGCAGCCTTTAAGTACCTTCAAGACTTCTTCCCTAAGCTGTCTGAGGCAATGGTCAAAGCCGGTGTCTTCGTCGGAGCACAGACAAAGAAGATCCTGGAGTGCAATTAATTCCCCAAGAAGCTCACTAGTAAGGAGAAAGCGGCTTGGGACAGCTTTGTCGCAGTGGTTCGTGGCTTCCTGGGCAATCTCAAGGTCGAAAACTATGTGGAACTGGTTGAGGCTCTGGTGAAGAACTACGGCACAATGGGCTGTAGGATGTCCCTCAAAGTCCACATCCTTGATGCTCATCTTGATAAATTCAAGGAGAACATGGAAGCGTACTCGGAGGAGCAAGGCGAGCGCTTCCACCACGATATACTGGACTTGGAACGCCGCTACCAAGGACAGTATAACGAGAACGTGATGGGAGACTACATTTGGGGGCTGATTCGTGAAAGTGATTTACAGTATAATCGTAAATCTTGAAAAACTACTCACTTCTAAATCTTTTGTAGTCATTAGCATGCCAATCTTCCTCTTTTGGCGCAGCTGTTGTGCGTGCGTGCGGCGGCGGGACTCCTTATCATCTCTGACCCCGCCTACTTACCCTTGGGTGACACCCACCTCAAACCTGTATATAGCCTCTTGTTGCAGCTGCTCTTTCCTGTTCAGCAGTTCTACTGCTGTATCTTTCTACCTGATGATGATTGCTCGTGTTGCGATCGAAACGTCGTGTTTTTATTATTTATTTATTTATACCCACGTGACTTTACCGAAAGAACCAAAGAGTATAAATACATGTTACTGTTGCTTCATATGTTATTGTTTTTTTTTACTTTGTGTGAATGAGAAGAGACAAATTCGCCCGTTTACTCATTGAAAATAGCTACATTTCTAAATATCACTGTCCTGGTCACAAAAGCAAAGTTTGTGGGGAATAAGCGCCATTTTCTATACTATTTAGGCATAAGAAATTATGAAATAACACTTACTACCCAGGAACAAAAATTGTGTTGCATAGTGTTATTCAGCATCGCCTTGCCAGGCATGTTCAGGAGAGGCTTGCGGAGCCCCAATGTGGCTTCAGGCCAGGGCGGTCCTGAACATATGCTATATTCTCTGTCTGTCTGCTATAGCAGAGGTGTAGGGAATTCCAACAAGACCTACATCTCTGCTTTATTGACCTGGTCAAGGCCTATGATACCATCAGTAGGCCTGGGCTTTGGATTGTTCTTATTTAACATATTTTTCGACCACATAGTTTGATAATCGTTTCATGGCTATACCGGAGAAATGTACATCTGGTACAGATACAATGGGAAGCTGATTGATGCACTGGTGCGGTCAAGGGATGGCTCCCTATTGGTCAACCACGTTATGTATGCTGATGATCTGGGGATTGCTGCTCACTCAGAGGAGGAGTTGGGGGCGTTGCTGCTGAACCTGGAGTGTGTCACTGAGAGGTGGGGCCTTACCATCAGTCCCTCCAAAACTAGTTTTTTGTCATCAAATACTCAATTTCCTCAACTTCCCATTGGTGGGGCAGTTGTGGAGCGAGTGAAGAGTTTTCCACGTCTGGGCAGTGTACTCATGACCAGCTCTGGTTTGACAGCAGAGATCTCACTCTGAATCATTCCAGCGGCATTCTATTTTCATCGCCTGCCTAACGCTGTATGGAAGGTTCCAGGTCTGTCGCTCCACACGAATCTTCGGGTCTTCTCGGTCACTATCATGCCCTCTCTTCTCTATGCTTGCGAAACGTGGACCCCCCCAAACTTAACATCTTCGCCAGTTACAAACATTCAGGCTGGCCTGCCTACAGATCTATCCTGGGTTTAACCAGGCTGGGCTGTGTGAGGAGCTCACAAATCCTCAAAAGATCTGGACACAGTCCCATCGGTGTGCTCCTCTGGCATCCACGGCTGCATTGGCTGGGTGACGTAGCCCGCATGCCCATCCACCGCATGCCCAGCCATCGCATGCCCAAGCAGCTTTTGTTTGGCCGGATAGAGGGGGTTAAATGGGCACAGCACGGGCTGGATAAGGGATAGAATGATGAGGTGCGATAGGACATGGACTTGCTGAATGGACTTGCCAATAACTGGTACCAGCGGTGCCAAGATCGGCCTCCAGCAACAACGAAGGGCAGAGGAGCGACGCTCACAACAACAAGTTGGCATAGTAGGGGGCACAGGTGAGCCCTCTGCCAGTCTTATCGGTCAGTCACCCTATGGCAGCACCGGGGTCTGTCCCGTGACCTCCTGCCAGCGGGGGTTCGACACTTCACGTGGCCTTAACGTGCGCATGGCCTGGCACAAGCGCCGTGATGATGTCATCGCAACTTAGTGGCAAATGGCGGTTGTTGTTGTTGTTGTTCTGTGTCACAAATAGGTACTCGCTAACAGCACTTGCCCCAACACAGTTTGTCGAAGGCTATACCGGGGGATCTTTGTCTGTGTCCTTTGTCACAGATCGCACACAAGTATCTCGTCTCAAAGGGCTGTTCCTCACCCGACACGGACGCCTTCAAGAAGCAGTTATTCCAGATCTGGTTCGAGCTCTACAGCAGGAGCGATAAAACCGAGTGAGTTGCCCAAATCGTAAAGCACAACATGCATTTGTGGGTCCTCGACTTACGAACACACTTCGTGCCCCCCAAGGAGGCCCGTTCGTAAGTCGAGCCGTTCGTAAGTAGAGCCGTTCGTAAGTCGAGCCGTTCATAACTCAAGCCGTCCGTAAGTAGAGCCGTTCGTAACTCGAGCTGTTCGTAAGTCGAGCCATTCGTAAGTCGGAACATAACCGACGCACTGCGTTTAAATGCCCATGTGGTGAGTGTTGTCAAAATGTGTTTACGGTTCAACAACAGACAACAAAAAAGCCATTATTACACTCATCGCTAAGAAGAATCGTTGTATACATTTGCAACGGCAACAGTAACAGCGGCAACAGCAATAGTGGCAGCATCACAAACAGCAGTAGCATCAACAGCAATAGCAACAGCATCACCAAGAGCAGCATAATCAACAGTAGCATCATCAATAGCATCATCAACAGCAGCAGCATCATCATCAGCAGCAATATCAACAACAGCATCATCATCAGCAGCAGTAGCAGCAACAGCAGCAATAGCAACAACAGCATCATCAGCAGCAGTAGCAACAACAACAGCACCAGTAGCAGCAGCATCATCAGCAGCAGTAGCAACAACAGCAGCAGCATCATCAGCAGCAACAACAGCAACAACAGCATCATCAGCAGCAATAGCAACAACAGCAGCAGCATCATTAGTAGCAGCAGCATCATCAGCAGCAGTAGCAGCAGCATCATCAGCAGCAGTAGCAGCAGCATCATCAGCAGCAGCAGCAGTAGCAGGAACAGCAGCAATAGCAACAACAGCATCATCAACAGCAGCAGTAGCAACAACAGCAGCAGCAGTAGCAGCAGCATCATCAGCATCATCACCATCAGCACCACCACCACCAGCAGCACCACCATCAGCACCACCACCATCAGCACCACCAGCACCACCACCACCATCACCACCACCACCAGCACCACCACCACCACCATCACCACCAGCACCACCACCACCACCATCAGCACCAGCACCAGCAGCAGCGCCAGTGAGATGAATTAGCGGTGGGTCCGAGTTGAATCGTCGTCGGCTCTGCGGCGCCCCCAGGCCGGACTCGTGCGGCTTCGAGCACGTGTTCGTGGGCGAGACGCGTCGCCGTGACGTCACAGGCTTCCACAACTGGCTGCAGTTCTACCTGCAGGAGAAGCGTGGCGCTGTCGACTACCACGGTTACGTCTCCAAGCGCAAGCGCTGCGCAAAGGTGAACGCCGCAACAACCACAACGGCAACAACAACAATCACAACCACAACAACAATCACAACAACAATCACAACAACAATCACGACAACAATCACGACAACAATCACAACAACAATCACAACAACCACAACAACAATCACAAGAACCACAGCAATCGCAGCAAGAACCACAACAATCACAAGAACCACAACAACCACAACGACCAACTATCACGACAGCAACAATCACAACAACAACCACAACAACAATTACAACAACAATCACAGCAACAATCACAACAACAACCACAACAACAATCACAACAACAACCACAACAATCACAACAACTACAACAACAACCACAACAACAATCACAACAACAACCACAACAACAATCACAACAACAACCACAACAACAATCACAACAACAACCACAACAACAATCACAACAACAATCACAGCAAGAACCACAACAACAATCACAACAACAACCACAACAACAACCACAACAACAATCACAACAACCACAACAACAATCACAACAACAACCACAACAACAATCACAACAACAATCACAGCAAGAACCACAACAACAATCACAACAACAACCACAACAACAACCACAATCACAACAACCACAACAACCACAACAACCAACAATCACAATAATCACGACAGCAACAATCACGACAGCAACAATCACAACAACAACCACAACAAGAACCACAACGACCAACAATCACAACAATCATAATTAACAACAATCACAACAACAATCACAACAACAACCACAAGAACCACAACAACCACAACGACCAACAATCACAACAATCACGACAGCAACAATCACAACAACAACCACAACAACAATCACAGCAAGAACCACAACAACCACAACGACCAACAATCACAACAATCACGACAGCAACAATCACAACAACAATCGCAACAACAACCACAACAACCATCACGACAGCAACAATCACAACAACAATCGCAACAACAACCACAACAACCAGCAACCACAACAATCATAACAACAATCACAACAACAATCACACCAACCAACAACCACAACAATCACAACAACCACAACAACAACCACCACAACAACCACAACAACAATCACCACAACAACCACAACAATCCCCTGACCCTGACAACGCCTGCTGCTCTATATTTGGAGTCTCTCTCTCCCCGTGGTGGTCGCGTGGATGTGGCCGCTGCTATAAATTTCCCACGCGGCGATGATGATGTTGGTGATGATGATGGTGGTGATGATGATGATGGTGGTGATGGTGGTGGTGATGATGGTGGTGGTGATGATGGTGATGATGGTGGTGGTGATGGTGGTGGTGATGGTGGTGGTGATGATGGTGGTGGTGGTGATGATGATGGTGGTGGTGATGATGGTGGTGGTGATGGTGCTGGTTATGGTGGTGGTGATGATGGTGGTGGTGGTGATGATGGTGGTGATGATGGTGGTGATGGTGGTGGTGGTGATGATGGTGGTGGTGATGATGGTGGTGGTGATGGTGGTGGTGATGGTGGTGATGATGATGGTGGTGGTGATGATGGTGGTGGTGATGGTGCTGGTGATGGTGGTGGTGATGATGGTGGTGGTGATGATGGTGGTGGTGGTGATGGTGGTGGTGGTGGTGATGATGGTGGTGGTGATGATGGTGGTGGTGGTGATGGTGGTGGTGATGGTGGTGGTGGTGATGGTGGTGATAAGCCACTCACTTCGTTAAGAGCCATCACTCCCTCCCTCCCTCCCTCCCTCCCTCCCTCCCTCCCTCCCTCCCTCCCTCCCTCCCTCCCTCCCTCCCTCCCTCCCTCCCTCCCTCCCTCCCTCCCTCCCTCCCTCCCTCCCTCCCTCCCTCCCTCCCTCCCTCCCTCCCTCCCTCCCTCCCTCCCTCCCTCCCTCCCTCCCTCCCTCCCAGCCCGACGAGGAGGACCAGCTGATCGCGGTGCAGTTCACCTGGAAGGGCCTCGTCAAGCCGATCGGCGGCTCCTTCATCGGCACCAGCCCCGAGTTCGAGCTGGCGCTCTACACCATCTGCTTCCTGCTGTGCGAGGGCCACTCCACCACCACGCCAGTCGACATCGACGTCTACCACTGCCACGTGATCGTGCACCGCAAGGGGCCGCACGTCGCCACGGCCTACCCGGTCCTGCTCGAGATCAACCGCGAGCCCTTCGAACTGGGACGGGCGGCCGACGACGACTTCGGTGTCGGCGTCGGCGGCTCCGGCGGCGGCTCCGGCGGCGGCTCCGGCGGCGGCCCCGGCGGCCCCCCGCCCGACGCCTCCGTCACGCTGCGGCGCGAGGCCGGGGGTGACGGCGACGGCGGCCGCGGGCCTTCGCCTGACCCCGGGCGCTTGCCCGGTGCCGGTGAGAACGCGGCGGAGGGCGGCGCCGACGGCGCCGACGGCGCCGGCCTCCGCGTCGAGGTGCTGCCCCCAACGCCGCGGGGTTCCTGCTGCTCTGGCTGCTGCCCCGACGAGACGCCCGAACATAGCTCGAGGCCCAAAGTCGTCGGGGTGGCGGTGGGGGAGGAGCCGGGATCCTGCTGCTGTCCCGCCCCCTCCTCCCCCTGCTGCTGCTCCTCCTGCCGACACCGACACGGAGGTCACGCCGGAGGTCACGCCGGAGGTCACGCCGGAGGTCACGCCGGGGAGCATCGCGGCTGTCTGCCGGCCGTGACGGCCTGCCGCGGACGGGCCGCGACGCCGCTCGACGGCCCGGGCGTCCGCGGGTGGTGGCAGCGGCACCACCACCACCACCACCACGACGACGACGACGAGCGCTGCCGCGTCGGAGAGTTTCACGGCCGCGGATGCCTCGGCTGCCGCCACCACCGACAATCCCGGCACCGCCACGACGAATGCCCCACGTGGAATGAGCGCTCGTTCCCGCTGCCGTCCCATTCCACGGCGGCGGCGGCGGCAGCCCCGTGCTGTCCCGCCGACGCCGCGGGCGCCGCCGCGGCAGCGCCGCTGGCGGCGTGCTCCAGCGGTGACGAAGCAAAACCCGACGACCACGACCAGCGCCCGGACGGCGGCGTCGTGTCGACGATCTGCGGCAGCATCCTGCCACTCGCGCCCAACTACCTGACGCACCCCACCGCCGGCGCCGGCGCGGCCACCGTGACCGCCGCGGCCACCGCGACCGCCGCGGCCGCCCCCTTAGATCTGTACGAGGCCCTGGGCCTCAACAAAGTGGCGCGGGGCGCGCAGGGCCCGCGACCGGCGCCCGCCGACTTGCCCTCCTACAAAACGGCGTCGGACGACGGTGGGACCCTGGGGCGCCACTGCGCGCGGGCCACGGGCTACGCTGGCAATCGCCGGACGTCGGCCGGAGCGATGCCGCTGCAAGCGCCGAAGGCTCATCCGGCCCACGTCGGCGCTTCGAGGGGTCTCGGAGTGTCCGGGTTCCACTACGCCAGACCGGCGTATTTCGCAAACGCCGGCTGCGGCGGCAGGGAAGGCCTAGCCTACGGTCGACGGCAGTCAGTGGGCTGGTGCGGTGCCGGAGTTGGTCACCCACAGCTGGGTTGGTCCCAGGGAGGGTGGATCGGGTACCGGCACGGGCACCTAGGGTCGAGCCTGGGTCTACGTCAGGGGTCGGGACTTGCCCATGTGGGGTTGGGGTCGGGGCATACCCATGTAGAATCAGGCCACGGCCAACTTGGGTCCGGCCACGCCTATCTAGGGTCAGGCCACGGCCAACTTGGGTCTGGCCATGCCTATCTAGGGTCAGGCCACAGCCAACTTGGGTCAGGCTATGCCTATCTAGGGTCAGGCCACACCCAGCTTGGATCAACCAAACCCCATGTAGGGTCAGGTCACGCCCATGTAGGGTCAGGCCACGCCCATGTAGGATCAGGCCATGCCCAACTTGGGTCAGGCCACGCCCAACTTGGGTCAGGCCACACCCATGTAGGGTCAGGCCACGCCCAACTTGGGTCAGGCCACGCCCATGTAGGGTCAGGCAAAACCGATGTAGGACCAGGCCACGCCCAACTTGGGTCAGGCCACAACCAATTTGGGTCAGGCCACGCCCATGTAGGGTCAGCCAAAGCCCATGTAGGGTCAGGTCACGCCCACATAGGATCAGGTCACACTCACGCAGGATCAGGCCACGCCCACGTAGGGTTAGGCCATGCCTATAAAGAGTCAGGCCATGCCCATCTTGGGTCAGCCAAAGCCCATGTAGGATCAGGCCACGCCCACGTAGGGTCAGGCCACGCCCATGTAGGATCATGCCACGCCCAAGTTGGGTCAGGCCACACCCAACTTGGGTCAGGCCACGCCTATAAAGAGTCAGGCCATGCCCAACTTGGGTCAGGCCATGCCCATGTAGGATCAGCCAAAGCCCATGTAGGGTCAGGCCACGCCCACATAGGATCAGGTCACACCCACGCAGGGTCAGGTCACACCCACGTAGGATTAGGCCACGCCCATGTAGCGTCAGGCCACGCCCATGTAAATGTGGACCATGCGCACATTAAATCGGACCATGCCTACAAGGAACTGGGAAAGCTGACACAGTTAAGCTATGTCCGGTTAGGATCGGGCCTTGTCGACTTAGGATCAGGCCATGCCCACAAGGTGTCTGGTCGTTCGACTGAATGGGGATCAGGCCACGCCTACACTGGGTTAGGCCACGCCCAAACTGGGTCAGGTCACGCTCACGTGGGGTTAGGTCATGCTCACAAGGGACTAAGCCACGCCCACAAGGGTTGAGATCATTCCCACATTGGGCGAGGCCACTCCCGCGCTGGGTCAGGCAACGCCCACACTGGGTTAGGCCACGCCCACTCAGAGTTAGGCCACGCCCACACAGGGCACTACCAATCGTCCCACGAGCTGTATACTCACCGGCAAAAGTAGCTCCAGAACTCCTTTTAACTAAACAGCAATTCGATAAAAAAAATGTAAACCTCCGATTAAAGGATTCGTGATCTAACTGAGGATTTATTACCGACGGTCATTGATTGTCCACAACAACAAAAATGATGCTCGTTGTAATTACTGGCGAAATCTCGTACTCAGATTGTAAATGTTGTGGATTTACTCTCCAATACACCGGTGGTGCTGGACTCGAATTGGCACGTTCTGTTTACGTGACAAGCCTTAACTAATTTGCCTGTGTCGTGTGGTGGCGGGTTTCATGGCACATTTATATTTACACGATCTAACCCAACAACAACAATAAAACAACCTCTATTGTGAACAGGAATGTAGCAAGGTGCCTTTGTATCACTCACTCCGGGCATCGCACACAGACGGTGATGCGATGTTTGCCGATGGCACGGTCTCAGTCATGTTGACCACATTTTACAGATTTTTAAACTCCTTTCCGGCAAGAGTACATGAGGTGATATTCAAACAGACACATGCAAGGCATCATCATCATCGATAAATATATATTTTTTAGATTTGAAGCTTTCGTGACTGCAAGGATCCATACTCCTTTGGTTCTATTCGGTAAAGTCACGTAGGTAAAAAAATAAAACAACAAAAATCACGACGTTTCGGCCACAACACAAGTGGCCTTCTTCAGGTGAAGGAACAGAACTGTCGGGACGACAGAGCTTCATTTCCATTTTTTTCTGGCAACAAAACAGTTCATTGAAGCTCTGTTGTCCCGACAGTTCTGTTCCTTCACCTGAAGAAGACTACTTGTGTTGTGGCCGAAACGTCGTGATTTTTGTTGTTTTATTTTCTACCTACGTGACTTTACCGAATAGAACCAAAGAGCATATATATTTTTGTTTCAATACATCCTATGTTGATGAAAAAAAAATCCGATAGGCTTTACCCTACATCATGAGACCTCCTTCGCCAGTACCAAAATATGATCATAGGTTTTATTTTCCCCTTTTTTCTGTCAACAAAACAGCCGTGCTAAGACGTTAAAACACCAAACCGAAACCTTTTTACAAGGAATCATGTCTGCATTAACCACCTGTTTTGTTGACAATGCAGACAAAAAAACAAACTCTTGAAAGAGTTTCAAGGACAATGCAGATATTATCAGAGTTTAACATCTTAACACAGCTGTTTGGTTGCCAGAAAAAATGGAGAAAAAAAAACTCATTCTCTTCATTGTAAATGTCGTAGTGGGTTCACTCTCCAACACACAACCGCTGGAGTGCTGAACTACGAAACAATTGGCACGTTTTGTTCACGTGACACAGACCTTATTCATTGTCTGTGTCGCGTGGTGGCGCGTTTTTAGCGACACATATATTTAGGCGATCTTACCCCAAAATAAACCCTCTATTATGGATTATATTGGTCGCGAAATCCTCCTACTATTATTACTACTAAGCGTTAAAGAGTACAAGGCATCTGTCGAGAGCCTCTCGACTCGATACTTCAAGCCTGATGATGATGACGATGATTGGATAGCGAAACGGAGTACACAAGAAGTCACAAACTAAACAAAAAACATATTTTTAAAAATATATATTTTACAAGGTCTAAGGCTCCCCAACTGAGTTGTGTAGCTCTGTTTCAGAAGGGGAGCCTGGCTATCACACGTCACAATAGCAACTCAACCCAGTGGGATAATCGTCATCATCATCGTCATCATCGTCATCATCGTCATCATCGTCGTCGTCATCGTCGTCATCATCGTCGTCATCATTGTCATCATCGTCGTCGTCATCGTCGTCATCATCGTCGTCATCGTCGTCATCGTCACGTGGACATTTTCGAGCAGCGGGCAAAATAACTCGAAACGCGTGGTGATGGCGATTCAAAATGTGGAGGGGAAAACGGGAGGAAGACCCGGAGACAAAATCCACGCAGTGACCACGGGGAGAGAGAAACACAAACTCCAAATATACAGCAGCAGCAGCAGCAGGCATCGTCAGGGTGGGGATCGAACCCACGACCTCCTGTACACCAGGCGAGGTAGTTAACATCTCCTAGTCACCGTGATGATGATGAGAGAGACACAGACCTCCTGTATACCAGGCGAGGTGGTTAACATCTCATAGCCACCGTGATGATGATGATGATGAGAGAGAAACACGCAAAATCCAAATATACAGCAGCAGCAGGCATCGTCAGGGTGGGGATCGAACCCACGACCTCCTGTACACCAGGCAAGGTGGTTAACATCTCATAGCCACCGTGATGATGATGAGAGACACACAAACTCCAAATATACAGCAGTAGCAGCAGGCATCGTCAGGACGGGGATCGAACCCACGACCTCCTGTATACCAGGCGAGGTGGTTAACATCTCCTAGGGCACCGTGATGATGATGATAATAGAGAGACACACAAACTCCAAATATACAGTGAGAGAAAAAAGTATTTGACCCCCTGCTGATTTTGTACGTTTGCCCATTGACAAAGAAATGATCAGTCTATAATTTTAAAGGTAGGTTTATTAAGTGAGAGACAGAATAACAACAAAATCCAGAAAAACGCATGTAAAAATGTTATAAATTGATTTGCATTTTAATGAGGGAAATAAGTATTTGACCCCTCTGCAAAACATGACTTAATACTTGGTGGCAAAACCCTTGTTGGCAATCACAGAGGTCAGACGTTTCTTGTAGTTGGCCACCAAGTTTGCACACATCTCAGGAGGGATTTTGTCCCACTCCTCTTTGCAGATCTTCTCCAAGTCATTAAGGTTTCGAGGCTGACGTTTGGCAACTCGAACCTTCAGCTCCCTCCACAGATTTTCTATGGGATTAAGGTCTGGAGACTGGCTAGGCCACTCAAGGACCTTAATGTGCTTCTTCTTGAGCCACTCCTTTGTTGCCTTGGCCGTGTGTTTTAGGTCATTGTCATGCTGGAATACCCATCCACGACCCATTTTCAATGCCCTGGCTGAGGGGAGGTTCTCACCCAAGATTTGACGGTACATGGCCCCGTCCATCGTCCCTTTGATGCGGTGAAATTTTCCTGTCCCCTTAGCAGAAAAACACCCCCAAAACATAATGTTTCCACCTCCATGTTTGACGGTGGGGATGGTGTTCTTGGGGTCATAGGCAGCATTCCTCCTCCTCCAAACACGGCGAGTTGAGTTGATGCCAAAGAGCTCCATTTTGGTCTCATCTGACCACAACACTTTCACCCAGTTGTTCTCTGAATCATTTAGATGTTCATTGGCAAACTTTAGACGGGCATGTATATGTGCTTTCTTGAGTAAGGGGACCTTGCGGGCGCTGCAGGATTTCAGTCCTTCACGGTGTAGTGTGTTACTAATTGTTTTCTTAGTGACTATGGTCCCAGCTGCCTTGAGATCATTGACAATATCCTCCAGTGTAGTTCTGGGCTGATTCCTCACCGTTCACATGATCATTGCAACTCCACAAGGTGAGCTCTTGCATGGAGCCCCAGGCCGAGGGAGATTGACAGTTCTTTTGTGTTTCTTCCATTTGCGAATAATCGCACCAACTGTTGTCACCTTCTCACCAAGCTGCTTGGCAATGGTCTTGTAGCCCATTCCAGCCTTGTGTAGGTCTACAATCTTGTCCCTGACTTCCTTGGAGAGCTCTTTGGTCTTGGCCATGGTGGAGAGTTTGGAATATGATTGATTGCTTCTGTGGACAGGTGTCTTTTATACAGGTAACAAGCTGAGATTAGGAGCACTCCCTTTAAGAGTGTGCTCCTAATCTCAGCTCTTTACCTGTATAAAAGACATCTGGGAGCCTGAAATCTGATTGAGAGGGGGTCAAATACTTATTTCCCTCATTAAAATGCAAATCAACTTATAACATTTTTGACACGCGTTTTTCTGGATTTTGTTGTTGTTATTCTGTCTCACTGTTCAAATAAACCTACCATTAAAATTATAGACTGATCATTTCTTTGTCAGTGGGCAAACGTACAAAATAAGCAGGGGATTAAATACTTTTTTCCCTCACTGTGCTACAGGCATCGTCAAGGTGGGGATCGAACCCACGACCTCCTGTATACCAGGCGAGGTGATTAACATCTCCTAGGACACTGTGATGATGATGATGAGAGAGAGACACAGACCTCCTGTATACCAGGCAAGGTAGTTAACATCTCCTAGGTACCGTGATGATGATGATGATGAGAGACACAGACCTCCTGTATACCAGGCGAGGTGGTTAACATCTCCTAGCTACCGTGATGATGATGAGAGAGACACAGACCTCCTGTATTCCAGGCGAGGTGGTTAACATCTCATAGGGCACCGTGATGATGTTGATGAGACACAGACCTCCTGTATACCAGGCGAGGTGGTTAACATCTCCTAGCTACCGTGATGGTGATGATGAGAGAGAGACACAGACCTCCTGTATACCAGGCGAGGTGGTTAACATCTCCTAGCTACCGTGATAATGATGATGATGATGAGAGATACAGACCTCGTGTATACCAGGCGAGGTGGTTAACATCTCCTAGGGCACCGTGATGATGAGAGAGACACAGACCTCCTGTATACCAGGTGAGGTGGTTAACATCTCCTAGCTACCGTGATGATGATGAGAGACACAGACCTCCTGTATACCAGGCGAGGTGGTTAACATCTCCTAGCTACCGTGATGATGATGATGAGAGAGAGAGACACAGACCTCCTGTATACCAGGCGAGGTGGTTAACATCTCCTAGGGCACCGCAGCCCAAATAAAACACCTCCGGCTACGCAGAAGATCCCCCGGGTTGAGATCTTCTGCGAAGCTTCTGGGGCAACAACCTCCTCCTTAAACCGCATCCACTGCACACAGCCCGTGGCAGCAGCAGCAGCTGATACTCGATGACAATGGGGTTGATGATGCTGATGATGATGCTGCTGCTGCTGCTGAACCAGAGCCGGGAGTCGAACCCCTCCACCCCTGGTGAGGGGCATAGACCCGCGTGCCTCGAACGCAAAATTGTTTCAAGGACAATGCATATATTATCAGTGTTTAACATCTTAACACAGCTGTTTTGTTGGCAGTAAAAAGGGGGAAAAACCTATTATCAGGCTTTACCCTGTCTGGAAATAAAATAGGAGTGGGTGTTAAGATGTTCAAACACCAAATAGACACACCGATTGCAAGGCCTCATCAAGTCTGCATGAACCAGACATCATCGTGCTTGTGATGAAGCATGCAAGCAAGCACTGCGTTGATAGTGTTGTACGGACTGTCTCTGAAACTGCTTGGCCTACACCAGAGATAGAAGCCTAAAAGGCGAACAGCACAACGACAATGCCACACGTATCAGAGCATTCATAACTCGGGGTGAGCAGCTATAACATGGGATACCTGTTTGCCAGTATCAAAGTATGAATAATAAGAATAGGTTTTACCCTGCAGAAAATGTATCTACTTGGTGTTTGAACATCGTAACACCACCTGTTGTATTTACAGAAAGGCCAAAATCGATGTTTACGTTCAATACTTTTGATAGTGGCCTCAAAAAATGTATCCCACGACCTAGCTGCAGTGCCGACTGCGGTGTATTGGATGACTTGGCCCGGCTACGTAACCCCACGCTCATCATCGCTCCGGTTGGCTCATCGCGAGGCCCGCGACGGCTGTTGAACTTCTCCATGGCCTCGTCGCACCAAGCGGTGTTAGACCGAACAGCAGTGACAAGAGGGGGACAAACAGCAGGCAGACAATGCTAAGCGTCGAGGCCATTCATAGCTCGGCGTGGTCATCTTCTGCATGCAGTACCGGCAAAACAAAAGCGAATGGTCCGATAGATTTGTCGAGAGCAGGTCCCTTGGGTTAACGATATGTTATTTGGTTCCACGATAAACCATTGCGAATTTTTTTTTAAGTTATCGTTCGTCGAATGTAGGATAAAGCACATTAAAGGAGATTGATTTATTGCAAGACGATCAGAAGTTGACCTTTTTCATCCCAAAACCATCGTTTATAATATTTGAAACACGCCATTTTAACAAATAAAGGTGATAAGAACGTTTTAAGGCGTTAATATTCGTAGAAACGTGGATAGATGATGAATAAATGGAGCAAAAGGTGCATGAACAAAGCATGATATAAGAAAAGATGGGTGGCTTAAAGGGCTGATGGAGAAGTTTGGGGTGGGAGATAATGAATGTGATTGTTGAACTTTATTGCTTTTCTCACTGTCTTGTCGTTCTTCACATTCATTTCAGGGGCCATCGTTAACGATCTTACTTACATTTAAAGCTTTCGTGACTGCAAGGATTCATCTTCTTTGGTTCTTTCGGTAAAGTCACCACCACGTAGAATGAGAATAAAATAATAAATTAATAAAATAACGCAATCAAATTCTCACGACGTTTCGGCCACAACACAAGTGGCCTTCTTCAGGTAAAAGGAGCAGACCATGTCGGCCGAAACGTCGTGAGAATTTTATTGTGTTATTTTATTAATTTATTATTTTATTCTCATTCTACGTGGTGACTTTACCGAAAGAACCAAAGAAGATCTTACTTCACTTTTAAGTACAAAAATCCCCTCCACCACCGAGTATTCAAGAGAGCTGTTTGCGTAAGCAACGCGCGCCACCGGACCAACCAAACGCACAACGCTCTTGAAAGGGGTCGCGCGTCTCCGATTGGCCGAAATTGGCGGCGCCGCGTGATATTGTCAAACATCGTCGTTTCAAATCGAAACGTCTATCTGTTTAGGAGCAACAATGGGGAGGCGGGAAGGGTGGGGCCCTGTGGGTGGGCGGATCGCTAATCGAGATTTCGTTCATCGATGGCGTCATAAACCGAGAGACCCGTGTACTTCATTCCACCCATTCCTCCGCTCCTGCATCCATTCGCTTTCGGTCACGGCACAGAAGTCGCTCATTCTCCGCCGCCGCCGCCGCTGCCATGGTTATCACGGTCGGGCTACGTATGGCGCAAAAGAAGTTCAGCGCACTCGTTCAACATTTTTTTTTTCTTCCGGCCAAGCCGTCGAACACAGGCGGCGGTCACCGCATCATCATCGCGCGGCGCTTTCAGATGCGAAATACACTACACTATATACTACACTACACACTACACTACACACTACACTACACACTACACTACACACTATACACTACACTACACACTATACACTACACTATACTACACTACACACTACACTACACTATACACTACACTACACACTACACTATATACTACACTACACACTACACTATACACTACACTATATACTACAATACACACTACACTACACTACACACTACACTACATACTACACTATATACTACACTATATACTACACTACAGTATACTACACTACGTACTATGCTATACACTACACTATATACTACAATACACACTACACTACACACTACACTACACACTACACTACACACTACACTATACTACACTATACTACACTACACTATAACACACTACACTATACACTACACTATATACTACACTACACACTACACTACACTATACACTACACTATACTACACTACATACTACACTATACTATATACTACACTATACACTACACTATATACACTATACTACACTACATACTACACTACACACTATACACTACACTATACACTATACTACATTATACACTACACTATATACTACACTATATACTACACTATATACACTACACTATACACTACACTATACTACATTATACACTACACTATACACTACACTATATACTACACTATATACTACACTATACTAAACACTACGCTATACACTTCACTGTACACAATACTATTCACTTTTCACTACATTATGCACTACACTGCTATACACTTTTGGTTAACCATCGAACAAAGACGGTGGTTACCGCATCATCATCGCGCGGTGCTTTCAGATGCGCTGCTTCTGCGGCCGTCTGGAACGCTCTTCCCTTCCGATATGCGGAAGCCGCTGGGAGCTGTGATGCCACTTTTAAATAGTAATCAAACTAATTTCTTTAGAGCTGCCTCTTGTTGTTGTTGTCTGGTGTGTTGTCCTTCCCCCGCCCGCAGCTCTGATGAGCGCGGCTGGTTATGTATGGTGCGAAAGCAGTTAAACATACGTGCATACAACATGCATACAACATGCATACAACATACATACAACATACATACAACATACATGGTCTGGAACTCCCCTCTTACCGCCATCCGATCTGCTCAGATCTCAGAAGCCATGCAGGATTTGACCCTGGATCGCACTTGGACGGGCAACAACTGTAAACGTTACGTCAATGGCTGCGGCACTATCCATTGTTGTACTCTACTTCTATGCCACAAAGACACAGATTTCGCCCTATAGCCTCAACAGACTTGGGGCAAGTGCTGTTAGCGAGTAGCAGCACCTACGTAGGCTGGCGCTGTGGCACACGAGGGCGTGGGTGGCCAGCAACCACGCCCGGCCGCCTTTGTCTCCCTAGTTTACTACACACCGCTACCAGGTACTCATTTGAGGCTGAGTCGACCTAGGGGAGGCCCAGAACCCGATTCAGACCATCGCGGCGGCCGTGAGCGGGAATCGAACTCGGCTCCGCCGGGTTCGCAGTGCATCAGCGCGCCCACCATTCAACTACACTTCTACGCCACTCATTTGAGCCGCACTAGCCAGCATCGTGTAGGGATAGTTGAACAGCACCCCTAGACGACAGAGTCGTGGCTAGGGCTGTTGCCGATGGGAAATCTGCCGATAAAAGAGCTTCGTTATAGCTTGTCGGACTCCTCCGGTGTCAACAAACATTCTGATACTCAATGGTGTCTCAAACAAGTAGAATTATTCATAGGCGCGTGGGCACAAATGCACGACAATGCCATTTGCCGGTACGGTCGTTTTCAACGGAGGGCAAAGTTAAGTTGGTGAGAAAGGCAAATTGGTAGTGAGGTGCCTACCCCGTCCATCTCGCGTGCCGTGTGGGTGTTGGCGCAGGGACTTTGTGACGCCGAGTGTACAGCTCAGGGCCAACATCAGCCCCGGTAGGGCGACAGCCTGAACACACGGTGCCCTAGGCCGTCACCGCTGACCAGAGTGGTGAAGTATGGTCAAGCAAACCTTCTACTCCACCCCCCCAGGAGGGGGGGGGGGTTCAGTTTACCATGGGTATCCAGTTCACCATGAAAGTCCAGTTTACCATGGAACTCTAGTTTACCATGGTAGTCCAGTTCACCATGGGAGTCCAGTTTACCATGAGTATCCAGTTCACATGGCAGTCCAGTTCACCATGGTAGTCCAGTTCACCATGGGAGTCCAGTTTACCATGAGTATCCGGTTCACCATGAAAGTCCAGTTTACCATGGAACTCTAGTTTATCATGGTAGTCCAGTTCAACATGGGAGTCCAGTTTACCATGAGTATCCAGTTCACCATGGCAGTCCAGTTCACCATGGGACTCTAGTTTACCATGGGAGTCCAGTTCACCACGGTAGTCCAGTTAACCATGCAAATATATTTTACCATGGGAGTCCAGTTCACCATGGGAGGCACCGCATGCGCCTTCTTCAAGTGACTGCTTCGTGACCCGACTCATTCACCACTGCCGCTATCTCTGTCTCGTAGTCACCACCACACGACGCACAGCCGCTCGTTTGGAGTTGTTGCTGTTGTTTGGAACCGACTCCCATGTGTCTCGTCTCTCCCTCCGTCATTTTGGTTCCGCGACCCCCGCCCGGATGACCGACGCGGATCGGACAGCGGGGGGCTGGTCAGCGCGAACCGGTGGAACACGCGTGTACTTTCAAACTGCTCTGGAATCAGAGTTGCGCCGCTAATAAAACAAACACGAGTACCAAATAGTTCTCCATCCCCCCTTCAAAATGAAGAACGTTTTTGGCCGACTTTGTGTTGCACGAATAGCGTGCCACGTCTCGCGCGACTGCCCCGTGTTTAAAACGCGTTCAACTTGGTGGCTCAAAGGCAGCTCACAGGAGCGGGGAGCACAGGACCGTCATCTCAGTCAACGCATAACGCCCGGTCCACTGTGGGCTGGGAGATGTTAACAACCTCTCCCGGTTTACAGGAGGTCGTGGGTTTGATCCCGACCCTGACGCCTGTCTGCATATTTGGACTTTGCGTGTCTCTCTCTTACTCTCTCCGTGGTCGCGTGGATTTTTCTCCGGGACCTCCGGTTTTTAAACGCCACACGACTGTAGGCCCACTTTGTTGAGCTGATATCGTTCGTGATAGCCGGGGTCAATTCTGAAAACAGAGCGACATAGCTCAGTGGGGCCTTACCCTGGTAAAACTAAAACAAAGTCTCCTTGTCCATCCAGTTATCTCTTCGAAGCAGCAAGCCATTCACACTTTCGCGTGGCCTCAAAAGTGCACCTAGCCTGGCACGACGTCCTCGCCGCCGCCGCTTTAAGTGAGGCCGCGTGGTTTGAATGCGAGCCAGTCGCGTCGCGTCGACGAAACGTGATTTCGTGGCCGAAGATCGGCAGGGTGCGTTTGGCACGATAAACAAACACGTTCAACTTGAAAGACTCCATTGAGATAACGTTATAGGTCCGTAGTCAGCGTAACTATAACTATGGGTCTGTTAAGAATGTATTTATTTCTTCCTACACAAATTCGCAGGTTCGGAATTACGACTCCCTGCCAGCCCGGGACTCCACGACCTTGGGCCCGCGTCACCCATTGTGCCTCCTCATGACATCACAAATTGCATCACAGTGGATTTCCCTATGACATCATCATCATCGTCCTGCCCAATGACTCGAGCCCGTGTCACCTATTGTGCCTCCTCATGACATCACAAATTGCATCACAATTAGTGTCCCGATGACATCTTCATCACCATCATCCTGCCCAATGACTGTGCTTTCTCATGCCATCAAAGACTACATCACAATAGGTTTCCTTATGACATCATCACCATCATCATCATTGTCCTGACGAATGACTCAGGCCCACATCACCCATTGTGCTTCCTCATGACATCACAAATGACATCACAATTGGTGTCCTCATGACATCATCATCGTCCTCACAATTATGTTGAGTTGATAATGCTTCAATGATTAAAGGTGGAGGAGATATCCCCTCCTCCATAAGTTGATTCCAAAACCCTGGCCCATAAAAAAATACCACTTTAGGCAATGGTTTGTTACGCAAAGATGTTTTCTGTTAATCATCTATATTGAACACCAGTTTCTTTACAACTGCTTTTTGTTGCCTTTCCCCCACACCTCCGATTAGTATGATGTACCGGTGCTGCTTTTGTGTGCTATCCGCTCCCTCTATTCCCGGAGAGAGAGAGAGCTGCTTCCGTATTCCTGGTGTTACATCAAAAGTTGTTCGCTGTGGTTGCTGGACTCCGCCAAGGGTGCGTCTTGTCTCCACTTCCGTTGGTGATTTTCATGGACAGGCTATCAAGGCGCAGCCGAGGTATGGAGAGTATCCAGTATGGGGGTTTCGAGGTGGCATTGCCGTTGTCCTTTTCGCCTCGGCAGTCTGCCATCCCCGGCGTGCACTTGAACGCTTCGATGCCGAGTGTGAAGCGGCCGGGATGAGGGTCAGCACCTCCAGATCGGAGGTCATGGATTACTCCCGGGAGACGGTGGAGTGTGCTCTCCAGGTGAGGGGGGAACAGCTGCCCTTAGTGGAGGAGTTGAAGTACCTCGGGGGCCCCTTTCCTTAGTGACGCCAGGCGGGAGCGGGAGTTCGGCCCGTCGGATCGCTGAGGCGTCTGCAGTGTTGCGGGCGCCGCACCGTTCCGTGGCGGTGAAGTGGAAGCCGAGTTCTCGAGCAGAGCTCGCGGTTTAAAGGGCGATCTACGTTCCCACCCTCACCTATGGTGATGAGCTTTGGGTAATGACCGAAAGGATGAGATCGCGGGGACAATGGGCCGAAATGAGGTTTCTCCGCAGGGTTGCCGGGCTCACGCTCTGTGATAGCGCGAGTACTCTTTGGTTCGAAAGAACCAAAAGAGTATGGATCCTTGCAGTCACGAAAACTTCAAATCTAGAATAGAGTGAGTAGCTCGGTAATCCGTGAGAGCCTCAGAGTCGAGCCGCTGCTCCTCCGGATCAAGAGAAGCCAGTTGAGGTGGTTTGGGCACCCGGTGAGGATGCCTCCTGGTAGGCTCCCCCTGGAACTCTACCCGGCAGCACGTCCCACTGGGCGAAGATCCCAGGGCCGGCCCAGGACACGCTGGTGGGACGATGTCGCTTGGCTGGCCTGGGAACGCCTGGAAATTCTCCAGGAAGAGCTAGAGCCTGTTTATAGTAGTGTAGTGTATAGTAGTGTATAGTGTAGTGTATAGTCGTGAAAAGTGTAGTGTATAGTCGTGTAGTGCCGGAGTCTGTCGCCAGGGAAAGGGAGGTCGGGACTGCCCTACTCAACATGCTGCTGCTTCGACCCTCACCTGGACAAGCAGACTGAGAAACAAACAAACTTTCTAACAAAGGCAATACACCCACCCCCACTTTCGTCCTCTTTTGGCGAGGCCTAAACAGGAAGTGTGGGGGGGTGAGGATAAAAAGAGGGCGTGGTCTAGACAGGAAGAAGGTGGGGCCTAAAGAGGAAGTGGAGGGGTTGAGTAAAATAAGGGGCAAGCCCATACAAAAGGGGGGGGTGTGGTCTAAACAGGAAGGAGGTGGGGCCTGAAGAGGAAGGGCCGATGCATGTGCAGTGTCCTCCTCGGTGTGGGTGTCGTGCGCACACTCAGTCGCAGACGAGGCAGTTGCAGGAGGCACCTTCTCTCTATTTCCGTTACACCAACCCCGGCCTCCGTTCTCGGCCACGTTGCTGTACAGCCCAGCCTAGACGTGACCCTGACCGCGTTGCACCGACGGCGTCGACCGAGACAGCCAACCGCTGTCCGGCCGCGCAAATTTGGGGCGAGGGCGGCAGCGGCGAAGGCGGCGAAGGCGGCGAAGGCGACGAGACGAGACGAGACGAGTCCGCTCCCAGAACCGGCGGCCCGGAGCTCCCCGCTCTCCGCTGCTTTTATTCTACTCGGCGCGGCCTGGCTCCGCGCTGGCCGCGCCTCCCTTCTCGATCCCACGAGCGGGTCCCAGGGGCCTCCCGATGAGGCCTTCCGTGACCCTTGCCCCAGCTCCTCCGCCCTGCCGGCGCACACGGCCGTGTCCGTGCTCGGCGGCGCGAGTGCGCTGAACTGTCCACCGCGGTTGCCGCTGCTGGACAGCAGCCGGCGCTGTGTCACTACACGTGTACCAAATAATGCCTGACGAGCAAGTGCCAAGTAAGCGACATTCAATAACAACAGGAGGCCAACAGCAACAACAACAACAAACAACAGCAAAGGCCACCGCTCTAAAGAAAAAAGTGATGGCGACTCTTCAGACCTTTTTTGGTTTTCAAACCCAATCCTGGGTACAGAGGAGCGCTTCAAGCGTCACTAAAGCTGTCGACTCAAGCGAAGTGCAGACACAAAATCAAATAAGTGCAACGGCAGCGAAACATTTACCATGCCGCAGACGCCTCCACAGGCCTTGGTGGCTAGGAGATGTGAACTAACTTGCCTGGTACGCAGGAGGTCGTTGGTTTCATCCCGACCCTGACCCCTGCTGTATATTTGGAGTTTGCGTGTCTCTCTTTCCCTCGTACCCACGTGATCGCGTGGATTTTTCTCCGGATCCTCCAATTTTTTCCCTCCACATTTAGAATCAACGTCACGCGTTTTACAGGATTTGGCTGCTGCTGCTGCTGCTGCTCATTTCCCACATGGTGACGATGATTAGCCACTTCGTTGAGTTGCTATCATTTGTGATAGCCAGGTCGCTTCTGATAAAAGAGTTACATAGCTCAGAAGCGCATTGACCTCGTAAAATGGTAAAATAAATAGATCTTTCTCATCATAAAAACCGCTTGTGATGGACTACGCCCCAGAGAATAAGTCGCTGAAAGACGGAGATTGTTCCAGAGCCATCCGCATTCAATCGAAGGCACGAAGGCGCCATTACGGGTTGGGCAGGTCGATGATGATGGGTGGGTTGACGGGTTCGTAGTTCACGTTGCAAGTGGACGCGTTCACGAACAAAGTTCGCCCATCGGTCATGATCCCGTAACCTGCACACGCGCGCAAAGGCAAAGGATCACCCCCCGTTAGTAGCAAAAAGCAGCACCTGAAGGTTGGCACTGCACGTGAGGGGGGTGGGTGGCCAGCACTACGGCCAACCGCCTTTGTCTCCCCAGTGGCGATATTTACTACTCACTGCACCAGGTACTCTCATTTGAGGCTAAGTCGACCCGGGGGGAGGCCCAGGACCAGATAAAATAATCGTCACCAATGTTGGCCATGAGCAGGAATTGAACTTGGGTCACGGGGTTTGTAGCAGGTGCATTAGACTGCTACACTACCGGTCCCCACACGCACACACCGATACACACACACACATCGATATACACACACACACCGATACACACACATACCGATACACATACACACACACCGATACATACACACACCGATACACATACACACACCGATACACACACACACACCGATATGCACACACACACCGATACACACACACACACCGATACATACACACACACCGATACACACACACACACCGATACACACAACAACAACAACAACCGCCATTCGCCACTAAGTGGCGGTGACGTCACCACGACGATTGTACCAGGCTATGTGCACCATGAGGCCATGTGAAGTGTCGAACGCCCGCTGGCAGGAGGTCACTGGGCAGACCCAGGTGCCACGGGTCGACTGACTGAGATGACTGGCTGATGCACCACCTGTGCCCCCTACTGTGCCAACCTGCTGTGCTTTAGCCACCCGGCGCTCCGCTCGTTATTGTGAGCGTCGCTCCTCCGCCCTCCTTTGTTGTTGGAGGGCGACTGCCTCCAACTGCCCAGTAGCATCCTTCACGAGCCTCCTCCACAGAGGCCGATCTTGACACCGCTGGTACCAGTCATCGGCAAGTCCACTCAGCTCCACGTCCTCCTGTACCACATCACTCCATCTCTTCTCTAGCCCGTGCCGCGCCCGCTTAGCCCCCTCAATCCGGCCAAACAAAAGCTGTTTCGGCATGCGGTGGCTGGGCATGCGGGCTACATGACCCAGCCATCGCAGCCTTGCCTGCCGGAGGAGCTCACCGATGGGACCCTGCCCAGATCTTTCAAGGATTTGTGAGCTCCTCACACAATCCAGTCTGGTTAAACCCAGGATGGATCGTAGGCAGGCCAGCCTAAATGTTTCTAACCGGCGAAGATGTTCCATTAGGGGGGTCCACGTTTCGCAAGCGTAGAGAAGGGAGGGAATGACCGTGGCCGAGAAGACCTGAAGCTTAGTGCGGAGCGACAGACCAGGTAGCTTCCACACAGCGTTACGCAACCGATGAAAAGATATTGCCGCTCGACTGATTCGGAGTGAGACCTCTGCTGTTAAACTGGAGCCAGTCATAAGCACACTGCCCAGGTATGGGAAACTCTCCACTCTCTCCACAACTGCCCCATCACCGATTGGGAGTTGTGGGGGTGGAGTGTCCGATGGTACAAAATACCCAGGCAGGTGCTTAGTTTTGGTGGGGCTGATGGTAAGGCCCCACCTCTTAGTGGCACGCTCCAGTCTCAGCAGCAGCGTCTCCAACTCCTCCTCTGACTGAGCAGCTATTACCAAATCATCAGCATACATAACGTGGTTGAGCAATAGGGAGCCATCCCTTGACCGCACCCGGGCATCGATTAGCCTCCCATTATATCTGTACCATATGGAGATTCCCCCGGTACAGCTATTGAAGGCTTCACGAACTACGTGGTCAAAATAGATGTTAAATAATGTGGGAGCCAGAGGACATCCCTGTCACACCCCAAGGTGTACAGGGAATGGCTCTGACTCCCGGCCACGTAGTTTTACCCGGGCCCGCTCACCATCATGAAAGTCCTTAATGATCGTGAGCAGAGGGTCAGGTACTCCAAAAGCACGAAGAACGACCCAGAGCCCAGGCCTACTGATGGTATCATAGGCCTTGACCAGGTCAATAAAGCAGGGATGTAGGTCTTGTTGGAATTCCCTACACCTCTGCTGTAGCAGACGGACAGAAAATATGGCATCTGTGCAGGACCGCCCTTTCCTGAAACCGCATTGGGGCTCCGCAAGCCTCTCCTCAGCGTGCCTGGCAAGGCGATGCTGAATAATCCTTGCCAGGACCTTTCCCGGCACACTGAGGAGTGAGATGCCCCTGTAGTTGTTACAGTCTGTGCGGTCCCCCTTCTTAAAAAGGGGGACCACCAGGGCATCCTTCCAATCCTGCGGAACCCGTCCAGTGGTCCAGACTGTTGTTATGATGTCATATAGGGCAGTCTGTGCACAAACGCCACCCTCCCTCAGCATTTCGCTTGGGAGATCATCTCTGCCCGCTGCCTTTCCTGGTCTCAGACTCCGGATCGCCTTCAATACTTCCTCAGCAGATGGCACCTCAGCCAGCCACTCACAGGGGGTGACTTCTTCCAATATTTGAGGCACCGCAGCCTCAGCAGGGTCATCCTCACTTTGTGCCACGATGTTTTCCTGGCTGAGAGATTTTCCCTCCCCCAGGACCTCACAGAAATGCTCAGCAAATCTGCGAACCTGTTCCTGGGGGTCGGAGATTGGATCACCGTTTTTCCCCTAATGATGGTAATAGGTGTGGCGCTGCAGGTTACTTTTTGATGGAGTTAAATAGAGATTTGTGATCACGGGCCAGTGAGGCAGACTCCATCTCCTCAGCAACCCGCGACCACCACCCATCCTTGCAGCGCCTCACGGCTCTCCGAACCTCCGAGCGAAGGCTGCGGTAAGCCTCCTCATTCTCTGACGTGGGATTCTGTAGCCGATGACAGTGGGCCTGTCGCTTTTTCTCAACCATCCTGAACACCTCCTCTGTCAGCCAGGGTCTCTGGGGAGGTCTGGACCGCGTACCCAAAGCAGCCATTGCAGCTGCATGAGTCACAGTCCTAAACCTCGCCCATTTACCCTCGACATCAGGAGGAGTCGGGGACGATGCCAATCCCAGCCGCAAGCGATGATGAAATTCTCGCTTGCAACTTTCATAAGATAACTGAGACCAGGCCACTTTATGTTGGAATGGGGTCCTGGGTGTACACCCACCACCGGAGTGGAAGAATGGCAGGCGCATCTTACAGATGACTAGTCGATGGTCAGAGGGCAGATCAGCTCCACGGTAGGTCCTGGTGTCAAGGACATGGGCTCGCATTCGCTGGTCCGTCACTATGTAGTCCAGCAGATGTTCTTGCTTGGACCCGGCATGCATCCATGATGTTGTGTGGATGCGCCGATGCCGAACAGCGTGTTGGTAATTACAAGCCCATGGGCTGCACAAAAATCTAGCAGCCTCCTACCGTTGTTATTGAGCTGATCTGGCCCATGCCCTCCAATCACTCCAGACCAGGTGCCAGTATCATGACCAACTCGGGCATTGAAGTCACCCAACATGATGACTCTATCCCGAGGGGCCACTTTAGCCAGCACCTGTGACAGGAGGTCATAGAAGGCATCTGACTCATCGGCTTTGCCTGCATCCCTCCACGGATGTTCATCTTCGGTGGGGGCATAAGTAACCACGACCACCATTCCTCGCCTCCGGTTGATGGGAAGGCGAGCCCAAAGTAGCCTGGGGCTTACAGCTTCCCACACCTCACCACCACGCTCCCACGCCCCCTTCATTCTTTTGTTCAAAAGAAGACCCACACCCTGTTGTTTGGCAGTCTGCTGCCCCGAGTAGAGGACTGTCCACCCCTCATGGTGGCAGGAGCCAGAGCCGGTCCACCGGACCTCCTGAATGCCGCATAGATCCAGGCGGTACCGGTCCAGCTCCCGACAGAGGAGTGGCAGCCTCTCCTCTGCAGTGAGCGTTCGAACATTCCACGTGGCCACCCGTAGTGGCTTTTCGTTGTTTCTGGAGTAGCCCCGAGGGTAGGTATTCAATCTCCTAGCTTGTGCCTCCGGCACAAGCTTATTAGTTACATATTTCAGTTTAATTCGTGGTTTCGTGGTAATTAATTGAAGGTGGAGGAGTTACCAGCCCCTCGCACCCGTCCAGAGCCCCCGTTTAGCCCCTGTGGTGGACACATATGCCATGAGGGGAGGAGCCAATCAAAATTGGATCTCCCCCCACAGCACTGTCCACGACAGAGTTGCCCGTCCGGCACCGCGAGCAGGTAGGGGGTTGTTTTGCCGGACACACACCGATACACACACACACACACCGATACACACACACACACACCGATACACACAAACACCGATACATACACACACACACACCGATACATACATACACACACACACACACACCGATACATACACACACACCGATACACACACACACCGATACATACACACACACACCGATACACACACACACACCGATACACACACCGATACACACACACACACTGATACATACACACACACACACACCGATACACACACACACCGATACACACACACACCGATACACACACACACACCGATACACACACACACACCGATACACACACACACCGATACACACACACACACCGACACACACACACACACCGACACACACACACACACACACCGATACACACACACACACACCGACACACACACACACACCGACACACACACACACACACACCGATACACACACACACCGATACACACACACACACCGATACACACACACACACCGATACACACACACACACACCGATACACACACCGATACACACACACACCGATACACACACACCGATACACACACACACACCGATACACACACACACACCGATACACACACACACCGATACACACACACACCGATACATACACACACACCGATACACACACACACACCGATACACACACACACCGATACACACACACACACCGATACACACACACACCGATACACACACACACCGATACACACACACACACACCGATACACACACACACACCGATACACACACACACCGATACACACACACACCGACACACACACACACTGACACACACACACACCGACACACACACACACTGACACACACACACACCGACACACACACACACACACCGACACACACACACACACACCGATACACACACACACCGACACACACACACACACACACCGACACACACACACACACACCGACACACACACACACACACACCGATACACACACACACCGATACACACACACACACCGATACACACACACACACCGACACACACACACACACCGACACACACACACACCGATACATACACACACACACACACACCGACACACACACACACACCGATACATACACACACACACACACCGACACACACACACACACCGACACACACACACACACCGACACACACACACACACCGATACACACACACACACACCGATACACACACACACACCGATACACACACACACCGATACACACACACACCGACACACACACACACCGACACACACACACACTGACACACACACACACCGACACACACACACACACACCGATACACACACACACCGACACACACACACACACACACCGACACACACACACACACACCGACACACACACACACACACACCGATACACACACACACCGATACACACACACACACCGATACACACACACACACCGACACACACACACACACCGACACACACACACACCGATACATACACACACACACACACACCGACACACACACACACACCGATACATACACACACACACACACCGACACACACACACACACCGACACACACACACACCGACACACACCCGTCGCGCGTAGCTGCCGACGAAGCGGGGCAGTAAGTGGGCTCCCTCCCCCCCCACCGCGACCTCCCCTGACCTTCGTGGATGTGCCCGAAGGAGTGCAGCCGCGGCTTCACCCGCCGGCGGACGCTGCTCATCAGCTCGACGCAGCCAGCGCGCAACTCGGCGTGGCCTTTGATGCGGTCGCCGGCGCCGAGCGGTGGGCCGTGCGTGAGCAGCACGTCCACGCCTGCAGGGACCTGCTGCCATTTCTCCAGCAGACGCTCGCCCCTGGGCAACGTGAAGGCCCAGTTGCAGAACTCGGGCTGCCTGGGGGGTGGTGGTGGTAGTGGTGGTGGTAGTGGTGGTGGTTGTGGTGGTGGTGGTAGTGGTGGTGGTGGTAGTGGTGGTGGTGGTAGTGGTGGTGGTAGTAGTGGTGGTGGTAGTGGTGGTAGTGGTGGTGGTGGTAGTGGTGGTGGTAGTGGTGGTGGTGGTAGTGGTGGTAGTGGTGGTGGTGGTAGTGGTGGTGGTAGTGGTGGTAGTGGTGGTAGTAGTGGTGGTGGTGGTGGTAGTAGTGGTAGTGGTGGTAGTGGTGGTAGTAGTGGTGGTGGTGGTGGTGGTAGTGGTGGCGGTGGTAGTGGTGGTAGTGGTGGTGGTAGTGGTGGTGGTAGTGGTGGTGGTAGTGGTGGTAGTGGTGGTGGTGGTTATAGTGGTGGTAGTGGTGGTTATAGTGGTAGTGGTGGTGGTAGTGGTGGTTATAGTGGTAGTGGTGGTGGTAGCGGTGGTGGTGGTGGTATAGCAAGGAGAGTTTTTATTATTAACCCTCCCCCCATCCACCGCCCTACCAGGATATGTTTCATATGTACGTGGGTAGCTATGTGTGTACGCACGTCTAAAGTGGTGTAGTGTATCGTGAAGTGTATAGTGTAGTGTATAGTGCAGTGTTCAGTTTAGTGTATTGTCTAGTGTATATAGTGTAGTTTATAGTGTAAAGTAGTGTATAGCGTAGTGTATAGTAGTATATAGCGTAGTGTATAGTAGTGTATAGTGTAGTGTACAGTAGTGTGTAGTAGTGTATAGTGTATAGTGTAGTGTATAGTGTAGTGTATAGTAGTGTATAGTAGTGTATAGTGTAGTGTATAGTAGTTTATAGTGTAGTGTATAGTGTATAGTAGTGTATAGTGTAGTGTATAGTAGTTTATAGTGTAGTGTATAGTGTATAGTAGTGTATAGTGTAGTGTATAGTAGTGTATAGTAGTGTAGTGTAGTGTATAGTGCAGTATAGTGTAGTGTAGTATAGTGTATAGTAGTGTATAGTGTAGTGTATAGTGTAGTGTATAGTAGTGTATAGTATAGTGTATTGTAGTGTATAGTAGTGTGTAGTAGTGTATAGTAGTGTATATTGTAGTGTATAGTAGTGTATAGTAGTGTATAGTGTAGTGTAAAGTGTAGTGTATAGTGTAGTGTATAGTGTAGTGTATAGTAGTGTATAGTGTAGTGTATAGTGTAGTGTATAGTGTAGTGTATAGTAGTGTATAGTGTAGTGTATAGTAGTTTATAGTGTAGTGTATAGTGTATAGTAGTGTATAGTGTAGTGTATAGTAGTGTATAGTAGTGTATAGTGTAGTGTAGTGTATAGTGCAGTGTAGTGTATAGTGTAGTGTATAGTGTAGTGTATAGTGTAGTGTATAGTGTAGTGTATAGTGTAGTGTATAGTAGTGTATAGTGTAGTGTATAGTGTAGTGTATAGTGTAGTGTATAGTGTAGTGTATAGTAGTGTATAGTGTAGTGTATAGTAGTGTATAGTGTAGTGTATAGTAGTGTATAGTGTAGTGTATAGTAGTGTATAGTGTAGTGTATAGTGTAGTGTATAGTGTAGTGTATAGTAGTGTATAGTGTAGTGTATAGTAGTGTATAGTGTAGTGTATAGTGTAGTGTATAGTCTAGTGTATAGTGTAGTGTATAGTGTAGTGTATAGTAGTGTATAGTAGTGTATAGTGTAGTGTATAGTGTAGTGTATAGTGTAGTGTATAGTGTAGTGTATAGTGTAGTGTATAGTAGTGTATAGTGTAATGTATAGTAGTGTATAGTAGTGTATAGTGTAGTGTATAGTAGTGTATAGTGTAGTGTATAGTAGTGTAGTGTATAGTAGTGTATAGTGTAGTGTATAGTAGTGTATATCGCATCTGAACCGTGCGATGCCGGTGACCGTCTTTGCTCGACGGCCACCCAAGATCCACTGCTGCCACCGCTGCGAAGACGACCACCGGAGCTCGCGACACGACCCGGGTTTTACACTCCTCACCCTCCGGCGCACGAAGGCGGCAGTAAACAACAACAACAACAACCACGACAACCACGACAACCACAACCACCACCACCACCACGACGACAGCAAACGAGACTGACCATGGGGAGCCGTAGATGCGGAATCCGAGGACCTCCGTCTCGCCGTCCTGGAGGTAGACGCCGTTGGTGAGCAGCGAGCGGACGTGCCGGGGGATGGTGACGTCGGCACGCCCCGCCGTTGCCGGGATCCCGAAGTACCTCCAAGGGTCGTCCAGGCTCGCCACGAAGTCCGCGTCGAAGCTCAGCTCGTGATTGCCGGCGATCACCACCTTGTGCTGGCAGGGTTGGCGGCCTGTGGGGAGCGGTGGTGCAGCGGTTAGCGCTGCGCTGCGCCATGAACCCGGCGACCCGGGTTCGATTCCCGCTCACGGCCAACACCGGTGACAATTATCTGAACCGGTCCTGGGCCTAACCTAAATCGACTCGGCCTCAAGTGAGTACCTGGTGCGGTGTTTAAACATTGCCACTAGGGAGACAAAGGCGGTCGGGCGTGGTGCTGGCCACCCACCCCCTCGTGTGCCGTTCCGGCCTTCATAGGTGCTCGCTAACAGCGCTTGCCCCTACAGTCTGTTAAGGCTATACGGGGGATCTTTGTCTGTTCTGTTTTCAGCACGGGATGCCTTTTTTGTTTTGCCAGCATCAAAGAATGAAAAGTAAGAATATCTTTATTTTACCCTTTCTGGCACTGAAACAGGAGTTGTGTTAAGATGTTCAAACACTAAATAGGCACACCTTGTGCAAGGCACCAGGCACTGCATTAACCACACACAGTGAACATGCAAACACACATGGCTCTGATCATACTTGGGGCATTGTCGTTGAAAAAAAAACCTATAAAGCAGGCTTTACCGTGTCTGGAAATAAAATAGGAGTGGGTGTTAAGATGTTCAAACACCAAATAGACACACCGATTGCAAGGCCTCATCAATTCTGCATGAACCACACATCATCATGCTTGTGATGAAGCATGCAAGCAAGCACTGCATTAGGTGAAGGGACCAGACTGTCTAGAGGACAGCGCTGGAGTGAACACAGCCAAGCTCAGACCGCGACCTTTAAGCTGTGTGAGAGGAATTAAGGTGCCTTGACAAAGGAATTAGCATAAAAATTAGCATTTAATTGGCGGACTTAGCATGATGAACGGTGTAGAGGGGGTGAACATGTGCAGGCCGGCGAGGGGGGGAGGGGGAGTTTACAGATTGATGGCTGTGTTCACTCCAGCGCTGTCCTCGAGACAGTCTGGTCCCTTCACCTGATGAAGGCCGCTTGTGTTGTGGCCGAAACGTCGTGATTTTTGTTGTTTTATTTTTTACCTACGTGACTTTACCTAATAGAACCAAAGAGTATGGATCCTTGCAGTCACGAAAGCTTCAAATCTAGAAAAGCACTGCGTTGATAGTGTTGTACGCTTTGTCTCTGAAACTGTTTGGCCTACACCAGAGATAGAAGCCTAAAAGGCGAACAGCACGAAGACAATGCCACATGTATCAGAGCATTAATAGCTCGGGTTGAGCAGCTACATCGTGGGATAACTTTTTGCCAGTATCAACGTTTGAAAAATACGAATCGGTTTGACCCTTTCTGGCAATACAACAGTTGTGTTAAGATGTTAAAACACCAAACTGAAACCTTTTACGAGGAATCGTGTCTACATTAACCACAATGCTTGTGGTCAGAATGCAAAGAAAAAACGTCCTCTGATAATATGATGCATTGTCTTTGAAACTGATTGGTCAACACCAGAGACGGCTTTCTTTTGAGCCTCGTCTCAAAGCGGTGTTAGATCAGAGGACGCCGAAAGGCGTACAGCCTTTTTGAGACTGGCAAAAAGGCCCCACCAAATGAGCACCTTTTGCGAGGAATCACGCGACTGCATTAACCACACACGTCTACTTGTGGTGAACAAGCCAACAAACATAGTTCTGATTACATCATATATGTGCATTGTCCTGGAAACTGATTGGCTTATAATCAGTTTCAAACAGTTTCAAAAGCAATGCATATTCTTATCAGAGCATGGAATGTTTGCGTGTTCACCACAAGTACCAGTGTGTGTATATAAATCAAAATTTACCAGTGTGTGGTCATTGCAGTTGCTTGATTCCTCGCAAAAGGTTAAATCTATTTGGAGTCTGAACATCTTAAAACACCTCCTGTTTAAAAGTGCCAGGAAGGATAAAACACCGATCCTTATTCGTTATGTTGAGTTTTTTGTTCACAAAAGTAATTAATGAACAAGACGATTCAGTCCACAATAGAGGTTTTCGTTGGAGTTTGACCGCGTAATAGACAGCGTAGAAACAGGAGGAACTGGAGAGAGAGACGCAAACTTCAAATATACAGCAAGCATCGGAGTCGGGATAGAGCCCACGACCTCCTGTATACCTGGCGAGGTAGTTAACATCTCCTAGCCACCGTGACACCCCTGTGTAGGGTTACGGTGACGTATTAATAACTTAATTTCATACGTCATGCGAATTGCATCCCACAACGCCGTACATTCATTATGTATGAGAGCCAAATGCTGCAAAGCAAATGAAAACCAGAATATTAAAATGAGTAGACAACTTTAGAAATGGCACAAAATACAAAGTTCCCCCGTACAGCCTGTAACAGACTGTAGGGGCAAGTGCTGTTAGCGAGTAGCACCTATGAAGGCTGGAACGGCACAACGATAGCGGGTGGGTGGCCAGCACCACGGCCGACCGCCTTTTTGTCTCCCCAGTGGCGATGTTTTTACTCACCAAACCAGGTACTCATTTGAGACTGAGTCGACCAAGGGGAGGCCCTAGACCGATTAAGGTAATCGTCACTGATGTTGGCCGTGAGCGGGAATTGAACTGGGGTCGCTGGGTTTGTAGCGCAGCGTAGCGATAACCGCTATGCCACTACTGCTGACCAAACACAACAACAACAACCGCCATACGCCATTAAGTGGCGGAGACATCACCACGACACTTGTGCCAGGCCATGTGCACCTTGAGGCCACGTGAAGTGTCGAACGCCCGCTCGCAGGAGGTCACGGGGCAGACCCAGGTGCCACAGGTCGACTGACTGAGATGACTGGCTGATGCACTGCCTGTGCCTTCTACTGTGCCAACCTGCTGTGCTTTAGCCACCCGGCGCTCCGCTCGTTGTTCTGAGCGTCGCTCCTCCGCCCTCCATTGTTGCTGGAGGGCGACTGCCTCCAACTGCCCAGGAGCATCCTTCACGAGCCTCCACCACAGAGGCCGATCATGACACCGCTGGTACCAGTCATCGGCAAGTCCACTCAGCTCCACGTCCTCCTGTACCACATCACTCCATCTCTTCTCTAGCCCCTACCGCGCCCGTTTAGCCCCCTCGATCCGGCCGGACAAAAGCTGTTTCGGCATGCGGTGGCTGGGCATGCGGGCTACATGACCCAGCCAACGCAGCCTCGCCTGCCGGAGGAGCTCACCGATGGGACTTTGTCCAGATCTTTCAAGGATTTGTGAGCTCCTCACACAATCCAGCCTGGTTAAATGCACGTACACACACGTAAACACAAATACACACAAGTACACACACACGGGTACACACAGGTACACACAGGTACACATACACACACAGGTACACACACGTATACACACACACACACACAGACACACAGGTACACACACACACACAGGTACACACAGGTACACACACACACAGGTACACACACACGTACACACACACAAAGATCCCCCGTATAGCCTTAGCAGACTGTTGGGGCAAGTGCTGTTAGCGAGCACCTATGAAGGCCGGCACGGCACACGAGGGGGTTGGTGGCCAGCACCACGCCCGACCGCCTTTGTCTCCCCAGTGGCGATATTTACTACACACCGCACCAGGTACTCATTTGAGGCTGAGTCGACCTAGGGGAGGCCCGGGACCGGTTCAGATAATCGTCGCCGGCGTTGACCGCGAGCGGCAATCGAACCCGGGTTGCCGGGTTCGTAGCGCAGCGTAGCGCTGACCGCTGCACCACCGCTCACCACGTGCACACGCGCAACACACACAGCTCCACACACACACAGCTCCACACACACACAGCTCCACACACACACAGCTCCACACACACACAGCTCCACACACACACAGCTCCACACACACACAGCTCCACACACACACAGCTCCACACACACACAGCTCCACACACACATAGCTCCACACACACACAGCTCCACACACACACAGCTCCACACACACACAGCTCCAAACACACACAGCTCCACACACGCGCAACACACACAGCTCCACACACACACAGCTCCACACACACACAGCTCCACACACACACAGCTCCACACACACACAGCTCCACACACACACAGCTCCACACACAGCTCCACACACACACAGACAGACGCGCACAAGCGTACAGACACGCACCGAGCCAGTCGTTGAAGGCGGACACCTCGAGGGGCAGCCCGATGCGGGTGAAGTCACCGGTGTGCAGGAGGACATCCCCCGGTGGCACCCGGAGGCAATCGGTGAGCGAGTGCGTGTCCGACACGCACACGAAGCGCGTGTGGCCCTCCGGCCTCGGTGTCGCGTGCGGCGTCGGCGCCACCCTGGGGGCCAACGGAGGGCAGAGACGAGCGCACGGTAGGCGGGAGGAGCTTCCGCGCGGTCGGAGATCACAAACGATGCTAGAAACTATTTTTACACGCTTTTGATGAACTCACTCTGTCTGCTGTTGTTGTTGTTGCATCCTCAAATCTTGTAACACAATTTTAACCCGCTTCCCAATGTGGTATCGGCTGAAAACTTGGTATACTTATGTCATACTGATGACAATACTACATTCTATCATAAAAACATTAAAAAAATCTATATTTTTAAACATTATTTCGTATATGTTATGTTTCTGCTTGGGTCTAATTGTCCACGCTCAACTGACGTTGGCTGTAATTGGCCCACGGTCCCCTTACGTTGTGGCGAGCTTCGGGGCCCACTTCCTGGAGTCGTGGAGTTCTGACATTACTAGCACGGCACATTTCACGGAAGCGTGTTTTTAACAAAGTATTTTTAAATATTACTTATCTACTACCAGGTAAGAAGGGCCCCCCCCCAACAGAGCGACTACGCGGCTCCTTTTGCAGAAGCGGCCCCCCACGAATGACAACAGCTCAACGAGGTGGTCGCTTTTCGTCGCCGCCGCCGCCGCGTGCAAAGCAAGCAGCCGAACAACTTCTGGGAAGACATCACTGGACGGACAAGGACACGCTTGCTTGTTTGTTTTTACCAGGGTAAGGCCCCCCCCCCCCCCCCCCCACCGAGCTATACAGCTCTTTCTCAGAAGTAAACCGGCTCATCCCACACCTCCGATGGGCACGGTTGGCGACGTGCGGCGCGAAACAAGTTCACCGTACGTACGCGCGTGCGTGCGCCGTGTGGAAATGTACAGCGAGCGGCCACAATAACTCGTGAAGGCGTGGCGAAGCCGATTCTAAACCTGGCGGTGGAAAAACCCGGGAGGACCCGGAGTAAAATCCGCGCGACCACAGGGAGAGAGAGGCGCCGCAAACTCTCGGTCCGGACAGGCGACCGGACACGCGTTTGTTCGTATCCCTGAACGTTCGTAAGTCGAATGTTCCTAAGTAGAGGAGGCGTACGTAGAGGATCGGAGAGGTAAGAAGAAACGCAACTTAGAAAGGCACCCGAGCGGCCGACATGGCTTTGCAGGCGCTCAAGGAGAACGGAACGAGCGACGGAAGAGATCCAGACTTAGTCGATGAGTGAAGATGGCTAGAAACAGCAAGCGAAGCAGTTACACGACAGGAGCTCACAGCACGAGAGAGCTAAACGAATCACCCCAAGCGCGTAATACAATTATAGTAGAACCTCGGTGATCGAACGCACCAGAACTTGAACAAATCGGTGTTCTAACGATATCTCCGAACATTCCTTGCCCCGGAAACCGAGCGAAATACGGAGGTCGAACGGGCAATCGCGACTTGAAAGAACCTGTACACTCATAATAAAGGTTTTTGGGTTAGATCGCGTTTATTTATAAATGTGTCGTAACCCTTCACCACCCGACACGGCCAATCAGCAAAAAAGTGTCACGTTGACAAAAGACAATTAGTTCACTACTTTAGCCCACCGGTGTGTTGAAGAGTGAATCCACATTTACAGTTTGAGTACGACGTTTCGCTGGTAATTACATCCAGCATCATCGGGCAATTCGCCAGAATGGTAAATTGCCAGAACGCTGGTAATTACATCCAGCATTCTGGCGAATTGCCCGATGATGCTGGATGTAATTACCAGCCAAACGCCGTACTCAAACTGTAAATATTGTGGATTCACTCTTCAACACACCGGTGGGCTAAAGTAGTGAATTAATTGTCTTTTTCATATTCTTAGCTCTTTCGGTAAAGTCACGTTGAAGGGAAACAATAAAATAATAAAATATATATAAAACAATAAAAATTCTCACGACGTTTCGACCATAACACAAACGGTCGTCATCAGGTGTGTCGGTTTGCATAAATGTATTTATTTTAAAACGGCGGCATTTATTTATTTAAAAAAAAAAACACGTCAGCGCCACGCGCAGCGATTTGACAGTGTGTTTAGAAGTACTAGTCCATCTATGTTCTGAAAAGAGGAGGGGGGAGACAAAAAATTAATGTATGCCGTCTGAAAGCCACCGTAAGCGTGAACAATCAATTAAGAGCTGAAATGGTTTATCAAATCCTTCCAATGATTGCTAAGCCAGAATCCATCTTCTCGGTTGAAATTGTCTCTGTGCTTGTGTATGTGGATAGCCTCATGAACGAATCTCTCATGGTAGCCAGATGGCTTGCAGAGAACCTCTGTCTTGGAGAAGTCAATGTCATGTGAGCCTACTGAATTATAACAATGATCTGCCACGGCCGAGTTGTTGGTTGCTGATTGGCCGTGTCGGGTGGTGGAGGGTTACGACACATTTATAAATAACGCGATCTAACCCAAAAACCTTCATTATGAATAATATTGGTCGCGAAAGCCTACGTGTTAAACAGAACCTGTACACGGCTGAGACACGTATGGCCAGCAGCGTGCATGACGCTTGCCCAAGGGGACTCCCCTTCCAAACAATAACACCACCACCACCTACCACCACCACCACCTACAGTGAGGGAAAAAAAGTATTTGATCCCCTGCTGATTTTGTACGTTTGCCCACTGACAAATAAATGATCAGTCTATAATTTTAATGGCATGTTTATTTGAACAGTGAGAGACAGAATAACAACAACAAAATCCAGAAAATCGCATGTCAAGAATGTTATAAATTGATTTGCATTTTAATGAGGGAAATAATAACATGACTTAGTACTTGGTGGCAAAACCCTTGTTGGCAATCACAGAGGTCAGACGTTTCTTGTAGTTGGCCACCAGGTTTGCACACATCTCAGGCGGGATTTTGTCCCACTCCTCTTTGCAGATCTTCTCCAAGTCATTAAGCTTTCGAGGCTGACGTTTGGCAACTCGAACCTTCAGCTCCCTCCACAGATTTTCTTTGGGATTAAGGTCTGGAGACTGGCTAGGCCACTCCAGGACCTTAATGTGCTTCTTCTTGAGCCACTCCTTTGTTGCCTTGGCCGTGTGTTTTGAGTCATTGTCATGTTGGAATACCCATCCACGACCCATTTTCAATGCCCTGGCTGAGGGGAGGTTCTCACCCAAAATTTGACGGTACATGGCCCCGTCCATCGTCCCTTTGGTGCGGTGAAGTTGTCCTGTCCCCTTAGCAGAAAAACACCCCCAAAACATAATGTTTCCACCTCCATGTTTGACGGTGGGGATGGTGTTCTTGGGGTCATTGGCAGCATTCCACTTCCTTCAAACACGGCGAGTTGAGTTGATGCCAAAGAGCTCCATTTTGGTCTCATCTGACCACAACACTTTCACCCAGTTCTCCTCTGAATCATTCAGATGTTCATTGGCAAACTTCAGACGGGCATGTATATATGTGCTTGCTTGAGCAGGGGGACCTTGCGGGCGCTGCAGGATTTCAGTCCTTCACGGCGTAGTGTGTTACCAATTGTTTTCTTGGTGACTATGGTCCCAGCTGCCTTGAGATCATTGACAAGATCCTCCCGTGTAGTTCTGGGCTTATTACTCACCGTTCTCATGATCATTGCAACTCAACGAGGTGAGATCTTGCATGGAGCCCCAGGCTAAGGGAGTTTCACAGTTCTTTTGTGTTTCTTCCATTTGCGAATAATCGCACCAACTGTTGTCACCTTCTCGCCAAGCTGCTTGGCAATGGTCTTGTAGCCCATTCCAGCCTTGTGTAGGTCTACAATCTTGTCCCTGACATCCTTGGAGAGCTCTTTGGTCTTGGCCATGGTGGAGAGTTAGGAATCTGATTGATTGATTGCTTCTGTGGACAGGTGTCTTTGATACAGGTAACAAGCTGAGATTAGGAGCACTCCTTTTAAGAGTGTGCTCCTAGTCTCAGCTCGTTACCTGTATAAAAGACACCTGGGAGCCAGTAATCTTTCTGATTGAGAGGGGGTCAAATACTTATTTCCCTCATTACAATGCAAATCAATTTAAAACATTTTTGACATGCGTTTTTCCGGATTTTGTTGTTGTTATTCTGTCTCTCACTGTTCAAATAAACCTACCATTAAATGATAGACTGATCATTTCTTTGTCAGTGGGCAAACGTACACAATCAGCAGGGGATCAAATACTTTTTTCCCTCACTCTACCACCACCACCTACCACCACCACCACCACCTACCACCTCCTCCTCACCACCTTCCACTTAAGCCATCAACTCTCCTTACTACAGGCAAAGTGAAGTTCAATGCTCATTCATTTCATGTATTCCATATATTTATTTAATTTATTCCATTTATTTATTGTGTTTCTTGTTTTTTGTACGATTCTATGCACGTAATTACTGTAAACTTCGTGTAAAAATGCTTTATAATGAGAGATGTCTTGTGTCTGGAACCAATTGATGTCATTTACATTCATTCGTATGCGGGAAATTAAATTCGGTGTTCGAACAAATCAGTGTTCGAATGGCCTTCTGGAACGAATTAAGTTTCCATCTCCGGGGTATCAATGTAAAACGAAACCATCCCGTACGATGCGTCTCACGAGCTTAGCAGCGCGTGAGCAACGTTGCACGCCGGGGACGTTTCAGGTTTTTTGTGTGTTTATTTTCGAAGGTGCCACTCACTACGGGCGCACAAAAGTGGCTTGGCCACGAGTGAGCCGTGCGACACCTCGCTGCTCATCTCGTCAGCAAGGAGCCTTAAACCATCGTCACGCGCAAATCCTCCGGTCGTCATCCTTGCAGCAGCAGTAAGCGGCGGCGGCGGCGGCGGCAGCGGTGGCTTTAGGCTCAGCCATCGAACTAAGACGGTCACCGCCATCGCGCGCTTTCAGATGCTGTATATACTACATTATACACTACACCACTACACACTACACTATACACTACATTATACACTACACTATACACTACACTATACACTACATTATACACTACATTATACACTACACCACTACACACTACACTATACACTACACTATACACGACACTATACACTACACTATACACTACACTATACACTACACTATACACTATACACTACACTATACACTACACTATACACCACACTACTATACACTACATTATACACTACACTTTACACTACACTGCTATACACTACACTATACACTACACTATACACTACACTATACACTACACTACTATACACTACACTATACACTACACAATATACACTATACAATACACTATACACTACACTACACACTATACACGACACTATACACTACACTATACACTACACTATACACTGCACTATACACTGCACTATACACTACACTATACACTACACGATTATACACTACACCACTACACTATACACTACGCTATACACTACATGATTATACACTACACCACTACACTATACACTACACCACTACACTATACACTACACTATACACTACACACTTCACTATACACTACACCACTACACTATACACTACACGATTATACACTACACCACTACACTATACACTACACGATAATACACTACACTCCACTGTACGCTACACTACATTATACACTACACTAGTACACTATACATTACATTATATACTAAACTATACACTACACCACTATACACTACACGACTATACACTACACTACATTACACTACACTACATTACACTACACTATACACTACATGACACTATACACTACACAACTATACACTACACATTACACTACACTAAACACTACATGACACTATACACAACACAACACACTACACATTACATTACACTATTCACTACACATTACACTACACTATACACTACATTACATTCCACTATACACCACACCACCACGCCACTACGCACGACATTTGACCGCGCCAAACCGTACACGCGCAGGCAGGAGCGGCCCCTTGCTCCGTCCGCACCGTGATGCACCCGGTAAGCCGCGGACGGGTTCCAACTCAGCGCATCGACCGTGACGTCCTCGTCGTCCGGACCTCGCCCCTCGTCCGACCGCCACAGGGCGCCCGAGATGCCGCCCTGCAAGGCGGGAGAGGAGGGGGGCGACAGTTGTGGGGGAGCGAGGGCGAGGCGGTGAGACCCTGGGGCTCGTTGTCGTCCACGTTGCCGGCTGTCCAACTTGGCGGTTCAAGCGGAACCTCGAGCGCGGCGAGTCGAATGGTCTCCGCAAGGTCACCGATGACTCACGTGGAGAATCGGAGACATAGAGACTCACATAGAGACATACAGACTCACATAGAGACCGACAGACTCACGTAGAGACCTACAGACTCACGTAGAGACCTAAAGACTCACATAGAGACCTACAGACTCATATAGAGACCTACAGACTCACATAGATCCCTACAGACTGACATAGACACCTACAGACTCACGTAGAGACCTACAGACTTACGTAGAGACCTACAGACTTACGTAGAGACCTACAGACTCACAGAGACCTACAGACTCACGTAGAGACCTACAGACGCACATAGAGACCTACAGACTAACATAGAGACCTACAGACTCAAATAGAGACCTACAGACTCACATAGAGACCTACAGACTCACATAGAGACCTAGAGACTCACGTAGAGAACTAGAGACTCAAATAGAGACCTACAGACTCACGTAGAGACCTATAGACTCACGTAGAGACCTACAGACACACGTAGAGATCTACAGACTTACGTAGAGACCTACAGACTCACATAGAGACCTACAGACTCACATAGAGACCTATAGACTCACGTAGAGACCTACAGACTCACGTAGAGACCTACAGACTCACAGAGACCTACAGACTCACGTAGAGACCTACAGACTCACATAGAGACCCATAGACTCACATAGAGACCTATAGACTCACAGAGAGACCTAGAGACTCACGTAGAGACCTACAGACTCACGTAGAGACCTATAGACTCACGGAGAGACCTACAGACATATGTAGAGACCTATAGACTCACGTATAGACCTACAGACTCACGTAGAGACCTATAGACTCACAGAGACCTACAGACTCACAGAGACCCATAGACTCACATAGAGACCTACAGACTCACGTAGAGACCTATAGACTCACATCGAGACCTATAGACTCACATAGAGACCAATAGACTCACAAAGAGACCTATAGACTCACATGAGAACTATAGACTCACATAGAGACCTAAAGACTCACATAGAGACCTACAGCCTCACAGAGACCCACAGACTCACGTAGAGACCTATAGACTCACGTAGAGACCTATAGACTCACGTAGAGACCTACAGACTCACGTAGAGACCCATAGACTCACGTAGAGACCTAAAGACTCACATAGAGACCTACAGACTCATATAGAGACCTACAGACTCACGTAGAGACCTAAAGACTCACATAGAGACCTACAGACTCATATAGAGACCTACAGACTCACATAGAGACCTACAGACTCACGTAGAGACCTACAGACTCACATAGATCCCTACAGACTGACATAGACACCTACAGACTCACGTAGAGACCTACAGACTTACGTAAAGACCTACAGACTTACGTAGAGACCTACAGACTCACAGAGACCTACAGACTCACGTAGAGACCTACAGACGCACATAGAGACCTACAGACTAACATAAAGACCTACAGACTCAAATAGAGACCTACAGACTCACATAGAGACCTACAGACTCACATAGAGACCTAGAGACTCACGTAGAGAACTAGAGACTCAAATAGAGACCTACAGACTTACGTAGAGACCTACAGACACACGTAGAGACCTACAGACTCACAGAGACCCATAGACTCACATAGAGACCTACAGACTCAAATAGAGACCTACAGACTCACATAGAGACCTACAGACTCAAATAGAGACCTACAGACTCACATAGAGACCTACAGACTCACATAGAGACCTATAGACTCACGTAGAGACCTACAGACTCACGTAGAGACCTACAGACTCACAGAGACCTACAGACTCACGTAGAGACCTACAGACTCACATAGAGACCCATAGACTCACATAGAGACCTATAGACTCACAGAGAGACCTAGAGACTCACGTAGAGACCTACAGACTCACGTAGAGACCTATAGACTCACGGAGAGACCTACAGACATATGTAGAGACCTATAGACTCACGTATAGACCTACAGACTCACGTAGAGACCTATAGACTCACGTAGAGACCTATAGACTCACAGAGACCTACAGACTCACAGAGACCCATAGACTCACATAGAGACCTACAGACTCACGTAGAGACCTATAGACTCACATCGAGACCTATAGACTCACATAGAGACCAATAGACTCACAAAGAGACCTATAGACTCACATGAGAACTATAGACTCACATAGAGACCTAAAGACTCACATAGAGACCTACAGCCTCACAGAGACCCACAGACTCACGTAGAGACCTATAGACTCACGTAGAGACCTATAGACTCACGTAGAGACCTACAGACTCACGTAGAGACCCATAGACTCACGTAGAGACCTAAAGACTCACATAGAGACCTACAGACTCATATAGAGACCTACAGACTCACGTAGAGACCTAAAGACTCACATAGAGACCTACAGACTCATATAGAGACCTACAGACTCACATAGAGACCTACAGACTCACGTAGAGACCTACAGACTCACATAGATCCCTACAGACTGATATAGACACCTACAGACTCACGTAGAGACCTACAGACTTACGTAAAGACCTACAGACTTACGTAGAGACCTACAGACTCACAGAGACCTACAGACTCACGTAGAGACCTACAGACGCACATAGAGACCTACAGACTAACATAAAGACCTACAGACTCAAATAGAGACCTACAGACTCACATAGAGACCTACAGACTCACATAGAGACCTAGAGACTCACGTAGAGAACTAGAGACTCAAATAGAGACCTACAGACTTACGTAGAGACCTACAGACACACGTAGAGACCTACAGACTCACAGAGACCCATAGACTCACATAGAGACCTACAGACTCAAATAGAGACCTACAGACTCACATAGAGACCTACAGACTCAAATAGAGACCTACAGACTCACATAGAGACCTACAGACTCACATAGAGACCTAGAGACTCACGTAGAGAACTAGAGACTCAAATAGAGACCTACAGACTCACGTAGAGACCTATAGACTCACGTAGAGACCTACAGACACACGTAGAGACCTACAGACTTACGTAGAGACCTACAGACTCACCTAGAGACCTAAAGACTCACATAGAGACCTATAGACTCACGTAGAGATCTATAGACTCACGTAGAGACCTACAGACTCACGTAGAGACCTACAGACTCACAGAGACCTACAGACTCACGTAGAGACCTACAGACTCACATAGAGACCCATAGACTCACATAGAGACCTATAGACTCACAGAGAGACCTAGAGACTCACGTAGAGACCTACAGACTCACGTAGAGACCTATAGACTCACGGAGAGACCTACAGACATATGTAGAGACCTATAGACTCACGTATAGACCTACAGACTCACGTAGAGACCTATAGACTCACGTAGAGACCTATAGACTCACGTAGAGACCTATAGACTCACAGAGACCTACAGACTCACAGAGACCCATAGACTCACATAGAGACCTACAGACTCACGTAGAGACCTATAGACTCACATCGAGACCTATAGACTCACATAGAGACCAATAGACTCACAAAGAGACCTATAGACTCACATGAGAACTATAGACTCACATAGAGACCTAAAGACTCACATAGAGACCTACAGCCTCACAGAGACCCACAGACTCACGTAGAGACCTATAGACTCACGTAGAGACCTATAGACTCACGTAGAGACCTACAGACTCACGTAGAGACCCATAGACTCACATAGAGACCTACAGACTCACATAGAGACCAATAGACTCAGATAGAGACCTATAGACTCACATAGAGACCTATAGACTCACATAGAGACCTAAAGACTCACATAGAGACCTATAGACTCACATAGAGATCTACAGACTCACGTAGAGACCTACAGACTCACGTAGAGACCTACAGACTCACATAGAGACCTATAGACTCACGTAGAGACCTAGAGACTCACGTAGAGACCCATAGACTCACATAGAGACCTACAGACTCACATAGAGACCTACAGACTCACATAGAGACCTACAGACTCATAGAGACCTACAGACTCACATAGAGACCTACAGACTCACATAGAGACCTACAGACTCACATAGAGACCTACAGACTCACAGAGACCCATAGACTCACATAGGGACCTATAGACTCACATAGAGACCAACATACTCACGTAGAGACCTATAGACTCACATAGAGACCCACAGCCTCACATCGAGACCTATAGACTCACATAGAGACCTACAGACTCACATAGAGACCTATAGACTCACATAGAGACCCACAGACTCACATAGAGACCTATAGACTCACATAGAGACCTACAGACTCACATAGAGACCCACAGACTCACATAGAGACCTACAGACTCACATAGAGACCTATAGACTCACATAGAGACCCATAGACTCACATAGAGACCCACAGACTTACATAGAGACCTATAGACTCACATAGAGACCTATAGACTCACATAGAGACCTATAAACTCACAGAGACCTACAGACTCACATAGAGACCTACAGACTCACATAGAGACATACAGACTCACAGAGACCTACAGACTCACATAGAGACCTACAGACTGACAGAGACCTACAGACTCACATAGAGACCAATAGACTCACATAGAGACCTATATACTCACATAGAGACCTATAGACTCACAGAGACCTACAGACTCACATAGAGACCTACAGACTCACAGAGACCTATAGACTCACATAGAGAACTACAGACTCACGAAGAGACCTACAGACTCACATAGAGACCTAGAGACTCACAGAGACCTGTAGACTCACATAGAGACCTACAGACTCACATAGAGACCTATAGACTCACAGAGACCTACAGACTCACAGAGACCCACAGACTCACGTAGAGACCTATAGACTCACGTAGAGACCTATAGACTCACGTAGAGACCTACAGACTCACACAGAGACCTACATAGTCACATAGAGACCTATAGACTCACATATAGACCTATAGACTCACATATATACCCATAGACTCACATAGAGACCTACAGACTCACATAGAGACCTATAGACTCACATAGAGACCTATAGACTCACAGTTTAGTGGTGAGTGTACTAGTGGTGAATGTAGCGGTGAGTGTAGTAGTGGTAAATGTAGTGGTGAGTGTAGTAGTGATGAGTGTACAGTGGTCAGTGTAGTGGTGTGTACTAGTGGTGAGTGTGCAAGTGGTGAGTGTAGTGGTGAGTGTAGTGGTGAGTGTACTGGTGGTGAGTGTAGTGGTGGTGAGTGTAGTGGTGAGTGTAGTGGTGTGTGTACCAGTGGTGAGTGTACCAGTGGTGAGTGTACCAGTGGTGAGTGTACTAGTGGTGAGTGTAGTGGTGAGTGTAGTGGTGAGTGTGCTAGTGGTGAGTGTACTAGTGGTGAGTGTACTGGTGGTGAGTGTAGTGGTGAGTGTACTGGTGGTGAGTGTAATGGTGAGTGTACTAGTGGGGAGTGTACTAGTGATGAGTGTACTAGTGGTGAGTGTACTGGTGGTGAGTGTACTAGTGTTGAGTGTACGAGTGGTGAGTGTAGTGGTGAGTGTGCTAGTGGTGAGTGTAGTGGTGAGTGTAGTGGTGAGTGTAGTGGTGAGTGTACTAGCGGTGAGTGTAGTGATGAGTGTACTAGTGGTGAGTGTAGTGGTGAGTGTACTAGTGGTAAGTGTAGTAGTGGTGAGTGTAGTGGTGAGTGTAGTGATGAGTGTACTAGTGGTGAGTGTAGTGGTGAGTGTGCTAGTGGTGAGTGTACTAGTGGTGAGTGTACTAGTGGTGAGTGTAGTGGTGAGTGTGCTAGTGGTGGGTGTACTAGTGGTGAGTGTAGTGGCGAGTGTAGTAGTGGTGAGTGTACTAGTGGTGAGTGTAGTAGTGGTGAGTGTACTAGTGGTGAGTGTACTAGTGTTGAGTGTAGTGGTGAGTGTACTAGTGGTGAATGTACTAGTGGTGAGTGTAGTGGTGAGTGTACTAGTGTTGAGTATACTAGTGGTGAGTGTGCTAGTGATGAGTGTGCTAGTGGTGAGTGTAGTGGTGAGTGTGCTAGTGGTGAGTGTACTAGTGGTGAGTGTACTAGTGATGAGTGTTGTGGTGAGTGTACTATGGGTGAGTGTACTAGTGGTGAGTGTAGTGGTGAGTGTACTGGTGGCGAGTGTAATGGTGAGTGTACTAGTGGTGAGTGTTGTGGTGAGTGTTGTGGTTAGTGTACTAGGGGTGAGTGTACTAGTGGTGAGTGTAGTGGTGAGTGAAGTGGTGAGTGTACTGGTGGTGAGTGTAATGGTGAGTGTACTAGTGGTGAGTGTACTAGTGATGAGTGTAGTGGTGAGTGTACTAGTGGTGAGTGTAGTGGTGAGTGTACTAGTGGTGAGTGTAGTGGTGAGTGTACTAGTGGTGAGTGTAGTAGTGGTGAGTGTACTAGTGGTGAGTGTACTAGTGGTGAATGTAGTGGTGGGTGTACTAGTGGTGGGTGTAGTAGTGGTGAGTGTAGTAGTGGTGAGTGTAGTGGTGAGTGTACTCTTGGTGAGTGTACTAGTGGTGTGTGTAGTGGTGAGTGTACTAGTGGTGAGTGTAGTAGTGGTGAGTGTGCTAGTGGTGAGTGTACTCGTGGGGTGTGTAGTGGTGAGTGTACTAGTGGTGAGTGTACTAGTGGTGTGTGTAGTGGTGAGTGTACTAGTGGTGAGTGTACTAGTGGTGAGTGTACTAGTGGTGAGTGCAGTGGTGAGTGTAGTGGTGAGTGTAGTGGTGGGTGTGCTAGTGGTGACTGCACTAGTGGTGAGTGTACTAATGGTGAGTGTACTAGTGGTGAGTGTAGTGGTGAGTGTACGAGTGGTGAGTGTAGTGGTGAGTGTACTAGTGGTGAGTGTACTAGTGATGAGTGTAGTGGTGAGTGGAGTGATGAGTGTACTAGTGGTGAGTGTAGTGGTGAGTGTAGTAGTGGTGAGTGTACTAGTGGTGAGTGTACTAGTGGTTAGTGCAGTGGTGAGTGTAGTGGTGAGTGTAGTGGTGGGTGTGCTAGTGGTGACTGCACTAGTGGTGAGTGTACTAATGGTGAGTGTACGAGTGGTGAGTGTAGTGGTGAGTGTACTAGTGGTGAGTGTACTAGTGATGAGTGTAGTGGTGAGTGGAGTGATGAGTGTACTAGTGGTGAGTGTAGTGGTGAGTGTAGTAGTGGTGAGTGTACTAGTGGTGAGTGTACTAGTGGTGAGTGCAGTGGTGAGTGTAGTGGTGAGTGTAGTGGTGGGTGTGCTAGTGGTGACTGCACTAGTGGTGAGTGTACTAATGGTGAGTGTACGAGTGGTGAGTGTAGTGGTGAGTGTACTAGTGGTGAGTGTACTAGTGGTGAGTGTAGTGGTGAGTGTACTAGCGGTGAGTGTAGTGGTGAGTATTCTAGTGGTGTGTGTAGTGGTGAGTGTACTAGTGGTGAGTGTAGTGGTGAGTGCACTAATGGTGAGTGTAGTGGTGAGTGTACTAGTGGTGTGTGTAGTGGTGAGTGTACTAGTGGTGAGTGTACTAGTGGTGAGTGTAATGGTGAGTGTGCTAGTGGTGAGTGTAGTGGTGAGTATAGTGGTGAGTGTACTAGTGGTGAGTGTAGTGGTGAGTGTACTAGTGGTGAGTGTAGTTTTGAGTGTACTAGTGGTGAGTGTAGTGGTGAGTATAGTGGTGAGTGTACTAGTGGTGAGTGTGCTAGTGGTGAGTGTACTAGTGGTGAGTGTGCTAGTGGTGAGTGTAGTGGTGAGTGTAGTAGTGGTGAGTGTACTAGTGGTGAGTGTAGTGGTGAGTGTACTAGTGGTGAGTGTACTAGTGGTGAGTGTAGTGGTGAGTGTACTAGTGGTGAGTGTACTAGTGGTGAGTGTAGTGGTGAGTGTACTAGTGGTGAGTGTACTAGTGGTGAGTTTAGTGGTGAGTGTACTAGTGTTGAGTGTACTAGTGGTGTGTGTACTAGTGGTGAGTGTAGTGGTGAGTGTAGTAGTGGTGAGTGTAGTGGTGAGTGTAGTAGTGGTGAGTGTAGTAGTGAGTGTACTAGTGGTGAGTGTAGTAGTGGTGAGTGTACTAGTGGTGAGTGTGCTCGTGGTGAGTGTACTAGTGGTGAGTGTAGTGGTGAGTGCGCTAGTGGTGAGTGTAATGGTGAGTGTACTAGTGGTGAGTGTACTAGTGGTGAGTGTACTAGTGGTGAGTGTAATAATGAGTGTTCTAGTGGTGAGTGTACTAGTGGTGAGTGTACTAGTGGTGAGTGTTCTAGTGGTGAGTGTACTAGTGGTGAGTGTACTAGTGGTGAGTGTAGTGGTGAATGTACTAGTGGTGAGTGTACTAGTGGTGAGTGTACTAGTGGTGAGTGTGCTCGTGGTGAGTGTACTAGTGGTGAGTGTAGTGGTGAGTGCGCTAGTGGTGAGTGTAATGGTGAGTGTACTAGTGGTGAGTGTACTAGTGGCGAGTGTAATAATGAGTGTACTAGTGGTGAGTGTACTAGTGGTGAGTGTTCTAGTGGTGAGTGTACTAGTGGTGAGTGTAGTGGTGAGTGTACTAGTGGTGAGTGTACTAGTGATGAGTGTAGTGGTGAGTGGAGTGATGAGTGTACTAGTGGTGAGTGTAGTGGTGAGTGTAGTAGTGGTGAGTGTACGAGTGGTGAGTGTAGTGGTGAGTGTACTAGTGGTGAGTGTACTAGTGATGAGTGTAGTGGTGAGTGGAGTGATGAGTGTACTAGTGGTGAGTGTAGTGGTGAGTGTAGTAGTGGTGAGTGTACTAGTGGTGAGTGTAGTGGTGAGTGTACTAGTGGTGAGTGTACTAGTGGTGAGTGTAGTGGTGAGTGTACTAGCGGTGAGTGTAGTGGTGAGTGTTCTAGTGGTGTGTGTAGTGGTGAGTGTACTAGTGGTGAGTGTAGTGGTGAGTGCACTAATGGTGAGTGTAGTGGTGAGTGTACTAGTGGTGTGTGTAGTGGTGAGTGTACTAGTGGTGAGTGTACTAGTGGTGAGTGTGCTAGTGGTGAGTGTAGTGGTGAGTGTAGTGGTGAGTGTACTAGTGGTGAGTGTAGTTTTGAGTGTACTAGTGGTGAGTATAGTGGTGAGTGTACTAGTGGTGAGTGTGCTAGTGGTGAGTGTACTAGTGGTGAGTGTGCTAGTGGTGAGTGTAGTGGTGAGTGTAGTAGTGGTGAGTGTACTAGTGGTGAGTGTAGTGGTGAGTGTACTAGTGGTTAGTGTACTAGTGGTGAGTGTAGTGGTGAGTGTACTAGTGGTGAGTGTACTAGTGGTGAGTGTAGTGGTGAGTGTACTAGTGGTGAGTGTAGTGGTGAGTGTACTAGTGTTGAGTGTACTAGTGGTGTGTGTACTAGTGGTGAGTGTAGTGGTGAGTGTAGTAGTGGTGAGTGTAGTGGTGAGTGTAGTAGTGGTGAGTGTAGTAGTGGTGAGTGTAGTGGTGAGTGTACTAGTGGTGAGTGTAGTGGTGAATGTACTAGTGGTGAGTGTACTAGTGGTGAGTGTACTAGTGGTGAGTGTAGTGGTGAGTGCGCTAGTGGTGAGTGTAATGGTGAGTGTACTAGTGGTGAGTGTACTAGTGGTGAGTGTAATAGTGAGTGTTCTAGTGGTGAGTGTACTAGTGGTGAGTGTACTAGTGGTGAGTGTTCTAGTGGTGAGTGTACTAGTGGTGAGTGTACTAGTGAGTGAGTGTACTAGTGGTGAGTGTAGTGGTCAGTGTGCTAGTGGTGAGTGTAGTAGTGAGTGTACTAGTGGTGAGTGTACTAGTGGTGAGTGTGCTAGTGTTGAGTGTACTAGTGGTGAGTGTACTAGTGGTGAGTGTACTAGTGGTGGTGAGTGTTCTAGTGGTGAGTGTACTAGTGGTGAGTGTACTAGTGGTGAGTGTAGTGGTGGTGAGTGTTCTAGTGGTGAGTGTACTAGTGGTGAGTGTACTAGTGGTGAGTGTAGTGGTGAGTGTACTAGTGGTGAGTGTAGTGGTGAGTGTACTAGTGGTGAGTGTAGTGGTGAGTGTACTAGTGGTGAGTGTAGTGGTGAGTGTACTAGTGGTGAGTGTACTAGTGGTGAGTGTAGTGGTGAGTGTGCTAGTGGTGAGTGTACTAGTGGTGAGTGTGCTAGTGGTGAGTGTACTAGTGGTGAGTGTAGTGGTGAGTGTACTAGTGGTGAGTGTAGTGGTGAGTGTACTAGTGGTGAGTGTACTAGTGGTGAGTGTGCTAGTGGTGAGTGTGTTAGTGGTGAGTGTGCTAGTGGTGAGTGTACTAGTGGTGAGTGTACTAGTGGTGAGTGTAGTGGTGAGTGTGCTAGTGGTGAGTGTACTAGTGGTGAGTGTAGTGGTGAGTGCGCTAGTGGTGAGTGTAATGGTGAGTGTACTAGTGGTGAGTGTACTAGTGGTGAGTGTAATAGTGAGTGTTCTAGTGGTGAGTGTACTAGTGGTGAGTGTACTAGTGGTGAGTGTTCTAGTGGTGAGTGTACTAGTGGTGAGTGTACTAGTGAGTGAGTGTACTAGTGGTGAGTGTAGTGGTCAGTGTGCTAGTGGTGAGTGTAGTAGTGAGTGTACTAGTGGTGAGTGTACTAGTGGTGAGTGTGCTAGTGTTGAGTGTACTAGTGGTGAGTGTACTAGTGGTGAGTGTACTAGTGGTGGTGAGTGTTCTAGTGGTGAGTGTACTAGTGGTGAGTGTACTAGTGGTGAGTGTAGTGGTGGTGAGTGTTCTAGTGGTGAGTGTACTAGTGGTGAGTGTACTAGTGGTGAGTGTAGTGGTGAGTGTAGTGGTGAGTGTACTAGTGGTGAGTGTAGTGGTGAGTGTACTAGTGGTGAGTGTAGTGGTGAGTGTACTAGTGGTGAGTGTAGTGGTGAGTGTACTAGTGGTGAGTGTACTAGTGGTGAGTGTAGTGGTGAGTGTGCTAGTGGTGAGTGTACTAGTGGTGAGTGTGCTAGTGGTGAGTGTACTAGTGGTGAGTGTAGTGGTGAGTGTACTAGTGGTGAGTGTAGTGGTGAGTGTACTAGTGGTGAGTGTACTAGTGGTGAGTGTGCTAGTGGTGAGTGTGTTAGTGGTGAGTGTGCTAGTGGTGAGTGTACTAGTGGTGAGTGTACTAGTGGTGAGTGTAGTGGTGAGTGTGCTAGTGGTGAGTGTACTAGTGGTGAGTGTGTGACGAGACGTAGACCACTTTAATCGCAGCTCACCATCACAGCGGGGGTCTTGTTGATGTTGTTGATGCTGTTTTTGCTGTTGTTGTTGATGTTGTTGTTGATGCTGTTGATGTTGTTTAGGATGTTGCTGGTGACTTCCTCATTGTCGCCAGGAAACTGGCGATGTCGCCTTGCTGCTGCTGCTACCGGTGGTGATGTTTAAAGGAGTTCGACATCACTACCGGGGGCGGGGGGAGGGGCGGGCGGGGGGGGGCGGGGGGGGATGGGGCGGGGGCGGGGGGGGAGGGGCGGGGGGGGATGGGGCGGGGGCGGGGGGGAGGGGCGGGGAGGGAAGGGGCGGGGGGGGCGGGGGGTGAGAAGGAGCGGGGGGAAGGGGTGGGAGGGAAGGGCGGGGGGAGAAGGGCGGAGGAGGACGGGGGGAGGGAAGGGCGGGGGGGGAGGGTGGGGGGGAAGGGCGGGGTTGGGGGGGAGAAGGGTGGGGGTGAGAGAAGGGCGGGTGGGGGTGAGAAGGGTGGGGGGGGAGAAGGGTGGGGGTGGGGGGGAGAAGGGTGGGGGGAGAAGGGTGGGGGGGAGAAGGGTGGGGGGGGGTGAGAAGGGTGGTGGGGGGGGTGAGAAGGGTGGTGGGTTGGTGGGGGGGTGGTGGGTTGGTGGGGGGGTGGTGGGTTGGTGGGGGGGTGGTGGGTTGGTGGGGGGGTGGTGGGTTGGTGGGGGGGTGGTGGGTTGGTGGGGGGTGGTGGGTTGGTGGGGGGGTGGTGAGTCGCCCTTCAGCATCAACAGCGGAGGGCGGAGAGGAGCGATGCTCACAACAACGAACGGAGCGCCGGGCGGATAAAACGCAGCAAAGACGGCACAGTATTGACCAGCTAAGCTGCTAAGGTAACTACAATACCCTTTGTTATACCCTTTGTTATACCCTTTGTTAATATCCACCGCTTGGGAAAGATTTCTGCACCGTGCCAATTCGTTTTACAGGACGAGAGACGTTTATTGACGCATTCACAAACATCGTCTCGCCACCCCTGGCATGATGAAGAAGTGGTCAGCAACTCCTTCCTCTGTTAGCTAGGAGATGTTAACTACCTCTCCTGGTATACAGGAGCTCGTGCGTTCGATCCCGACCATGACGATGTCTCCTGCTGTATATGTGGAGTCTGCGTCTCTCTCTCTCATCATCACGGTGGCTATGAGATGTTAACTACCTCGCCTGGTGTACAGGAGGTCGTGGGTTAGATCCCGACCCTGATGCATGCCGCAGCTGCTGTATATTTGGAGTCCGAGTCTCTGTCTCTCTCCCCGTGGTCGCGTGGATTTTTTTCCGCGTTTTCCCTTCCACGTTGAGAATAAACATCCACGCGTTTGAAGTTTTTGGCTGCTGCTGCTGCCGTAGATTTCCACGTGATGATGGCGATGATGGTAATCACACTTCGTAGCGTTGCTACCGTTGCCTCTGCATCCGCTACATGAGTAGCCGCAGGGGAAGATGATGATGATGGTGGTGGTGGTGATGATGGTGGTGGTGGTGATGGTGGTGGTGATGGTGGTGGTGATGATGGTGGTGGTGATGATGGTTGTGATGGTGATGATGGTGGTGATGGTGGTGGTGATGATGGTGGTGGTGATGATGGTGGTGGTGATGATGGTTGTGATGGTGATGGTGGTGGTGATGATGGTGGTGATGATGTTGGTGGTGATGATGATGATGGTGGTGATGGTGATGATGATGGTGGTGGTGCTGATGGTTGTGATGGTGATGATGGTGGTGATGGTGGTGGTGATGATGGTTGTGATGGTGATGATGGTGGTGGTGGTGATGATGATGGTGGTGATGATGGTGGTGGTGGTGGTGATGATGATGGTGGTGGTGATGATGATGGTGGTGGTGGTGATGATGATGGTGGTGATGATGATGGTGGTGGTGATGATGGTTGTGATGGTGATGATGGTGATGATGGTGGTGATGATGATGGTGGTGATGATGGTGGTGGTGATGATGGTGGTGATGATGATGGTGGTGATGATGATGATGGTGGTGATGATGGTGGTGGTGATGATGGTGGTGGTGATGATGGTGGTGATGATGGTGGTGGTGGTGGTGATGATGGTGATGATGATGGTGGTGGTGGTGGTGGTGATGATGGTGACGTCATATTTAAGGGGGGAGGGGTCTGACTTTTTGTGACAATGGGGGGGGGGCATAAATCGTCCAAAATCGCGTGACGTCATTTATGGACGCCCCCGTTTCCCATGCTTTGACCATTCCCGAGTCCCAAGACCGTTTTCAGGAGGTCTTGGCACTGGGATGACTGGCAGTGCTGCGCTGTCATGATTCCGCTTCTGAAAAATGCGTTAAAGGGCCGTCCATAAATGACGTCACCCGAGTTTGGACGATTTTTGAACCCCCCCCCTCGTCACAAAGATTCAGACCTCCCCCCCTCTCGATTATGACGTCACAAAGCTCCGCCCCCCCCCCCCCCCGAAAAATTATAAAACATGCTTCAAATCGCCTTAAACTATTGTTGTCATTGTAGTGCGTATTTAATGTGGCGCTGCACTCTGATGTTGCAGGAGAAAACATTTATTAAAACGTCTATTTAATTAAGTAGAACGTGTTGCCTGTATTTATTTAAAGTTGCACAATTTGATGTGACGTCACATTTCTCAAGCCCTCCCCCCCTCGTCACACATCGTCACAAATGTCTGACCCCCCCCACCTCCCCCTAGGTGACGTCATTTATGGACGGCCCCTAATACCTCAGTTGGGCTCTGGTAGGATGGGAATGGTTCAGTGTTGTCTTTGCATGACGTTCCGTTCACTCTTCACTCCGATCGTCTGTCCCTCCTGTCGTTGTTGTTGTTGTAACGTGCTGCACATCTGTGATTAAAAGAGCTTTACAGCTCATCGGATTTATCCCGCAGTCTTAAAAAAAAACATTGTGAGTATGAGCAGAGGTTGATGACTTCCGTGATCATCTCAGGCAGGCAGTCGAACCACGGCACCCGGTGTCTGTCCCCGTGACCCTGCCAGCCAGCGAGACTCAATGTGCACCTAGCCTGGCACCCAGGAAGAAAAAAAAATCCCAGCACGTATACACAACGGAACTCTATCAGTCCTGGATAAAACGCCGATTGGGAATTGAGGGGGGGGGGGGATCTGAACGAATTTATAACTTCAAAAGAATATAACTTCCTAAAAACATGTATTACATCATTGCCGCATTTTTCACGGTATTGAGTCATTGTTTTTATTTTTTTTACAATTATAAGTGCAAAAAAATGTATTTCAACTTTTAAATGTAAAGCTCTCGAGGGACGAGAGTCTTGACGTAAAGGGCTGAAGGCAAATAAAAAACACTCTAAAGTTTAAACTCGCAGCGCGCGCACACACAGAGAGAGACAACCCCGCGTGACGTCACTACCAAAACGTCAACACACGTGCGCGGCTCGAGCACGTGGCTCCGACATCGCCATGGCAACCAGCGCCCCCGCCCCCTCCTCGCCCCAACAAAATCACCATAGCAACGCCACCCCCCCCTCACCCCCACCACGTGACAGCAAGGAGCCCTAGAACATTCGTTCGACGCCTCCTAACCCAGTTGGGAGACCACGTGACGCGGAATTTGTTGACGGGAGGGGGTAGGGGGCGGGGCAACTCAAGTTTTTATTCGATAAAAAAAACACAACAACGGCGTGACGTCACTTCACTGGAGTTTGTGGGCGGGGTTATTTAAATCTCAAGCCCTGGGTGAGTGGTGGTGGTGGGCGGGGTTATTTAAATCTCAAGCCTGGCATTGACGTTGTACTTGAGGGTGGGGGCGAAGTGGGGAGGGGCGTGGGCGTGTTTATTTAAATTACCAAGCCCGGCCGTGACATTGAACTGGAAGGGGGGGGGTAGTTTGGGGGCGTGGTTATTTAAATCTCAACCCGATGCGGTTTGAGTTTAAGGGGAGGATATTCGTTTTAAAGCTTTTCGTGACTGCAGCGATTCATATTCTTGGTTCTTTCGGTAAAGTCACCACGTTTAGAAGGTAAATAATATTTTTATTTTATTAAAAATAATAATAGGGAAATGATATTTTACTTTATTATTTCCCTTCTACGTGACTTTACCGAGAAGGACCAAGGACATGAATTACCTGCAGTCACGAAAGCTTTAAAACGAAATTTAAGAGTATATGTGTGTGTGTTGTGGTGGTGGGCGGGGTTATTCGAGTTCAAGTTCTCCTCCGCGGTGACGTAGTGGGGGTGCGCGCGCGCGCGCGCGTGTCACGTGACGGTGTTGTTGTGGATCTGCCCGTGAGTGGGAGGAGCTAGAATAGTCTGGAGCGAGAGGGGCAGCGACCCTCCCCCACACACACACAGACAACACGAGCTAAGCCAAGTGGTGGTGGTGTCTCTGTCTCTGATCCACCTTCCTCACCTCGCACAGCCGCTGATTGCCATAGCAGCTCCACGTAGAAGCGAGAAGAAGTCGGGAGGGCCCGTGAGGGGGTAGACGGAGAGCGGTGTCTGTTTGGGTCTCCCTCGCCTCGCTCCGCTATAGCTAACTCAACGTCGTTCGTCGGTCTTCGTGGCACCCACCACCTCCTCTTCCACCTCTTCCTCCTCCGCGAGCCTTCGCGAGCCTCCGTAGACTGGGTTGGCGAGGACGGAACGAACCCTCCGGAACCACTCCGCCACCAGCACCGCCCTCAGCACCCCACTGCGTTTCTGAGGCATGGACGACAGCAAGGTGATGTGACACGCGGCTTGGTGTGTCTGTGTGTGTCTGTGTGTGTGTCTGTGTGTGTGTCTGTGTGTGTGTGTGTACCTGTGTGTGTGTCTCTGTGTGTGTGTGTCTGTGTGTGTGTCTGTGTACCTGTGTGTGTGTCTGTGTGTGTCTGTGTGTGTGTGTCTGTGTGTGTGTGTCTGTGTGTACCTGTGTGTGTCTGTGTGTGTGTGTCTGTGTGTCTGTGTGTGTACCTGTGTGTGTGTCTGTGTGTGTGTCTGTGTGTGTGTCTGTGTGTGTCTCTGTGTGTACCTGTGTGTGTGTGTGTCTGTGTGTGTGTGTCTGTGTGTGTGTCTGTGTGTACCTGTGTGTGTCTGTGTGTCTGTGTGTGTGTGTGTCTGTGTGTGTGTCTGTGTGTGTACCTGTGTGTGTCTGTGTGTGTCTGTGTGTGTACCTGTGTGTGTGTGTCTGTGTGTGTCTGTGTGTGTGTGTGTACCTGTGTGTGTGTGTGTACCTGTGTGTGTGTGTCTGTGTGTGTGTGTCTGTGTGTGTACCTGTGTGTGTACCTGTGTGTGTACCTGTGTGTCTGTGTGTACCTGTGTGTCTGTGTGTACCTGTGTGTACCTGTGTTTGTGTGTGTGTCTGTGTGTACCTGTGTGTACCTGTGTGTGTGTCTGTGTGTCTGTGTGTGTGTGTCTGTGTGTGTGTGTGTCTGTGTGTACCTGTGTGTGTCTGTGTGTGTACCTGTGTGTGTACCTGTGTGTCTGTGTGTACCTGTGTGTCTGTGTGTCTGTGTGTACCTGTGTGTGTGTACCTGTGTGTGTGTACCTGTGTGTGTCTGTGTGTACCTGTGTGTGTGTACGTGTGTGTGTACCTGTGTGTGTGTACCTGTGTGTGTGTCTGTGTGTACCTGTGTGTGTGTGTGTCTGTGTGTACCTGTGTCTGTGTGTGTGTCTGTGTGTGTACCTGTGTGTGTGTCTGTGTGTGTGTACCTGTGTGTGTGTCTGTGTGTGTGTCTGTGTGTGTGTCTGTGTGTGTGTCTGTGTGTGTGTGTCTGTGTGTGTGTACCTGTGTGTGTGACTGTGTGGGTGTCTGTGTGTGTGTGTCTGTGTGTGTGTTTGTGTGTGTGTCTGTGTGTCTGTGTGTGTCTGTGTGTGTGTCTGTGTGTGTCTGTGTGTCTCTGTGTGTGTGTACGTGTGTGTGTACCTGTGTGTGTGTACCTGTGTGTGTGTCTGTGTGTACCTGTGTGTGTGTGTGTCTGTGTGTACCTGTGTCTGTGTGTGTGTCTGTGTGTGTACCTGTGTGTGTGTCTGTGTGTGTGTACCTGTGTGTGTGTCTGTGTGTGTGTCTGTGTGTGTGTCTGTGTGTGTGTCTGTGTGTGTGTGTCTGTGTGTGTGTACCTGTGTGTGTGACTGTGTGGGTGTCTGTGTGTGTGTGTCTGTGTGTGTGTTTGTGTGTGTGTCTGTGTGTCTGTGTGTGTCTGTGTGTGTGTCTGTGTGTGTCTGTGTGTCTCTGTGTGTGTGTGTGTGTCTGTGTGTGTGTACCTATGTGTGTGTCTGTGTGTGTGTCTGTGTGTGTGTACCTGTGTGTGTGTCTGTGTGTGTGTCTGTGTATGTGTGTCTGTGTGTACCTGTGTGTCTGTGTGTGTACCTGTGTGTGTGTGTCTGTGTGTGTCTGTCTGTGTGTACCTGTGTGTGTGTCTGTGTGTGTCTGTGTGTACCTGTGTGTGTGTTTGTGTCTGTGTGTCTTGTGTCTGTGTGTACCTGTTTGTGTGTGTCTGTGTGTGTGTGTACCTGTGTGTGTCTGTGTGTGTGTGTCTGTGTCTGTGTGTGTGTACCTGTGTGTGTCTGTCTGTGTGTGTGTGTCTGTGTGTACCTGTGCGTCTGTGTGTACCTGTGTGTCTGTGTGTGTGTGTGTGTCTGTGTGTGTACCTGTGTGTGTGTGTCTGTGTGTGTCTGTGTGTACCTGTGTCTGTGTGTACCTGTGTCTGTGTGTACCTGTGTGTGTGTGTCTGTGTGTGTGTCTGTGTGTACCTGTGTGTGTCTGTGTGTGTCTTGTGTCTGTGTGTACCTGTTTGTGTGTGTCTGTGTGTGTCTGTGTGTGTGTACCTGTGTGTGTGTGTCTGTGTGTGTGTGTACCTGTGCGTGTGTGTCAGTGTGTGTGTGTGTCTGTGTGTGTGTCTGTGTGTGTGTCTGTGTGCGTATCTCTGTGTGTGTGTCTGTGTGTGTGTCTGTGTGTGCGTCTGTGTGTGTGTGTGTCTCTGTGTGTGTCTGTGTGTGTGTCTCTGTGTGTGTGTCTGTGTGTGTGTCGGTGTGTGTGTCTGTGTGTGTGTCTGTGTGTGTCTCTGTGTGTGTCTCTGTGTGTGTCTCTGTGTGTGTGTCTGTGTGTGTGTCTCTGTGTGTGTGTCTCTGTGTGTACCTGTGTCTGTGTGTCTCTGTGTGTCTGTGTGTGTCTCTGTGTGTGTCTATGTGTGTCTGTGTCTCTGTGTATGTGTGTCTCTGTGTGTCTCTGTGTGTGTCTCTGTGTGTGTCTCTGTCTGTGTGTGTGTCTGTGTGTCTCTGTGTGTCTGTGTGTGTGTCTGTGTGTGTATCTGTGTGTGTGTGTCTGTGTGTGTGTGTCTGTGTGTGTCTGTGTTTGTGTCTCTCTGTGTGTCTGTGTGTCTCTGTGTGTGTGTGTGTCTCTGTGTCTGTGTGTCTGTGTGTGTCTGTATGTGTCTGTGTGTGTGTGTCTGTGTGTGTCTGTGTGTGTAAGTGTGTCTCTGTGTGTGTATGTGTCTGTGTGTTTGTCTGTGTGTGTGTGTGTGTCTGTGTGTGTTTGTGTCTGTGTGTGTATGTGTGTCTGTATGTGTGTGTGTATGTGTCTGTGTGTCTTTGTGTGTGTGTGTCTGTGTGTCTTTGTGTGTGTGTATCTGTGTGTGTGTGTCTGTGTGTGTGTCTCTGTGTCTGTGTGTGTGTCTCTGTGTGTGTCTGTGTGTGTGTGTGTATATATGTGTGTGTCTCTGTGTGTGTCTGTGTGTGTCTGTGTGTGTGTCTGTGTGTGTCTGTTTGTGTCTGTGTGTGTCTGTGTGTGTATGTGTGTGTGTGTCTCTGTGTGTGTCTGTGTGTCTCTGTGTGTGTGTCTCTGTGTGTGTCTCTGTGTGTGTCTGTGTGTGTCTCTGTGTGTGTCTGTGTGTATCTGTGTGTCTGTGTGTCTTGTGTCTGTGTGTACCTGTTTGTGTGTGTCTGTTTGTGTCTGTGTGTGTCTGTGTGTATGTGTGTATGTGTGTGTGTCTCTGTGTGTGTCTGTGTGTGTGTGTGTCTCTGTGTGTGTGTCTGTGTATGTGTGTGTGTCTCTGTGTGTGTGTGTACATATCTGTGTGTGTAGGGGCGGGGGCAGACAAGGTGGGGGGTGGCTAACGGGAGTGGAGTTTATGGAGTTTTTGTTGTTAATGACTCACTGTTGTGCGTTGACTCTGAAGGTAGGGCAGGGGGTGGCGGTGGTGTCCTGCGGTGTGTCTGTAGAGACTGAAGCGTCAGGAATTGTACATGGAGTAAGGGAATTGTACATGGAGTAAGGGAATTGTACATGGAGTAAGGGAATTGTATATGAAGTAAGGGAATTGTACATGGAGTAAGGGAATTGTACATGGAGTAAGGGAATTGTACATGGAGTAAGGGAATTGTATGTGGAGTAAGGGAATTGTATATGGAGTAAGGGAATTGTATGTGGAGTAAGGGAATTGTTCATGGAGTAAGGGAATTGTATATGGAGTAAGGGAATTGTATATGGAGTAAGGGAATTGTACGTGGAGTAAGGGAATTGTATGTGGAGTAAGGGAATTGTACATGGAGTAAGGGAATTGTATATGGAGTAAGGGAATTGTATATGGAGTAAGGGAATTGTACATGGAGTAAGGGAATTGTACATGGAGTAAGGGAATTGTATATGGAGTAAGGGAATTGTATGTGGAGTAAGGGAATTGTATATGGAGTAAGGGAATTGTACATGGAGTAAGGGAATTGTACATGGAGTAAGGGAATTGTATGTGGAGTAAGGGAATTGTATGTGGAGTAAGGGAATTGTATATGGAGTAAGGGAATTGTACATGGAGTAAGGGAATTGTACATGGAGTAAGGGAATTGTACATGGAGTAAGGGAATTGTACATGGAGTAAGGGAATTGTACATGGAGTAAGGGAATTGTACGTGGAGTAAGGGAATTGTACGTGGAGTAAGGGAATTGTATATGGAGTAAGGGAATTGTACATGGAGTAAGGGAATTGTACATGGAGTAAGGGAATTGTATATGGAGTAAGGGAATTGTACATGGATTAAGGGAATTGTACATGGAGTAAGGGAATTGTATATGGAGTAAGGGAATTGTATATGGAGTAAGGGAATTGGATATGGAGTAAGGGAATTGTACATGGAGTTAGGGAATTGTATATGGAGTAAGGGAATTGTACATGGAGTAAGGGAATTGTATATGGAGTAAGGGAATTGTATATGGAGTAAGGGAATTGTATATGGAGTAAGGGAATTGTACATGGAGTAAGGGAATTGTATATGGAGTAAGGGAATTGTATATGGAGTAAGGGAATTGTACATGGAGTAAGGGAATTGTACGTGGAGTAAGGGAATTGTACATGGAGTAAGGGAATTGTATGTGGAGTAAGGGAATTGTACATGGAGTAAGGGAATTGTATATGGAGTAAGGGAATTGTATATGGAGTAAGGGAATTGTATATGGAGTAAGGGAATTGTATATGGAGTAAGGGAATTGTACGTGGAGTAAGGGAATTGTACGTGGAGTAAGGGAATTGTACATGGAGTAAGGGAATTGTATATGGAGTAAGGGAATTGTACATGGAGTAAGGGAATTGTACATGGAGTAAGGGAATTGTATATGGAGTAAGGGAATTGTATGTGGAGTAAGGGAATTGTATATGGAGTAAGGGAATTGTACATGGAGTAAGGGAATTGTATATGGAGTAAGGGAATTGTACATGGAGTAAGGGAATTGTATATGGAGTAAGGGAATTGTATGTGGAGTAAGGGAATTGTATATGGAGTAAGGGAATTGTATATGGAGTAAGGGAATTGTATATGGAGTAAGGGAATTGTACATGGAGTAAGGGAATTGTATATGGAGTAAGGGAATTGTACATGGAGTAAGGGAATTGTATTTGGAGTAAGGGAATTGTACATGGAGTAAGGGAATTGTATATGGAGTAAGGGAATTGTACATGGATTAAGGGAATTGTATATGGAGTAAGGGAATTGTACATGGAGTAAGGGAATTGTATTTGGAGTAAGGGAATTGTATGTGGAGTAAGGGAATTGTATATGGAGTAAGGGAATTGTATATGGAGTAAGGGAATTGTATTTGGAGTAAGGGAATTGTATATGGAGTAAGGGAATTGTTTATGGAGTAAGGGAATTGTATTTGGAGTAAGGGAATTGTATATGGAGTAAGGGAATTGTACATGGAGTAAGGGAATTGTATTTGGAGTAAAGTTAAAACTCCTTTGGAGCGTAGGGGAATCGGCGTCGCCTTCCTGAAAAACTCCGGCGGCGGCGGCGAACTTCCCTGTGTAGCAGACACGCGAACCGTGATGTCACGTGACAGCGCGCACTGTATACCGCACTGTAGCGCCATGTGTACTGTGCCGCGTAACCCTGACGCGCGCGTACTGTCGCGTGCATGTTGTACGGCAGCCTGTACTGTAGTGCGTGTACAGTAGTGTGTATACTGTACGGCGGTGTGTATACTGTAGTGCGCGTAATGTACGGCAGTCTGTACTGTAGTGCGTGTACAGTAGTGTGTATACTGTACGGCGGTGTGTATACTGTCGCGTGCGTACTGTACGGCAGTCTGTACTGTAGTGCGTGTACAGTAGTGTGTATACTGTACGGCGGTGTGTACTGTAGTGCTTGTGTACTGCAGTGTGTACAGTAGTGTGGATACTGTACGGCGGTGTGTATACTGTATTGTGTGTACAGTAGTGTATACTGTATTGTGTGTACAGTAGTGTATACTGTACGGCGGTGTGTATACTGTAGTGCGTGTACTGTAGTGTGTATACTGTATTGTGTGCATACTGTTATTGTAGTGTGTGTACTGTAGTGCCCCCAACAGTCTGTTAAGGCTATACGGGTGATCTTTGTCTTTGTGCTATAGTGTGTAATGGAAGAGCGGTAGTCTAGGTAGACTCATCCTCAGATGAGTATCTGATGGGGAGACAAAGGCGGTCGGGCGTGGTGCTGGCCACCCACCCCCTCATGTGCAACAGTGCCGGCCTTCGTAGGTGCTCGCTAACAGCACTTGCCCCAAGTCCGTTAAAGGCTATACGGGGGATCTTTGTCTTTGTACTATAGTGTGTGTTTACTGTATGCCAGTGTGTTATCTGTTACGCTTGTGTGTGTGTGGGTGCGCTTTGCTGTACTCTGGTGTACACTGTATGGCATTGGACTATGTTGACTGTACTCTAGTGCTTACCGTAACTGTGCCCACGTGTGCTGTAGTAGTGTGGGGAGCGGTGGTGCAGCGGTTAGCGCGCTGCTCTAGGAACCTAGCGACCACGAGTTCCATTCCCACTCACAACACCAGTGACGATTATCTGAACTGGGCCTCCCCTGGGTCGACTCGGCCTCAAATGAGTTGCCTGATGCGGTGTGTCTAAATATCGCCGCTGGGGGAGACAAAGGCGGTCGGGCGCGGCGCTGGCCACCCCAACCCCCTCGTGGTGTCGTCACAGTTCCGGCCTCCGTAGTTGCTCGCTGACAGCACTTGCCCCAGCAGTCTTGTGCAGGCTATACGGGGGATCTTTGTTTTTTGTATTCGTACTGCAGACAGTATTCTGTGTGTCAGTAGCCGGTGTAGCGGCGTGCACCGCGGGGACACGGGGGCTAAAATCCGCGAGTAGGCTGGCACTGTGACGCTGTGTAGGCTGGCACTGTGAAGCTGTCAAGGCTGGCACTGTGAAGCTGTCAAGGCTGGCACGGTGAAGCTGTGAAGGCTGGCACTGTGACGCTGTGAAGGCTGGCACTGTGAAGCTGTGAAGGCTGGCACTGTGTAGGCAGGCACTGTGAAGCTGTGAAGGCTGGCACGGTGAAGCTGTGAAGGCTGGCACGGTGAAGCTGTGAAGGCTGGCACGGTGACGCTGTGAAGGCTGGCACGGTGAAGCTGTCAAGGCTGGCACTGTGACGCTGTGAAGGCTGGCACTGTGACGCTGTGAAGGCTGGCACGGTGAAGCTGTGAAGGCTGGCACTGTGACGCTGTGAAGGCTGGCACTGTGAAGCTGTGAAGGCTGGCACTGTGAAGGCTGGCACTGTGAAGCTGTGAAGGCTGGCACTGTCAAGGTTGGCACTGTCAAGGTTGGCACTGTGAAGGCTGGCACTGTGTAGGCTGACACGGTGAAGGCTGGCACTGTGAAGGCTGGCACGGTGAAGGCTGGCACTGTGAAGCTGTCAAGGCTGGCACGGTGAAGCTGTGAAGGCTGGCTCTGTGACGCTGTGAAGGCTGGCACGGTGAAGCTGTGAAGGCTGGCTCTGTGACGCTGTGAAGGCTGGCACGGTGAAGCTGTGAAGGCTGGCACGGTGAAGGCTGGCACTGTGAAGGCTGGCACTGTGAAGGCTGGCACGGTGAAGCTGTCAAGGCTGGCACTGTGAAGCTGTCAAGGCCGGCACGGTGAAGCTGTGTAGGCTGCCACTGTGTAGGCTGGCACGGTGAAGCTGTGTAGGCTGCCACTGTGAAGGCTGGCACTGTGAAGGCTGGCACCGTGAAGCTGTGTAGGCTGGCACGGTGAAGCTGTGTAGGCTGGCACGGTGAAGCTGTGTAGGCTGGCACGGTGAAGCTGTCAAGGCTGGCACTGTGAAGCTGTGAAGGCTGGCACGGTGAAGCTGTGAAGGCTGGCACGGTGAAGGCTGGCACGGTGAAGGCTGGCACGGTGAAGGCTGGCACGGTGAAGCTGTGAAGGCTGGCACGGTGAAGGCTGGCACGGTGAAGGCTGGCACGGTGAAGCTGTCAAGGCTGGCACTGTGAAGGCTGACACTGTAGCACACGAGGGTCGTTGACCTAAGGAGGGGGGCCCAAGATCAGTTCGGATAATCGTCAAGCGGTGGTCGGTGGTCGCGAGCGGGAATGGAAACCCAAGCCGGGTTCGTAGCGAGAAGACTGGCCAGGACGTGACCCCGGGCCGAGTGGCCACAGGTACAATCCGGGCTGGTGCTCGTTGTCGCGTCTAGAGTCTCCTTAACACAGACGACCGGTCAAGCAATTGACGCCGGACTGAGTATCCACAAGTACATCCAGGCTTGTACTCATTGTCACGTGCTGTCCTTTGTAGGCTCTTGGAGGAGTGGGTGGAGTTGGAGGAGGTGGTGGAGTTGGTGGAGTTGGAGGAGGTGGAGGAGGTGGTGGGGTTCTAGGAGGAGGAGGAGGAGGTGGTGATGGCAAAGTGAAGAAGATCCAGCACATAGAGGTGGGGGTCGGTGGCTTGTCGAGCTAGCATGGAGCCATGAGGCCGCAGTATCGACTTCATCATCACCATCATCAGAGAGAGAGAGGGAGCGAGAGAGGGAGAGTTGGTGGGACATGGTCACTCCCTAAGAGCTGCTTCGACGGAGCGCTGAGCAAGACATTTGCAGGGCTGCCTCGCGTTTGTCTCTCTGATTGACACACCCCCCTCCCACCCCCCGGGGTCTCTTAATTATGACGTCATTGCCACCACCACCACCACCACCATCCACGTGCTGCTTCTGACGACGAAGATTGCCTTCGTTACATTTCCCGCTGTAAATAACAATAATAACCGTCGCCATCATAAATGTGCGCGGTGCTTTAATGGATTGGCAACTTAACTTCTTACACGTGCAATTCGAACATAATAGAGGTTTGCTTGGGTTAGGCCACGTAAACACAAATGTGTCGTTAAACCCGCCACTACCACCCGACACAGCCAATCAGTAAAACGTGGCCAATTCGTTACTATTATTACAGCACTAACCACTACAACATTTACAATTATCGTGAAGTAGTGTGTGCAGTTCACCAGTTCAGCACTAACCGGTTGTGCGCTTGGAGAGTAAACCCACAGTTGTAAATCTATCAGGTTTACTCTCCAACACACCGATAATTGTGATTCTTGATTCTAAGCATCGCCACTTACCGCCGCCACAGCGCCCCTATCGGCACCACGATCTCCGCCTCGGCTTCTCTGCTTCTCATTGCCGCACCCACCCGCCCATTTGTCCGCGACGCTGTCTCTCTCTCTCTGTCTCTCTGTCTCTCTCTCTGTCTCTCTCTCTGTCTCTCTGTCTCTCTCTCTCTGTCTCTCTGTTTCTCTCTCTCTCTCGGTCACCTCTCTGTCTCTCTCTCTGTCTCTCTGTTTCTCTCTCTGTCTTTCTGTCTCTCTCTCTGTCTCTCTCTCTGTCTCTCTGTTTCTCTCTCTCTCTCGGTCACATCTCTGTTTCTCTCTCTGTCTCTCTGTTTCTCTCTCTGTCTCTATCTGTCTCTCTGTTTTTCTCTCTCTCTCTCTCGGTCACCTCTCTGTCTCTCTCTCTGTCTCTCTGTTTCTCTCTCTCGGTCACCTCTGTGTCTCTCTGTCTC